>NC_083735.1:28964366-29274219 GCF_028564815.1 Eubalaena glacialis | reverse complement strand
CTGTACCATTTTTTTTTTTAGATTCCATATATATGTGCTAGCATACGGTATTTGTTTTTCTCTTTCTGACTTACTTCACTCTGTGTGACAGACTCTAGGTCCATCCACCTCACTACAAATAACTCAATTTCGTTTTTTGTTATGGCTGAGTAATATTCCATTGTATATATGTGCCACATCTTCTTTATCCATTCATCTGTCAATGGACATTTAGGTTGGTTCCATGTCCTGGCTACTGTAAATAGTGCTGCAATGAACATTGTGGTACATGTCTCTCTTTGAATTACGGTTTTCTCAGGGTATATGTCCAGTAGTGGGATTGCTGGGTCATATGGTAGTTTTTTGTTGTTGTTGTTTTTTGTTTTATTTTTTTGGCTGCATTGGGTCTTCGTTGCTGCATGCGGGCTTTCTCTAGTTGCGGGGAGTGGGGACTACTCTTCATTGGGGTGCACGGGCTTCTCATTGAGGTGGCTTCTCTTGTTGAGGAACATGTGCTCTAGGCGCACGTGGGCTTCAGTTGTTGTGGCTCCTGGGCTCTAGAGTGCAGGATCAATAGTTGTGGCACAGGGGCTTTGTTGCTCCGTGGCATGTGGGATCTTCCTGGACCAGGGATGGAACCTGTGTCCCCTGTATTGGCAGGGGAGTCTTAACCACTTTGCCACCAGGGAAGTCCTTATTTTTAGTTTTTTAAGGAAACCCCATACTGTTTTCCATAGTGTTTGTATCAGTTTACATTCCCACCAACAGTGCAGGAGGGTTCCCTTTTCACCACACCCTTTCCAGCATTTATTGTTTCTAGATTTTTTGATAATGGCCATTCTGACCTGTGTGAGGTGATACCTCATTGCAGTTTTGATTTACATTTCTCTAATGATTAGTGATGTTGACCATCTTTTCATGTGCCTCTTGGCCATCTGTATGTCTTCCTTGGTGAAATGTCTATTTAGGTCTGCCGCCCACTTTTTAACTGGATTGTTTGTAGTTTTGATATTGAGCTCCATGAGCTGTTTGTATATTTTGGAGATTAATCCTTTTCCTGTTGTTTCATTTGTAAATTTTTTCTCCCATTCTGAGGGTTGTCGTTTTATCTTGTTCATGGTTTCCTTTGCTGTGCAAAAGCTTTTAAGTTCCATTTGTTTATTTTTGTTTTTATTTCCGTGACTCTAGGAGGTGGGTCAAAAAAGATCTTGCTGTGGATTATGTCATAGAGTGTTTTTCCTATGTTTTCCTCTAAGAGTTTTATAGTATCTGGTCTTACATAGAAGTCTTTAATCCATTTGGAGTTTATTTTTGTGTATGGTGTTAGGTAGTGTTCTAATTTCATTCTTTTACATGTAGCTGTCCAGTTTTCCCAGCACCACTTATTGAAGAGGCTGTCTTTTCTTCATTATATATTCTTGCCTCCTTTGTCATAAATTAGGTGGCCATATGTGCGTGGGTTTATCTCTGGGTATTCTATCCTGTACCATTGAGCTATATTTCTGTTTTTGTACCACTACTATACTGTCTTCATTACTGTAGCTTTGTGGTATAGTTTGAAGTCAAGGAGCCTGATCCCTCCAACTCTGTTTTTCTTTCTCAAGATTGCTTTGGCTATTCGGGGTCTTCTGTGTTTCCATACGAATTGTAAAATTTTTTGTTCTAATTCTGTGAAGAATGCCATTGGTAGTTTGACAGGGATTGCATTGAATCTGTAGATTGCTTTGCGTAGTATAGTCATTTTCACAATATTGATTCCTCCAATCCAAGAACATGGTATATTTCTCCATCTGTTTATGTCATCTTTGATTTCTTTCATCAGTGTCTTGTAGTTTTCCGAGTACCAGTCTTTTGCCTCCTTAGGCAGGTTTATTCCTAGGTATTTTATTCTTTTTGTTGCAATGGTAAATGGGAGTGTTTCCTTAATTTCTCTTTCTGATTTTTCGTTGTTAGTGTATAGGAGTGCCAGAGATTTCTGTGCATTAATTTTGTATCCTGCAACCTTACCAAATTCACTGATTAGTTCTAGTAGTTTTCTGGTGGCATCTTTAGGATTTTGTAAGTATAGTGTCATGTCATCTGCAAACAGTGACAGTTTTACAGCTTCTTTTCCCATTTGTATTCCTTTTATGTCTTTTTCTTCTCTGATTGCTGTGGCTAGGACTTCCAAAACTATGTTGAATAAGAGTGGTGAGAGTGGACATCCTTGTCTTGTTCCTGATCTTAGTGGAAATGCTCTCAGTTTTTCACTGCTAAGAATGATGTTGGCTGTGGGTTTGTCATATATGGCCTTTATTATGTTGAGGTAGGTTCCCTCTATGCCCACATTCTGGGGAGTTATCATAAATGGGTGTTGAATTTTGTCAAAAGCTTTTTCTGCATCTATTGAGATGATCATATGGCTTTTATTCCTTAATTTGTTAATGTAGTGTATCACATTGATTGATTTGCATATATTGAAGAATCCTTGCATCCCTGGGATAAATCCCACTTGATCATGGTGTATGATCCTTTTAATGTGCTGTTGGATTCTGTTTGCTAGTATTTTGTTGAGGACTTTTGCATCTATGTTCATCAGTGATATTGACCTGTAGTTTTCTTTTTCTGTGATATCTTTTTCTGGTTTTGGTATCAGGGTGATGGTGGCTTCGTAGAATGTATTTGGGAGTGTTTCTCCCTCTGCAGTTTTTTGGAAGAGTTTGAAAAGGATGGGTGTTAGCTCTTCTCTAAACGTTTGATAGAATTCACGTGTGAAGCCATCTGGTCCTGGACTTTTGTTTGTTGGAAGATTTTAAATTATGGTTTCAATTTCATTACTTGTGATAGGTCTGTTTATATTTTCTAATTCTTCCTGGTTCAGTCTTGGAAAATTGTACCTTTCTGAGAATTTGTCCATTTCTTCATGGTTGTCCATTTTATTGGCATATAGTTGTTTTTAGTAGTCTCTTATAATCCTTTGCATTTCTGCAGTGTCACTCCTTTATCATTTCGAATTTTATTGATTTGCATCCTCTCCCTTTTTTTCTTGATGAGTCTGGCAAAAGGTTTATCAATTTTGTTTATCTTCTCAAAGAACCAGCTTTTAGTTTTATTGATCTTTGCTAGTTTCTTCATTTCTATTTCATTTATTTTTGCTCTGATCTTTATGATTTCTTTCCTTCTACTGACTTTGGGTTTTCTTTGTTCTTCTTTCTCTAGTTGTTTTAAGTGTGGGTTAAATTGTTTATTTGAGATTTTTCTTGTTTCTTGAGGTGAGACTGAATTGCTAGAAACTTCCCTCTCAGAACTGCTTTTGCTGCGTCCCATAGGTTTTGGGTCATCATGTTTTTGTTGTCATTTGTTTCTATATATTTTTTTATTTCTTCTTTGATTTCTTCAGTGATCTTGGTTATTTAGTAGCACACTGTTTAGCCTCCATATATTTGTGTTTTTTACAGTTTTTTTCCTGTAATTGATTTCCAATCTCATAGCGTTGTGGTCAGAAAAGATGCTTGATACGATTTCAATATTCTTAAATTTTCTGAGGCTTCATTTGTGACCCTAGATGTGATCTATCCTGGAGAATGTTCCGTGTGCACTTCAGAAGCAAGTGTATTCTGCCTTGTGTTTCCTTATTTATTTTTTGTTTGGATGATCTGTCCAATGGGGTAAGTGGAGTGTTAAAGCCCCCTACTATTATTGTGTTACTGTCGATTTCTCCTTTCATGGTTGTTAGCATTGGCCTTATGCATTGAGGTGCTCCTATGTTGGGTGCATAAACATTTATAATTGCTATATCTTCTTCTTGGATTTATCCTTTGATCATTATGTAGTGTCCCTCCCTATTTCTTATAACAGTCTTTATTTTAAAGTCTATTTTATCTGATACGAGTATTGCTGCTCCAGCTTTCTTTTGATTTCCATTTGTGTGGAATACCTTTTTCCATACCTTCACTTTCAGTCTGTATGTGTCCCTAGGTTTGAAGTGGGTCTCTTGTAGACAGCATATATATGGGTCTTGTTTTAGTATCCATTCAGCCAGTCTGTGCCTTTTGGTTGGGGCATGTAATCCATTTACATTCAAGGTTGCTATTGATATGTATGTTCCTATTACCATTTTCTTAATTGTTTTAGGTTTGTTTTTGTGGGCCTTTTTCTTCTCTTGTGTTTCCCACTTAGAGAAGTTTCTTTAGCATTTGTTGTAAAGCTGGTTTGGTGGTGCTGAATTCTCTTAGCTTTTGTTTGTCTGAAAAGCTTTTGATTTCTCTGTCAAATCTGAATGAGATCCTTGCTAGGTAGAGTAATCGTCGTTGTAGGTTTTCCTCTTTCATCACTTTCAGTATATCCTGCCACTCCCTTCTAGGCTGCAAGGTTTCTGCTGAAAAATCAGCTGATAACCTCATGGGGATTCCTTTGTATGTTATTTTTTGTTTTTCCCTTGCTGCTTTTAATATTTTTTCTTTGAATTTAATTTTTGTTAGTTTGATTAATATGTGTCTTGGTGTGTTTTTCCTAGGGTTTATCCCGTATGGGACTCTCTGTGCTTCCTGGACTTGGGTGACTATTTCCTTTCCCATGTTAGGGAAGTTTTTGACTATAATCTCTTCAAATATTTTCTCAGACCCTTCTTTTTCTCTTCTTCTTCTGGAACCCCTGTAATTCGAATGTTAGTGTGTTTAGTGTTGTCCCAGAGGTCTCTGAGATTGTCTTCAATTCTTTTCATTCTTTTTTCTTTATTCTGCTCCTCGGCAGTTATTTCTACTATTTTGTCTTCCAGCTCACTTATTCGTTCTTCTGCCTCCATTATTCTGTTATTGATTCCTTCTAGTGTATTTTTCATTTCTGTTATTGTGTTGTTCATCTCTGTTTTTTCTTTACTTCTCCTAGATCTTTGTTAAACATTTCTTGTATTTTCTCAATCCGTGCCTCCATTCCATTTCTGAGATTCTAGATCATCTTTACTATCATTAGTCTGAATTCTTTTTCAGGTAGATTGCCTATTCCCTCTTCATTTATTTGGTATTGTAGGTTTTCACCTCACTCCTTCATCTGTGACATATTTTTTTGCTGTCTCATTTTTTTTTTTTTTTCCTTATGAGTGGGATTGTGTCCCTGTCTTACTGGTTGTTTGGCCTGAGGCTTCCAACACTGGAGTTTGTAGGCTGCTGGGTAGAGCTGGGTCTTGGTGCTGAGATGAGGATCTCCATGAGACCTCACTCCAATGAATATTCCCTGGGGTCTGCGGTTCTCTGTTGATCCAGTGGTTCAGATTCAGAGCTCCCACAGCAGGAGCTTTGGCCCAACCCCTGGCTCATGAACCAAGATCCCGCAAGCCGCGTGAGGTGGCAAAAAAAAACCCAAAACAACAATAACAAAGTAAAAAAATAAAATTGGACAAGGAAACTAACAGATATGTTAGAAAGAATATAAAAATAAAAATATAGATGACTCAATGACCAGAAGGTACATCAGTACCACAACCGTAAAACAGAGGAGGAGGGAAAGAGAAAAGGTCTTGGCTGTGGAGGGCAGGGCCCAAGCAAGGACGAGGTTTGGGTGGTGTGTGGGGTCTACGCTCAGATCCACAGGGCTAGAAAAGGCCCTGGGGGCTGTGGGGGGTGGGGCTTAGGCTCAAGGAACAGAAGGGGCCTAAGAGGGCAGGGCCCCCTGGTCTCAGAGGGCGGGGGAACTCACCAGGGAGCCCAGCAGGCTTCCTGGGCTCAAGTGGCATCTCCTGATCTCCCCAGCCTGCCTCTCCTGATCTCCCCAGCCTCCCTCCTATGCCCCAAAGGACCCACGCAGCCGGGAGGGGGCTTTGGAGTGGGGGTACCAGCCTGGGAGCTCAGCAGGCTCCCTGGCCCAAGTAGGCCAGGCGATCACCCTCTGCTCCTCTCCCGCTCTTCCTGGAGGGTCCCGCTTGCCTATCCTGATCTCCCTGGCCTCAGTGGCGCCGATCCTGCCTGGCCACCACTTCTCCTCTCCCCCTCAGTCCCCCTACGATCTACCAGTTCACTTGGGGGTTCCTCCTGTCTCCTTGGGCGTCAGGGTCCCCCACCAGCGGCCGGAACACCCTAGTTGTGGGGAAACGCTAACTCGGCATCTTCCCACACCACCATCTTGACTCCTCCCTCTCCATATTATTTAAATGGATTACTTGTCTGAGTTGCCTTGCAAATAAATTGCAGGAATGATCACTCTCTCTGCTTAGAGACAGATTTCTTCATAAAGAGTGCTGACAAGAACAACAGGATCATGTCACCCCCCCCGGCCATCCTCAGTTCATTATACTTGGTCTTTTATCTCTTCTACCTGTCTTGGAGATTCTCAGCAGAGGAGAGAAGTCTCCTGAGATGGTGTCAGTAAGCATTACATGGAGGAACAGGGGGTGAGTCAGCTCTGGACTCCCCAAAGAACACCAAAAAATATACTGATGAAGCAAAACTTAGTTGATTTGACCCACTGCAGTAAGGGAGGATACAGCCCTGACAGCACCTTAGCAGTGTCTTAGAAGAGGGAGTTCAGGGGAAGATATTTGAAGGGTGTTGTCATTTAAGGCAGATCTTTCAAGGCAAGGAGCTGATTGGATTCACATAAGTGTTTTTTCGCTTTTTTTTTTTTTTTTCTTTACATGATGCTTCAAGATTGCTGAACAGACACCTTGAGGCGTTGGTCTTAAAGCCAATCTTGATAAGGAAATTCTTTGTTTGATAAGTGAGCTGTTTGCCCAAGGGAACAATTTATTTATCCTGATAGAAGAGCTATTTACCCAGATGAGCAAACTGTTTGTTGCCATAAATTGATTTGTGGAAATTCCCTGAAGCAAACAGTGAAATTTTTTATTGCTTTATAGCCTAATCTTTCTGAGCAAGAGTTAAGTCAGGTTGACATAGGTGGCTTCCGTTTAGTTCTATCGTTATGTGGATTCAGGAGAATCTCTATTCTTAAAGGTTTTATCCTAAAACATGATACAGATTTACAGGCTAAGTTCATTCCTGTTTCCCCACTCTTGGGAGTTCAAACTTATTCATTCCATCTCCAAATATCTTCTCCTGAATGACAGTGTCTAAAGCTTACCATTGTTTGGGGAACTTTGTTGGCCCCTGCTCTTGTCTGGTCACATTCAAGTATATGCCTAAGTTTGTTTTATTGTCTGTACCTGCCCAGCTTTCAATCATACTGAAGGTCTCTTAAAGAATTGAAAATTGAAGGAAAAATATTTTGTCTCCTTGGAATTGGAAATATGGACCCAGGATTTCTTCCAACTCTACATTCTGTTTTCCTAGATGAAAGGCTTTCAGTGAGATGCTAAACACAATTGATTAGAACAAGAAGGGGCAGTAAAGTTGACAAAGACATGTCTACTGCACTGCATCCTTTACCTAATCCCTATACCAGGTGCCCAGTTTCAAGAAATCAGAGAACAAATCAGAAACTTGGATGTTTCTGTTTTTGGAACCTGATTCTGCTCATGGATACCTGATGATTTGTGTAGCTTTGTTTTGGCTCTCCCATAGGGGCTGGTCATCTCTGTAATGCAATTTAAGTGTTGACCCTTGAATAGTATCAAATTCATCTAGAAACAAAACCCTTTACTAGACCAGAATTTTCATGCGACCACTGTGCAGAGATTTCTGGTCTTAAGATTAGATTCCTTAATAACAATAACAGTCAAAATTAGGCCTGAGTTTGCCATGAGGATTTGTTCTGTGATTAGAAATGATGGTGTCCTCACCTGTTCTCCTGGAGACCACTGACATCTTTGTTCTCTACATGTTGCTATGGATTCTGAATTACTTTCCTTACTTCATCAGCCTACAATAACGTCCTAACGAGGCTCTTGAGCCTGGGTCCATACTATCCTTTGGCAGCCAGGTCATTGGAAAGACTACCATGTTCTGTGTGTATATTCTACTGAGACTGTCTTAATGTTCAAGACCAAATCATACCATTTGAACTGGATACAAAGTTGATCAGGGAGCTGCCCTTCTGCTTCCATTCCCCCAGTCTACTTTGAATATTATTTTCTATTTAATTAAGCTTCTTATCTTGACTCCCATTTTTGCTGAGTCCATCTTGGTTTTTTCTTCTTTTTTCTTTTTAGCTTTTTGTTTTTTTCAATTTCAGAATGCCAAACCAGGTTCTGACCCAGCCCATATACAGAGGCCACTTGTAGCAGCTGTCACCAAGATCTGTGTTCTACAATCATGCAGAGAAGCCTGCCTGTCTCTACACCATGGCGAAGTAACCAAGCCACCACCCTAAATGCTTAAAGCACCCAGCTTCTGCTTCTACATGGAGAGAAATCAGATACTACCACAGGGTCTAGACCAAGTCAACATGGGAGTCTTAAGGAAAGAAATTACAATCTGAATTTCTTTACTGGACTTTCCCCCTTTAATGGCATTTTGTTTATTTGTTTGTTTTGTTTTGTTGGTCACCAGCACCTCCTAACGACTCCTGGAGTGTTAAATCTGGTGCTTGCCCTCCCGCTATAGAAGTGAAGGTGGTTCTTCAAGATTTCTTGTCCAAATGCTCCCTCTCAAGGCTCCTTCACTCAAGATGTGGCTCATCAGACTTTCATTTGCGACTGATTTCTCAGGGGAAGGATGGAAGTCTCAGAGCTTATTCAAGCTACTGGGGAAATTATGTTCCTGCTAGTAGCACCACCTGAAGCCACCTTGTTCCTGTCTCTTTCAAGCTTGATTCTGGGGCCCCCTTTCAACCTCATGTACCCCGTCTATGGATTCCCCTTTTTTAGAAAATTAGCTAGAGTCTCTTTCTCTCACCTGCAAGTAAATCACCTTCTCAACTTTTGCTGCTTTCAAGAGGCTGTGTATTACAAAGTTATATTTTGGTGCAATCCAGTTGATCACAGCCAGGCTGGCCCATGCTCTGCCCTGGTTAATTGCAACAGAACACACAGTCACAGTTTCCTACACAAAGCTCTATAGGAAGGAGCACACTTAAAGAAAAATATTTTCTCTTAAACTGTATACTATCTCTGGCTTCCTTCTGAGCACAGGGACAAATGACTTCCTCTACTCATATGATGAGCCAAGTTTGCAATGAGACCATTTCAGAAAGCAGTGACTCACTATCAATTTTGGCTTGAAGATAGCTGTTCAGAGACCAGGTCCTTTTTGAAGTTTATGTTCCTGACTCTGTGTGTGTGTGTTTGTGTGTGTGTGTGTGTGTGTGTGTGAGAGAGAGAGAGAGAGAGGACCCCGCCACATGGAAGCACAGACTACATCCTTCTCCCAAGGGAGTGCTGCTTTGTTGCACTTTCATTTACTTCCAAACTGGTTTTAAAATCTTCTGGCTTTCTTATCTAGTCATTCCTTTGCAGTAACAATCAAATGGCAATCTGAACAGTACTGAGGTGAAGATTTCCCAAGAGCCTTGCATTTGAGATTCCCCATGTGAAGGGCAATGGCCTTTGTGGCCAGGGCAAGTCTATTTGTGTCCACCGGCTCCTATTTACCACTCCCTTTCCTCCTGGATGTTTTAATCAGGTGGTATCCTATTAATGTGAATAGCAGAGGCTGTTTTACAGAGAAAAAGAAATCATAAAAGCTTAGCAGTGGGAAGGGTTCCCATTTATTCTTTGTCATAATAATGGCAGTGATAAAGAATACATGTGGACTGGTGATGAATCAATAATATACTTACATGAAGCATCACAATGTATGATCTATACACATACATACATATGTAAACTAAACATGTGGGTCTTACAACATCCTTATGAGATAATTATGCATGTTATTGATATTATTAACCCCAGTTGAGAAATAAATAAACTTGATGTCCCCAGAGTTTAAGTCACTTACCTCAGTCACAAGTTAGTAAATGATGGAGGGAGGTCTCTAGACCCTTGCTAACTAAAGGATGCCTGTGAACCGCAGACTCTCGGACCCCCACCCAACAGCTGCTGAATCGGAGTCTGTATTTTTACAAGACCCCCAGGTGATTCTCTTGCACAACAAAGTGTAAGGAGCACTGCTTCAGATCAAGTCTCTGTTACATGTCACGGAAGGTCTAGTGATTTTTACCAGAATCCACCTCCTTCTTTCTTAATGCTTCTCAACAGGATCATTTTGTAAGAGGCTGGCCAACAGAGTGAAGAATCACAAAGTTTGGGGCCTCGGTTTATCCCCAGCTTTATCCTCAGCTTATTCTCCAGTCTGAGAGATCATTTCTTCCCTTTTCCATCATTATCACTACTGGAAAACAAAAGTAAGCATAGCTGCAAAGGGGCAGAAAACAGGAAAGGAAAAGAAAGGATGCTCAGTCAATTGTTTCCTGTTCCTTCTAATTTGAAGAGCTGCTCCAAAAGCACAAACCATTAGGACTGAATTTTGAGGAGACCGAGGAGAGCTACAGATGGAGTTATTTTGCTGTCTGTTGCTAATGTCATCTACCAGGTACATAGACATGATTTTCCTTCATGTGTCTCAGGGCCCTAGTACATTCTGTTGTCAAATTTTCACAATGAAAAATAACATGGTTTAAGAATACAAAACTTATATCTCTCCCTGGGAGATCCAGGCTAGCAGTACCATATATTCATTCCAGGCCTCTACAAAGATATACTGGCCCAGGAACCCGGAAGCTGAATTCTGTCCTGCCCAGTCCTTGCCCAGCCCACCTGCCTGCTCGCGTTGAGCTTCAGAAGGTTTACCTATCACCCCAAAACCAAAGAAAAGTAAACTGGGATGATGTGTCAGTTGCTCTTGTTCTGGTCACACTTATGGCTTGCTTGAAATTAACCAATGTCTGATCCATAATCTGATTGCTGAAGCTCAGAGTGCTGCAATGGTTTTAAAGTTTGGCAATCTACACATTCCCACCCAAACCAAGCAATATCTACTTACTAAGTCTTCTGGCTTTCCCAAATTTTACCCTATTTCTAGATATTTCAGTCTTCCAATAGATCTTCTTTGCCTGATACGTATTTTTCATTTTAAATCAAAATATTGTTGTTGTTGTTTTCTTTGTTTCTATTATATTCCAGGAAGTTAAAAGGCATAGTGCTCAAATTTTGTAGGATACAAAAGAGCTGAACGGCTGGAAATTGGGTCAAGGGAACATGTTTCTTTAGTATATATCTCAAAACCTTTTTCCCAAAAGGAAATAACGTCTAGGTAACAAATACAGACATTTTCAAAATTCTTCCTGTAGCTTTTTCTATAAGCTCGTGTCACCTTACTGAACATATGAAAATCAATTTGGGAGGACACATATGATTCTGAGCATTATCTCCAGTGAAAATATGGCTCTAACAGGCTAGAGACCAGAAGAAAAAGACTTTATCGTGGATGGGAGAATTAAGTTAAACACTTTCAAATTGGAGGAAAGATCCTCTTTGCAGACTTGCACTTCTATTTATAGAGTGTCACATTGTTTACTATGGGGTACGCTTTCAGCCGACTGGTATTTACAAAGCACCACTAATGGGCCAGAGACTCTGCTGGTCACTAGGAAAAGAGAAAGCAAGGAAAGCAAGGTTCCTGCTCTCTTGGATCTTACTTTCTAGTGGTCATTGGTTATTATGATGGCAGAGGAGGGGAGTGACCTGGGAGAAAAATAAGAATGATGTTTGCAAATGGAAAGGGATATGGGTGATACTAATTTTTGTAAATACATTCATGGGAGCTTGTTGAGCAGGCAGTTTCCCTGTTCTCAAGATGCCAGCACGTACCATGATGTCAAAAAGCTTTAAGAGATGCTGCAAGCCAGCATTTCCGTCTTCCCTTTCCTGTTAGTGATCACATGGATGTCACAACTACTGAAAGAGTGCCAGTCCCAGGAAACAATTTCATCTAATTACTAAAACCTAGGTTCTTCAAAGCAAAATATCAGGGAGCACTGAACAACAAGCTTCTAGAGTTCATGTTTTGCCCACCAAATTCATTCTCCCCAGGTATCCTCTTTAAGTGGAATGGGTTCTCGCATTTATTCTGCCTTCCATGGAGTAAGCTGTACTAGCAGGCAACCACAATGGCTGTCATCTGTCAGCATTTATTACCTACCATTAAAGCTAAAGGGAATGTTAATGAAAAATATTACAGCACGCTTTGTAAAATTTACAAGCCGTTTTAATATCACCTCCTGCCAAGCTGAATATAGAGATTTGCCTAATCACAAAATGTTACGTCTCACATCTTCTCCCCTAGCCTCGTTTCCAGATACCCAGCATCCATACAACTTGCAGTAAGAAAGCCTACATTCAATTACTCAATGCAGAATTCAGTCACATTTTACCAGAGGTTATTCTGCAAGAGTCTTTTGTGTTTTGTCTTTCCATGTTCTAAAAAGAGCGTGGATTGAAGGTTGCAGATCACTCTCCTCGAGTCGATTGCTCTACGTGGACTCAGAGCCTCATTGCCCTGTCTGACGTGGCTTTAGAGAAGCTGAAACAATGCTCTTCAATAAATAGGCTTTGTCTGCCCGGGCTGGCAGCAACTGCTTCAGGAAGAGTACACAGGCAATATGCTACCGTGTATTCCCCATGGGCACTTAACACTCCTGCACACAGCTTCCAAATCGGTCATCTTTCTAATCTGCTCTTGCCAAATTCCTATTCTCCCTGGCCTGGGACATAGGACATAAGCTTCTTCTCCAGTCTCTGGGGTCCATGATCACTCGAGCCTTATGAATGTTCACTTTCAAGAGGGAGAATGCTGTGAGACTAATTCCCCATGGTTTAAAAAGTGAATCACATCTCAGCGCCCACAAAGGCATGTGGTTCCAGGGCAAAAAAAAAAAAAAAGACGAAGTATCCTGGGTGAACTTATAATCAATAAATTGTAGATTCTGCAATCTTTCTGAGCTTTTGGACATCTTAGTAGCTGTCCACTGTGACTGTCTCTGGAATGATCTGAACCATCGTGATACTGAGGACAGAGACCCAGTGAGGCTAGGTGGCCTGCCTGGGTACACACAGCTAGTGTCCACGCTGGGACCAGAGTGCGTGCTTCCTGCTCTCCACTGGACCAACTTGATCTGAGTTGTTAAGAAAAGATTTCAGAGAGGAGGAGACCTTTGAGCTAGGTCTTGAGGGTAAATATCTATGTATTATGACAAGGAAAATCTGAGGAAAAGTAAAACCACATACGTGAAGGCAGATGTGCTAAAAGGTGGCTTTCCAAGAACCTCAAGAAGCTCAGAAATGTAAAACATGGAGTGCATGAAAGAGGATGGCCATGAAAGGGACTGCAGAAGTCTTTGGGGTTAGAGATGGAAGGACAGCCAAGTGCCACTAAGGAGTTTCTATTTATTTCATGAGTTATAAGGACTTACTGACATCTGTATATGTCCCAAGGTCCAGTCCCTCAGCACTCTTAAAGTGAAAGGTATAAACATTTACCAAAAATAATGAGCAAATACAGTGACTGTTTCTCACTGTTTTTAATTTGATGCCTTTACCAGATACCATAATGACTTAACTCAGTAATTTGTTTGTGTCTTTGGAAGCTCCCTACATACACACAACACGTGTGCATGCATGCACAGGTTCTAATGAAGAAAATTTTTTATCTGGAAATATTTTATCAATGACATTTTTTCAGGATAGGTTTCTGTCATATGCCTTGAGGCAACTAGTCAATAATTAAGAAGAAATTGAACATTTTAAACTCTGCTCTTAAATATCACTCTGTTGCCAAGAGCGGCATTTCGGGTGAACTGAGAACATTTGGGCTGGCTCGGACCAAGTTTTGCGAGAGGGTAGAGTTAATCCCAGATCCACCCCATTACCTGAGCATAGCTTCAATTGCCTTATGTAGTAAACACCTGCTGTCTCCGGCAGCGGTAGGTGCCCAGGAATGTAGGCATGTCAGGAATGACCCTCCTTATAAAGACTTTCATCCTACCCTTTTTTCAGGAGACAGTGGGTAAGCTCCCTGGCTAGGTTGAGCAAGGCCCTATGACTTCCAGCAGATTGAGGGATAAATGGGTGAGGCCAGTTCTTGAACTAGACCCTAGCACCCTATAAGGGGCAGAAACAGGTAAATGCCCCCAATAGGTGAGCCTGATTTGAAAAACATACATTTAAGTTCAGACAGCCATTCCAAAGGAAGGAATGTCTTTCAGATAAATCCAGAGACTGGAGGAAAAACAGTCTAAGGGGCAGGTGATTCTTACAGATAGGATTACTGTCAGCAAAGTCTGTGAACAGGCAGCAGGTACCAAGTCACTAGGCTGGGGTCTGGACTGGGCTCTAGTTGTACAGGGGTAACTGGGAAGAAGATGGCAGGTCCTCAGTCTGAAGGCAACTCAGGCAAGAGGACAAGCAGAAGTGTGTACCATGCACAGAAATCTCTTGCATTCCTATACACTAATGATGAAAAATCTGAAAGAGAAATTAAGGAAACACTCCCATTTACCATTGCAACAAAAAGAATAAAATACCTAGGAATAAACCTACCTAAGGAGACAAAAGACCTGTATGCAGAAAATTATAAGACACTGATGAAAGAAATTAAAGATGATACAAATAGATGGAGAGATATACCATGTTCTTGGATTGGAAGAATCAACATTGTGAAAATGACTATACTGCCCAAAGCAAGCTACCGATTCAATGCAATCCCTATCAAATTACCAATGGCATTTTTCACAGAACTAGAACAAAAAATTTCACAATTTGTATGGAAACACAAAAGACCTCGAATAGCCAAAGCAATCTTGAGAAAGAAAAACGGAGCTGGAGGAATCAGGCTCCCTGACTTCAGACTATACTGCAAAGCTACAGTAATCAAGACAGTATGCTACTGGCATAGAAACAGAAATATAGATCAATGGAACAGGATAGAAAGCCCAGAGGTAAACCCACGCACATATGGTCACCTTATTTTTGATAAAGGAGGCAAGAATAGACAATGGAGAAAAAAGACAGCCTCTTCAATAAGTGGTGCTGGGAAAACTGGACAGCAACATGTAAAAGAATGAAATCAGAACATTCCCTAACACAGAAATAAACTCAAAATGGATTAAAGACCTAAATGTAAGGCCAGACACTGTAACACTCTTAGAGGAAAACACAGGCAGAACACTCTATGACATAAATCACAGCAAGATCCTTTTTGACCCACCTCCTAGAGAAATGGAAATAAAAACAAAAATAAACAAATGGGACCTAATGAAACTTAAAAGCTTTTGCACAGCAAAGGAAAGCATAAACAAGATGAAAAGACAACACTCAGAATGGGAGAAAATATTTGCAAACAAAGCAACTGACAAAGGATTAATCTCCAAAATTTACAAGCAGCTCATGCAGCTCAATACCAAAAAAAAACAAACACCCCAATCCAAAAATGGGCAGAAGACCTAAATAGACATTCCTCCAAAGAAGATATACAGATTGCCAACAGACACATGAAAGGGTGCTCAAAATCACTAATCATTAGAAAAATGCAAATCAAAACTACAATGAGGTATCATCTCACACCAGTCAGAATGGCCATCATCAAAAAATCTACAAACAATAAATGCTGGAGAGAGTGTGGAGAAAGGGAACCCTCCTGCACTGTTGGTGGGAAGTAAACTGATACAGCCACTATGGAGAACAGTATGCAGGTTCCTTAAAAAAAAGAAAATAGAACTACCATACGACCCAACAATCCCACTATTGGGCATATTACCCTGAGAAAACCATAATTCAAAAAGAGTCATGTACCCCAATGTTCATTGCAGCTCTATTTACAATAGCCAGGAAATGGAAGCAACCTAAGTGTCCATCAACAAATGAATGGATAAAGAAGATGTGGCACATACATACAATGGAATATTACTCAGCCATAACAAAAAATGAAATTGAGTTATTTGTAGTGAGGTGGATGGACCTAGAGTCTGTCATACAGAGTGAAGTAAGTCAGAAAGAGCAAAACAAATACCATATGCTAACACATATATATGGAATCTAACAAAAAAAAAAAAGGTTCCGAAGAACCTAGGGGCAGGACAGGAATAAAGACACAGACATAGAGAATGGACTTGAGGACACGGGGAAGGGGGAAGGGTAAGCTGGGACGAAGTGAGGGAGTGGCACCGACATATATACACTACCAAATGTAAAATAGATAGCTAGTGGGAAGCAGCTGCATCTCACTGGGAGATCAGCTCTGTGCTTTGTGACCACGTAGAGGGGTGGGATAGGGAGGGTGCGAGGGAGACACAAGAGGGAGGAGATATGGGGATATATGTATATGTATAGCTGATTCACTTTGTTATACAGCAGAAACTAAAATGCCACTGTAAAACAATTATACTCCAATAACGATGTTAAAAAATTAAAAAAAAAAAAGAAGAAGATGTGTGTGCCATGGAGAAGAAATCTACTGTACAGAAATGTCCAAAATGCTCCATATAATTAAAGCCAAATAAATTAGAAAATATTTACTAAGCCTATAAAGTAAGAGAAATAGATAGACTGCAGGTAAAAGCAGGATCATATGGAGTCTTTTATCCCTTAGATGATATTAGCCGATTTGGAAAGGCAAGATGTAAATAGCAAAAAAATTAAATAACAACACAAAAAATCTCATTTTATTAAGGCAAAGTGCTTAAGATATGTTACAAGTTAGGACAGGATTAAATGGTTTTGTTTTGAGTCAAAATGGAATTTTCAGGTTGAACCAGTAATCCATTTGTTAAAAATATTGCTTATATTAACTAGGAGAAATAATTGGATTCTGAAAGTGATTTTGGTTTATGTTACTGGGTAACTTGCCATCTATTTTGTAACTTTTTTTAAAAATCAGATATTTTGGAATGCCTGTAACAACTCTTTCTAATTCCTCCTTCCTCTCACGATTACTTTTGTCCAAAGTTTTTCTGAAATAGGTCACAAGTGAGAACTTCTTACCTATCTGACCATCCCCCAGGGCTGGATACAGACAGGTGGCACTTGGGCTTTGGCAGCCTGGCTTAGCGAGGGCTGTTTCCCACCAGGCTTACCACAAGGCTCACTTTGGTTGTGTATCCATGACAACACATTAATCACCCAGTTGTTATATTTCCATAGTGCCCAGTGAGTTATGTGAATGACTCCCCGACTTGTTTGATTACAATGACCTCTTCTAAGCTTAGATATCACCCTTCTTTCTGAGATAAATAGGTTTGTACCATATCATGCCAATGGACTAGTTTTGTTCACCAGTGAGCTAGCTGTATTCGCCATGAACATACCACTTTCACGAGAATGAAACAGCTGCTGTTCTAGTGGACAGCTTAGCAAGTAGGAGTTTTCTTCCTTCTTACTTTCATTCTTCCCTCCTTTTCTCAAGCCTCTAAAGAGAGATTGAGCTAATAGCCCTACTTGTTAATAGCCCTACTTGTAACTACTTGTTAATGTGTCAAGTTCTCAGTTACACAATTAAACTGTAGTAAACACATGGGCAATGGATATGGAGGAAGCACCATTTTCCTACCTATTTTCCTCTCCATATATAGTTATGATAAAATATCCTGTTTTGTGAATATTGCATTTTAATGAATTTTATTATGCAGAACCCCTTTTTGAGAGTTTTTTTTAATCATTCTTTTAATTACAGAGATCAGCTTGAGGCAAAGGACTTGAAAAGCTTTGCTAAAGAGGAAAAAAAATAGTATTCTAGAAAAAGCCGAAGTAAAGTGTTTTGACTTTATTTTTCTTCCGTTAAACTCATGGCAGTATTATGCTAGCATTACTTGAAAGATGGTAATCTTTCAAGTCAAAATATCACTAAATATCAGCTAATCAACAGTATTGTGCAATTGACTAAGAAAGACTTAAAAGTCCCAAGTGAAGGGGAGAAAAAATTCAAGTGATTCTGATAAGCTCCCAAAGATCAGTCCTTATCTAAAAAATGTGATGGAATCAGCACAGAATGAAATGTCATAATTAACCAGGGCCATTACTTCATCCAAACTATTTTTCCAGAATTGAACTTGAATAAAACTAATTCAGTTTGGAGAGGTCACTTTCTGATCTCTCCATTAAGATATTTTACAGGTTTGCAGGGGACTATCTTTCTTAGAATAAAAATTAGGAGAGTTTGAACTCCCAAATACTAAATTCGGGGTCAGAAAACATTTTTTTAACAACATCTGTCATCTAGTTAAAATGGTCAGGCCATGGGGCTCTCACTTCATTGACATTCATTTCTTTATGTAAGAACATTTCACTGGGACCCGCTAACTCACTGGGAAACTTTTGTCAACCACTCCTAATAGAGAACATTTCCCTGAAGATGTACTATTCACTTTGTCCTTGAAGCAAGAAAACAGATGAGAATCTAGGGATGCATAATTGATTGTTTTATTATTAAGTTTAAGGGAAAATACTTTGAGTCACATTCTCATAATGTTTATGTAATTTTCTGACTTTATGACAATTTCCCTGAAAGGCAAATGCTCAAGATAATAGATCATCAACCTCTCTTGTTTTGTATCATTGTGACTAATATCTACCCCTCTCCTGCATGGTGCCAAGTTGTGAATCTGAAAGTTATTTTGAGTATTGCTTGAATCAAAGTAATCAGTATGCGCTGGATTTTAAGTGATTACTGTAATTTAATAATTGTCCTTTTATTTTGTATGAACAATTAGCATTAAGAGACAGACTCTGCCACTTGCTAGTCATGTGACCTTAGAAAATCACTTAATCTCCCTGGACTTCACCATTCTCATTTATACAATAAGGTGGGTGACCATGATGATAATTTAAGATGTACGTGCCTCAAAGAAGTGACTCACTCCCCAAAAGATGATTTGGAACCACAAACGGTGGTACACTAGGGCAAAGTTGTGGGAAATTTGGGGATTAGGAGGAAAAAAATAAACACCTGAGTAAGTGAAAATTGAGATGCTTTTGGAATGGACCAAAGAGTGAGGACCTATCGATGTGATTTCAAACCCTGTGTGTTCCAGGTAGGGAGCTCCATACAAGTGCACAGCAGCTCCCTGAACAAAATCCTAAAGAAGCGATGAGGCAGGGTCCAAGCAGTTGTGAAAAGTCCAAGAAAAACCAGAGACTAAGAGGATTCAGGCAGCAAAGACTTCACTGCTTTTGATGTTGCTCTCTGGCCTTTGCTTACAGGCTGGAAAGGAGGGAGAATTTGGAAGGAGAATGGGAAACAGCTGTAGCATCCTGACCAACCCGAGGTAGAGAACTCAGTTCTATGATTCATAGCACAGGAAAGGGGCAGTGGGTGAAAGCAGCACTGGGTACACTGTGCAGCCCAAAGAAGCACACAGCTGAGTCCTTGGGAGCCATGGTTACTGATTGCGTGGTTCCTGGGCTGAACAAAAAGTGTGATTCGGGTGTCAATCCGACCCATCCTAGTTGTTTGCAATAAGCATCCAGCCCAATAGCTCTCTGTAACTAGTGAAGACTGTCCTCTCAGGGTACCAGGACTCTCACTTCTGAAACTCACTGGTGAAAGAAGTAGTTTGTTTCTTTGTTTTTGATAGTCTGTTCTGGAAACCTGAAATTTAAGGAAAATATCAGAAATCTTGATATTTCTGTGGTCACATTCTATCACAGTTTCTTCCATCTTTTGGCCCAAGTTTCCACCTCAAAATCCAATCTGCCCATTTTTCCTCCTTCAGATTGTTTCCTGTGGTTTATCCTCCACTGTGTATGGTCTCTGGTCCCTGGGGAGCCCAGTGTCTGGACCTGTTTTCTCAGTGGAACATGCAAGATCTGTGTCCCAACTAATCCCTTGCACCTGGTCAACCTTGCTTTTATTGAATTAACCCACCAATTTAATAACCCCATCTATTTCATTGAGCAAATACTTTAATGCTTTTCCAGAAGCCATACCTAACACTGAGGATGGAATTTATTTTATTATTTTATTTTTGGGGGATTTTTTAATCTTTTATTTTACTTAATTTTGTTCATTTCCATGATAATTTTTTTTTAATATCTTTATTGGAGTATAATTGCTTTACAATGGTGTGTTAGTTTCTGCTTTATAACAAAGTGAATCAGTATATACATATATCTCCATATCTCTTCCCTGTTGCATCTCCCTCCTTCCCACCCTCCCTATCCCACCCCTCTAGGTGGTCACAAAGCACCGAGCTGATCTCCCTGTGCTATGCTGCTGCTTCCCACTAGCTATCTATTTTATGTTTGGTAGTGTATATATGTCCATGCCACTCTCTCATTTTGTCCCAGCTTACCCTTCCCCCTCCCCGTGTCCTCAAGTCCATTCTCTAGTAGGTCTGCGTCTTTATTCCTGTCCTGCCCCTAGGTTCTTCATGACCTTTTTTTTTTTTTTAGATTCCATATATATGTGTTGGCATACGGTATTTGTTTTGCTCTTTCTAACTTACTTCACTCTGTATAACACACTCTAGGTCCATCCACCTCACTACAAATAACTCAATTTCATTTCTTTTTATGGCTGAGTAATATTCCATTGCATATATGTGCCACATCTTCTTTTTATTTATTTATTTATTTATGGCTGTGTTGGGTCTTCGTTTCTGTGCGAGGGCTTTCTCTAGTTGTGGCAAGTGGGGTCCACTCTTCATCGCGGTGCGCGGGCCTCTCACTATCGCGGCCTCTCTTGTTGCGGAGCACAGGCTCCAGACGCGCAGGCTCAGTAATTGTGGCTCACGGGCCTAGTTGCTCCGCGGCATGTGGGGTCTCCCCAGACTAGGGCTCGAACTTGTGTCCCCTGCATTGGCAGGCAGATTCTCAACCATTGCGCCACCAGGGAAGCCCCACGTCTTCTTTAAGAGGATGGAATTTAGAAGTTAGGTGAGAGAAATTGGTCCAGAAATGGTCCAGACCTAGACCATACAAGTTCTTTTTTTTTTTTTTTTTTTATTATTTTTGGGTCAGTGATTTCCAACTACAAGTCAAAAGATTCTTAATAAAACAAACATTTCTTCTTTCCCCAATCCTTCTTCAGAAACACATTTTCTCCACCCTCTGCATCACTTTCACTCCTAGATGAGCAGTCATATATAATGTTCATTGAGTAGCCCTGATATAGACAGCACTGGGGTTGGTGGCAGTGGATGGAATCAGAATTAGGGAGACCAGGAAGCAGGAACCCGGCTCTCACGTGAGATTTGATAAATAGGAGAGTCTTGGCACAGAGTGACTCGGCAGGGCTTTAGTCATCCAGATGAGGATGATCTAGGAAACAGGAGAATTAAATGCAAACGTCAAAATCTGTGTGTCTAGCACAGCCAGGCAGTCATCTCCGTTTTGCAAACATTTGTTGAATGAAGGTCTATTTGGTGCCAAGCACTGTGAACACAGAGATGAAGACAGGGATAGTATTTCTAGACTCAAAATCCAGTCCATTGAGAATTAGCCAAAATGTACAGAGCTTATTTAGGGGTCAGAATCACTGGCTATGTTGCCTCTTTACCTTCTCCTACACCCAGTGTGGGAATAATATGCCATCTAATCCCAGACTCGGGGCAAACAGGGGAAAAAAGTATACAGTAGATGTTTTGATGGTCACCAATGCTTGCATGCCTGTAATTTAACTAGTTTATAAATTAACTGTACTAGGACAGGCAATTTCTTGCTGCTTCCCTGGCATCCATCCCCCTCCCAACTTCCCCAAAGCTCCTCTGTTTTTGTTGGTCCACATGGTCACAAGGAATCCAGTTCTCCCACCAGTTCATGGGTAGGAGAAAAACGCACAACCTAGGCTAAGCCATTCGAAGCCTCCACCCACTTGGTCCAGTGATTGGTTCAGAGGTGGGCATGTGATCTAAGCTGGTCTCGTTGGTATGAACCTTGAGGACTTTGCTGAGAATACTGAGATGAAAAGGCTCTCTTTTCCTCCCGAATGTAAGTAAGGAGGCATGTAAGTCCAAAGTTGCTGGTAGCCATGGTGGGAGCACAAAAAGAAAGCCTGTGTAAAAAAGGAACTGATTCCAGAAGAGTTAAGGAAGATGTAATGGAACAAAAAGTCTCCAGATACACATCACCAGCTCTATTTAGACTTTTAGCCAATTTATGATCCCGGGGTGTGTCTTAGTACTCTGCTTGGGAAACCCTTCACAAATGGAAAATATATCCACAGTGATGTAGAATTGATGATTTAAAGATATGAGCGTAATAACCATTGAGATAATCTGACTGAAATATAAAACAAAGAGGAATTCTCCGGTGTAAGAGTTAAAGCGAATTTGGAAATTAAGGGCATCAAAATAAAGCCAGTCCTCTTCAAAATTAGTGTGGTTTCTTCTCCTTATCCATGGTGCCCCATGAAACTAATGCAGCATTTGTGTCAATTCATGTAACATCAGTTCCATGGGAATTACTTACAGAGAATATTGCAATTACTTTCTTACCTCCTTTTCCAAACCACCTCGTCCAGCAGCATTCCTGGAAATATCTAAAATCCAGGACTGATAATCTAATGGTATTGTAATATCAATGGCAATTTGTAACATGATAAAATAACATGTAAGTAAAATCACATTTGCATTTTACATAATGCCAAAACGTGTCATTGTCTGAAATCAAATCTTTGGATGGTACCTCACCCACATGAGTAAAGTTTTCATACCTGTTCTCGGGTCGCAATCTCCCATAACCTGAATGGACACCAGTAACTGCAGCCCTTGCCAGAACTACAGGTAAGTGCAGCTGTGCCACCATCTCACCTGTCCCCAGAGTTATCTTTGTCTTTCATGTTTTCCTCATAGCCCTCCATTAAGGACACCAGGGAAACCATAATTGCTTCTTTCTTTGCACTGTCACCTCTCCTTTCCTCTGCCCATAGCCATCATGGTTTGCTCTTCTTACAGCTCTTCCTGGACTTGCCAGAGAATTACTCCTAATTTCCATTAGAGATCTTTTCCTAGGGGTCCTCTAATCTCCACCAGACCTTGAACATTCTCCTATACATAGCTGTATGTAACCATAACCCTGGTATGGTTAAAATGAGACACTGTTATTCTTTGATGTCCATCAGAAGACACTTGTTATATAACCAGGAGAATTTTACCCCAAGAATTGACAATCTCAAAGTGTCTATTGGAGGTTATGTTTGGTTTAAAGTATTAATACGCTACGGTGGTAACTAAAATCGTAGTCATAAGTTGCTTTATATTTAATTTTTACGTCAGATAAATTTGATTTAACTCATCATTGCCTTCATTCCTTAATCTATTTTTGGAATACAAATTACTTGATAATATGGTAAGTATTTAGAAGCACAGCTTTATGAACTATACTGCAAGCTTGCATCCAATTCCATTACGATGATGATTAAACTTCAACTATCATACAGCACTCATCATTCAGTTCTCTTGGGCACATATTTATGGAGCACCTGCTATGTGCTCAGCACAGGGCTGAATACTGTGAGAGCAACAATGATAATAAGCTCTGGTCCTTGTCTTCCAGAAGTTTACAGAACAGATCTGACAGTCTTCCAGCAGCTTACAAATATGAAAAAAATGAACAAGATTCTGGCTGAATAGAATAAAGACCATGACAGAGTTATAAGCAGTGCTCTTTGTGTACATGGAGAAAGGGGTGGTTAATTCTTTGAGAAGAAATTGGTACAGGCTTCCCAACGGCATTAGAGAGTAATTAGTAAGGAAGAAAGGACAGAGCAGTCCAAGGAACCAAATGAACTAAAGCTGTCCACTAGAAATCCTTACTTCCCATTGTTTTTGCCTATACTAATGACAGTAACAACCTATCAGAGCAATAAACTATAAGTACACACAATTTTATTTCACCTTAGAACTTACCCCATTGCTGAGATGGCACAGATCATGGCAGGAGAGTGAAATTGCACATAAAAATTTATAGCATCTCATCAGTTTTAAAGTTTCAACATGCCAAGGAAATTGTTTTTGATGCTTATGAATGGGAATTCTTGGAGCCATGAACTGTACTGCACCCCCGGCCACCACCCTTAAGTAGAGCTGATAAAGTACCTTAATAGAGCTTAACATGGTACACAGCCTGCCTATCTCAGCTATCCCACCTGCAGCCGCCTCCCCATACAGATGCTGCTGTCCAAAGTTACACGCCCCCATGCTCTTCACCTTCCTGCTGTGGTTTCTCATGGCGCTGTCTCGTCTGTGTTGGTTCTTCTTGTAAGGGATACATGCTTCTTTTCCTTCACCAGCCACATGACTAACTGCTCTTTGTCATTTCTCAAGAATCATCCTTTTAAGGAACTTTCAGTAACACCTTCTGGTATAACACTCTAAAAGCCATCTACCCAGATTATTAGGGCACTAGAGAGGAGAGTAGCTTTTCTCACACTTAGTTCATTGGTATTTATCTCCCACTAGGCTGTGTGATTCTTGAAGATGGGACATACATGTTGTCTTTATTTGTGTATTGGTGCTCACCCAGAAATAGTAAGTGCATGGCGTATTTGCCCCCATTCTCTCTTTCCTCACTCACAACAGACTACAAAAATCCATCACAACATAATTTCTTATGAGCCCTTTCTCAAAATCATTCTCATCCCAATTCTTCAGTCAGATACTGCCAATCATTGAGTCGGCACACAAAGCCACGTGGCACTCTTGCCTTTAGTAGGCTCTAAATCCTCATATGAATAATTAACAAAGCAAATTGCCTCTTGTTTTCCTCATATCATGCCTGGTGCTGGCATAATAAGTGCCTATTCTGTTCAAGCCATCTTGCTAGGTTATTTATATATATATTACCTCATGTAATTCTCACAAGAATATGTTCGTGCTATTAATTTCTTTATTTCCCATATATGAGAAAACAGACACAGAGGGGTTCAGACACTAGTCTAAGGCTGAGCTAGTAAGCCTGGATTATAAACCACAGCCACAAAGTTTCAGTTATGCAAGGTGAACTAATCCTAGAGACTTACTATACAGCAAAGAGCCTACAGTTAATAGTACTATATTAAACACTTAAAGTTTGCTAAGAAGGTAGATCTTATAGTGTGTTCTTATCACACATGCACAAATAAGAAGAAGAAGAAGAAATAAAGAGGGTGGGAGGATACTTTTGAAGGTGATAAATATGTTTATGGCATAGACCGTAATCATGATTTCACTGATGCATACTTATCTCCAAACTCAACAAGTTGTATACATCAAATACATACAGCTTTTTCTATGTCAAGTGTATCCCAAGAAAGTGATTAAAAAAAAAAAAAGCCACAGCTACTTGACTTCCAAGTCTAGGCTTTTTCCATTTCCTGCAAGAAACATAAATTTAAAAAAATTTTATTTTTTGCTGTTTTCAATAAAACCATAGCTTCCAGCCACTCATACTGGAAGAATTCCATGGCAGGCATCTGCTGTCATTACCTCCTCTCTCCTAGCTGGCTGATCCTCTGTCCCCACGCTATAGCAAAGAGTCAAGGAGATCTGCTCAGTGCCTAGGAGATGAGGAAGACAGCAGAGCTGGCCACAAAGAGCGAGTGGAAGCAAGTCAGCTGAAGACACGCACCAGGGTCTTCGTAACTCTAGGTGACACTGGCGTTTGCCTAACCTTTTTCCAATCATGTTTTCTGCACTGATCCTTATAACTGCCCCTAGGAAGTCTGAAATGGTAGCTCCTTTTCTCACCACATACACTATCCCTCTTCTGCCACACACACAGACTGATTTGTTATTTCTGGGTTGTTCTTGAGTGCTAGACTGTTGTTGATCATTGATTTTTTTTTTTTTTTTTTTCTATCTTGGAAAAAGGAGCTGCAAGGCACTGCTTTCAAAGAAAAAAAAAAAAAAGGAACTTGGGAGAGAGAAAAACCACGCACACCTGAAGGATTCCATGGACTTTGTAAATAGATTTGTTTCCAAAAGTTTGTAGTCTAATCCAATCAAAACATTTGAGCAGCCTGAATAGTGTCTCTGCCTTTAAAGGAATTCAGCTCAATTTTACAGCAGACAAACACCATTCTGAAGCTTAACTTAATGTGGAAATGCCTTTAGATTTAGTCACTAGGAGTGGAAAAGAATCACGGAAAGTGACAAAATGTGTCTCTTTCTAGTTGCTGTTTCCTCTTTCATTCTCAGTGCCTGAACTTCTCCACATGGCTTGGGCTCTGAACAGACTTCAAATCTGAATAAGCTTGGTCACTTCTTTCATCTTTTAAATCTCAGATTATATTAATATCCATGGCTCCCCCGGTTTAAATCTCTGCCACAAAATCTCTCTGGAGAATTAGCTGTGAAGTTAGGAACTGGAGTTCATAGCACAGATATGGGGAACTCTGTTCCCTTCACCACTGTCCCCATTGGAATAGCCGATTATTATCTGGAAGAGTCCGACTTCCTTTTAAAGCCAACCATGATTAAACTGAGTCATTTATGAATATATGCCTTGCTGCAGAAAATTAGGAGAACTCATTCTGTCCTCTTGTATTAATCCAGATGACTAAAAACCACTGACATCTCCTAACTTGCTTTCCTAAGAAGGATCTTTCATGCCCTGGAGTTGAAGCTGCTCAAATGTGAAAGTAACATATTATCTTATACCCTAAATAATGCTGAGTTCTATACTCTTTGCCCTCAGGAGTCAATAAGTTTTGAATGAATTAATAACTCTGAACATGTACATGAATAACTCTGAACACGTATGGGAGTTTAATTCACTTTTAACTAGAGCTTAATGCTAAAAAGAGGAACATTCAACATCAGTCCTAGTTAGTTTCTTTCCATTTGTCTACACCTAGAACCCAAGCCAGCTGTCTTACCCATTACTGCTTTGGGCATAAAGGAGAAGTAACAAGGGTGTGTGGAGTGGGCAGTGTAAGAACACTGTCACTTCAGGGAGAGACGGGTTCAAGAGGACTTTTCTGATGGATAGCATATCTCCTGCATTGTCTGAACATTTAGGAAGAAAGCATCAGCAACTTAACAAGAGTTTTGTTTTTTCCAGTTATTCTTCTGGATACATCCAAGGTCACTGTAGAAACCTGAATCCTACATGTCTTCAGGAAGCACTTATTGGGAAGACATTCTATACAGAGCTCATGCTAGAGTAAGAGGATGGCACTGGAGGCTTGGCGGAAGGTGGACTTTAAAAGGATTTTATATTTTTGCTAAAGGGACAGAATAGAAGCACATGCAAAATAATGGTCCTTTACTTTGCATCATGCTTTACTGCTGAGTAAAAACTTATGCATACATGAATTATTATATTTATCCTCATAATTCTTGAGGTGAAGGGACAGACGTTGTTACTCTGCTTTAGAGATGAGGAAGACATGGCTGGGAATTTAAGGGAATTGCACTCCTCACCCTTCCCTGTATCAGTCCCCTTTGCCACATGACCTTAATTTCCTCTAACAAAAGGAGTGAAGATTATTTTCATCCCTTGAGTCTGACTTTGTCTTTATCACTTGTATTGGCCAACTGAACAAGAGTGAAGCAATGGTATGCCAATGCTAAGTCTCAGCCTCAAAAGGTCTTGACTCCAAAACCACTGATATTCAATTATGCCAGATTGCCTAGTGCACATAGCATCTGAGGCTAGATAGCTTTTCAGTTATGAGGCTAAGAAACTTTCTTCTAGTAAACTGTACCTTACCAAGCTAGTCCAACTTATCTCCCATTATTCCCTAACATATTCTCTGTTACAGACAGGCTGGAGTCCTTCCCACCCACCATTCATACATATTATCTTTCGAGAAACATGCCCTCAGTCCTAATGGCCGCTTCTCCCTCTCTGCTCAACCAAATCTTCTACTTTTTATTTTATTTTATTGAAGAATAGTTGATTTACAGTGTGTTAATTTCTGCTATACAGCAAAGCGATTCAGTTATATATATATATATAATATATACATACACATATGTATATTATATATATATATTCTTTTCCATTATGGTTTGTCACAGGATATTGAGTATAGTTTCTTGTGCTATATAGTAGGAACTTGTTGTCAAATCTTCTAATTATTTAACACCTCACTTCTACTCCATCCATTTATGAGTTCTCCCCTAGTCACCTATTCTCTGCTTACCTGACACTTAGCATTTATATGTGGTCTCAGTCCCATGCGACTACACTGCTCTCGATGACTATATGGCTTGCCGCCATAGCTCAGTATAAGAGCTTCTCACAGGGACCAAGACCTCTGCTTCCCTGATGCACCTATGAATAAGTAGATGAGTGAATAAATAAATAATAATTAAACTCATACCATCTAAGCTATACTATAAGGAGGTTAAATTAGCGCAGCATCTTTTTTACTGCTTGTATAATTGCTTCACAACTCTAGACTGCAAAGAAGCAAATACAAAGGTTCTGTGACATTACCTTGAGCTCTTATCATCTGAAATATTATTGGAAAAGAAGAAATAAGTATACGATATGAGAGAAGAATGCTTCCTTTCTCCACCAGGTGTCTCCTCGGGTTCAGCCATTTTCAGCAGCATCCTTGTAAGAGATGAGGATGTAGCTAAGGCTAAGTAGGAACAATGCAGAGGAAGCCCACCTACTGGAAAGGACTGCAGGGCTTGTACAGCAGAGATACAACTTCAAAAGCTTGCTTCCCTCTGTGTGTACAACATGGGCACAACTACTTCAAAGAACATACCTTTTGAAAACATAGCTCATGGATCAATACTCATAAAGGATTACCAGTTCTTCTTTTAAAATGTAATTTCCACCTCAGGAAAAACTTAATTTCCATGCATATTACACTCATTACCTTTGGTACATAGGCGGCTTATTAGTACATATTTGGTATCCTTAAAGATTCCTCTAGTGGAACTTTTGCATTTGAAAGAAAACCAAATCAGCAATAATAACAGCATTTGCTCCACTGTTCTTCCCACCTTCCTAATCACTGCACTCAGAGCTGTAGGCATTTATAATCCTTGCCCCAAACTGTCAACCTGAAGAAGTGCTGTCATAACCATAAGTAATTACCTTGTGGGTCCAACAAACTGAAGGTTTTCCTACGATGCTCCCTGGGCTAGATCATTAGGGCTGGATAGTCCGTGAAGGAGAAGGAGGTGAATCTACCAGCTTGTGTACAAAAAGACACAGGCTTTCAGCTATAAGCAGACCTTGGAGGTATCATGGGTTTGGTTCCAAGCCACTGCAATAAAGTGAGTATCGCAATAAATCAAGTCACACAAATGTTTTGGTTTCCCAGTGTATACAACAGTTATGTTTACACTGTACTGTAGTCTACTAAGTGTGCAATAACATTATATCTAAAAAACATTGTGCATACCTTAATTTAAAAAGAATTCATTACTAAACTGTGCTAACCATCATTTGAGCCTTCAGGGAATTGTCATAATAAATCAAAGATCACTGATCACAGGTCCCCATGACAAATATAATAATAATGAAAAAGTTGGAAATATTGCGAGAATTACCAAAATGTGACACACAGACACTAAATGAGCAAATGCTGTTGGAAAAATGGGGCCGATAGACTTGCTTGATGCAGGGTTGCCACAAACCTTGAATTTGTAAAAAAAAAACCCCAATATCTGTGAAGTGCAATAAAATGCAGTCTGCCTGTATACATAGAACTTGTATAATAACTAGGCTCTCCTGGCAAGGAATTTTGTCTTTTCATACAGTAGTCCTCACTTATCCATGATTTCCCTTTCCACTGTTTTAGTTAACCCCATCAACTGTGATCCAAAGATATTAAATGGAGAGTTCCAGAAATAAAAAATCCATAAGCTTTAAATCACATGCCATTCCGAGTAGCATAAGGAAATATCATTCCATCTTGCTTTGTCCCACCCAGGACTTGACTCATCCCTTTGTCCAGCCCATTCGTCACTTAGTAGCCATCTTGGTTATCAGATCGACTGCCACAGTATCACAATGCTGTTTTCAAAGAACCCTTATTTTACTTCATAATGGCCCCAAAATGCAAGAATAGTGATTTGGCTGGCAATTCAGATCTGCCAAAGAGAAGTCGTAAAGTTCCTGACCTGATAAGGAAAGAAAAAGATCATACGCTGAAGTTACCAAGCTCTAAGGTAAGAACAAATCGTTTATCCATGAAATTGTGAAGAGAGAGAAAGAAAGTCCTGCTAGTTTTGCTGTTGCATCTCAGACTGCAAAAGTTACAGCCACGGTGCTTGATAAGTGCTTACTTAAGATGGAAAACGCATTAAATTTGTACCATAAGATATTTTGAGAGAGAGAGAGAGACCACGTTCATGTAACTTTTATTACAGTATATTGTTATAATTACCTCTGTTATTCTTAGTTATTGTTGTTAATCTCCTACTGTGCTTGATTTATAAATTAAACTTTATCACAGGTATGCATGTATAGGAGTAAACATAGCATATATAGGGTTTAGTACTGTGCACAGTTTCAGAAATCCACTAGGGGTCTTGGAACGTATCCCCTGTTGATAAGGGGGACTACTGTATAGTATGCGTGGCGTGTCACTGTTTCTTGCTATTTCTTTTTAGGGTTTGCCCTCGATATTTATTTTTACACAGATTCCTTAGATGTGTGTGTGTGTGTGTGTGTGTGTGTGTGTGTGTGTGTGTAGGGAGTTGTACATGTTCATATGTACAAGCATGATCTCTGAATGAGATCAAGTACTGCTTTGTCCCGGGCACCACATCTTCTAGGGATGGTCTAACCTGATGAGAGGGAAGGAGAAAGCATTGTTTACCCACCAATTAGCTAATCCCTGTTCCCCCAGAAACCCATGGGATCTAATGATTTACATTAATATTCTGCCTATGACCTAACATCAGGTAGATCAGATCAGAGACTAAGTATGCTTGGATACATGGTGTTATGAGTTGAATTTTGTTCCAACCAGTAAGATGTGTTTAAGTCCTAAGCCCAGTATCTCAGAATGCGACCTTATTAAGAAATAGGGCTTTTACTCTATTTACAATAGCCAGGTCATGGAAGCAACCTAAATGCCCATCAACAGACGAATGGATAAAGAAGTTGTGGTACATATATACAATGGAATATTACTCAGCCATAAAAAGGAACGAAATTGAGTCATTTGTTGAGACGTGGATGGATCTAGAGACTGTCATACAGAGTGAAGTAAGTCAGAAAGAGAAAAACAAATATCGTATATTAACGCATGTATGTGGAACCTAGAAAAATGGTACAGATGAGCCGGTTTGCAGGGCAGAAGTTGAGACACAGATGTAGAGAACAGACATATGGACACCAAGGGGGGAAAACTGCGGTGGGGTGGGGATGGTGGTGTGCTGAATTGGGCGATTGGGATTGACATGTATACACTGATGTGTATAAAATTGATGACTAATAAGAACCTGCAGTATAAACAAACAAACAAACAAAACAACTAATACTAAACTTTCATTGGGTTATTTGTATGGAAATATGTTAATATAAATGTTTCAGACACTACATGAAATTTCTAAAAATCTTATATGTTCTGGTATAATGTTATAAGTCATAATCCTAGTTATTACTTTAAAATGTATATCTCAGAAATAACTAATTTTCTTGTCAACTGCATTATTATGAACTTTCATCAAATATTTAACCGTGGTCATTTTTAAGTCTTTTGTCATTTACAGACAGTTCTGGGTGTACTCTGATGCTTTTGCAAATATGTTCCTATAAAAGGGTTTCATCTTCAAGAAATTCATGGAAAAGACTCTGACAAGCACAGGTTTCTGGTAACTGACTGTACTGCTGAACTGAATGAATAAGCATTTTCAGAACTCTAATGAAAAACTGATGAACTCATAAAAGTGCTAACAAAAGATCAAGATAAAAAAAAAATTACATGGGACTGAGTGAACTGATGAGGATGAGTATAATTTTTGTGACTTTCTGTTTGAATTAAAAAAAAAAAAAAATCCCACAAGGACTCAGAGGCAAAGAATATACAAATCAATTTTCACTGCAAAGTAAAGGAGCTGTTACAGTGGAGGATTACTGGACTGAATGTCAATATTATGACATAGTATGAGTGTGTTTCATGTTTGGTAATTGCAATCATTGTTGCTTTTGTTGTGGTCATCCATGTACAATGCTTGGTGTCAGTCTATTTATCTCTTGTAAAAATAAAATACAGTGTGTGTGTGTGTGAAAAAAAGAAAAAAGAAATAGGGCTTTTACAGATATAATAAAGTTGAAATTAGGCCATTAGTGTGGTCCTAACCCAATATGACTGGCACCCTTAATAAAAAGGATCAATGTGGACACAGAGACAGACACAGGGAGAAGCCCATGTGAACATAAGGCACAGGAGGTCAGGGTAACGAATCTGCAAGGTAAGGAACTCCTAAGATTGCTAGTAAACCACCGGAAGCTGCGAGGGAGGCGTGGAACAGATTCCTGTCATGGCCCTCAGAAGAAAACAACCCTACTGATAACTTGATCTCAAGACTTCTGGCCTCCAGAACTGAGGGAGAATAAATTTCTGTTGTTTAAGCACCCAGGTTGTGGCATTTTGTTACAACAACCCTAGAAAACTGAAACAGATGGTGAGGAAACAGAGATTTGGTGCTTCTGAGCTGATTGATAAAAGTAGTTTGAACCTTACTAAGAACTTTTATTTAACTTCTGGTGGAGCAGAATGGTAAAAAGAAGTGAGGCAGAAAAGGCATTCCTGGTTAAGAGCTGTACTGCCCTATTAATATGGATTAATTAATTAGGTATTCCGACTCCACCAAAATCAGGATAGCCCCCATCCTGCTAGAGTTTTCAGTAACGTACTAGTTAATGTGTTGAATCAGCTTGCTGTGAGACATATAGTTCTGAACATAAATGCTTGATATTTCCTAATTTTATAGGATAATATTTAATCCATCACGATCCTGGTGTATTTGTCACAAGCTGGTCTACCCATCCTCAATTGACCCCATCTAGTCATTAAATCCCAAGGAAATGCTTTGGTTTAGAGTTATCATTGTTATGTTAAGCACAAAAAATTTCCAAAAAAATTGAAGGTAAAATAAAAACCTCTAGGGTTATTTTTTCCTGCCTTTTACTGTACAGTGTTCAGAATTGAGGGCATTATTACGTAGCTGTGGAAAATTAGAATCAAACAGACACCACTGCAAAGTCTATTTCACTCATCACATTTCCCGCAGCTCTGAGGACAGCCTGGTGTGTGATCTTGGGTTATAATAAGAGCCTGGACACCAGCATTCCTATCTTTCATTACCAATATCTAGCTCTACTGCCAAGATCTATCTTGGACGCATCCACATTCCGGTAAGACACAGAGTGAAATATTGGTATGAACATACAGTAATGATACTGACCACTCATGGATCTGGTATTACAACTATGTAATCTGGCTAGAGAGATTTAAGTGTTGAGTGTGAGTAAACAGCTCAATATGATCAATAACATCTAGAAGGAAATACTTAATTATCAAATAATTAATTATCAATTAATCAGCTCTACTTACTAGGCAGGAGCCCTTCACAGTGCACACAGCACCCCTCAGATGTTTATCTCAACATCTATTACATACCCACCATACACAGCATTAGGGTTTATACAACGTTTCTCATATTTTCTTTATTTTCTTTGCTTGCTTTCAAGAAAAAGAGTACTGCCAAATTGCCTTCCTGGTCAGATTTCTTTCTTGTTAAAAAAAAATGGCTTTGAAAGTAATAGAGGAAACCCAATTTCCCTTGCATGAATGCATTGGTAAGTGTCTTTTTTTCTGGGACCTAGGACCCAAGAATTTGGAGCTAGTAACCATGTTTAACATATGGGACTTTTAGGTTCCAGGAAGCTGCACCGGCGCCAAGTGATAGATACCCTTAATTATGATACTCTACTCTCCAAAGAAGAGAGTTTTATATGACCACCCCAGAAGGCACACCGCTGCAAAGTGAGCTCTGATCAAAGTAGAGTGTGGACCCCTGAAGGAGACTCCCTGGGTGCAGGGAGAGCATCGTGGTCACCTTTAATTCCCAGCAACTGGCCCAGAATGAAACGTCATCAACACTTCCTGGATGAATAACAGTGGGAAGTGCTCGTGACCTTTTAAACGTCGGGCTGCACAGCCACATCTGGATACTGAGGTTCTCCATCTCCAGCATCTATTGTCCATGCTGCTGTTTCTCACTCAGAGTCAGAGTGAAATTGTTACATCAACAAATCTCAAGTCCTGAACTGCCTAAGACTTGATTCTGTTGGGTTTGTTGTGCGCTGGGGTGGAGGAGCATGGCTGGTGGGATTATGTTTGATAGTGCTATACTGTGGACAGGAGGAGCGCCTTTCTGAAAAAATCCAACAGAGACTGGCAGCTTCCAATCCTCCCCCCATCCCTGGCCCACACATCTCCCCCAGTGATGTGAGAAGTAAAAAGTTTCTCACACCACTGTAGTCCAGCCCAGGGCAGGATGGAATGGGGTGACTGATGGACCCAGCCCTGAGACCTATAGCACACTCTGGGAAGAAAGAAGTCATCCCCAGGACAACAGACTGTAAACAACTATCAGCATTGCCTGGATCTGTGTAAAAGCCATTAGAAATAGCAGTAGCTGTAGATTTGGAAATAGTTGATGTCGTGTGAATTAGGAGTAACTGCAGAGAAAGAACTCCCTGAAAATGGTCCAGAAGCCTCCATACAAGAAAACAATTATTTCAGGGCAGGCAAGTTTAGGGAACAGAGAAGAATCAGCAGAGAGGCCAAGAAGATAAGAATGATTTAAAACAAATAGTTTTAATCGGGAACTATATTCAATATCCTGAGACAAACCATAATGGAAAAGAATATAAAAAAGAATGTATATATGTATGTATAACTGAAATCACGTCGCTGTACAGCAGAAATTAACACAACACTGTAAACCAACTATATTTCAATTTTTAAAAATTAGAAAAGAAAAATTAAAGGAGGGTCCAAATAGTCCCAGAGCATAAATTCCATTTCTCTCTCTCAAAGTGAGGCAGGATTGGATACTAACACTGAAAACGCAAGCATACCATTTGCAGCTGTAAATATGTATTTATTCTTCAGTTTACTTTATAGTTAACTTCATAGTTCACTCCACAGGATGGCCCTGGTCATTCTTAAGCAATCCTTGTGTGCCTATTATGATATCCTCTATAAAAGATCCTCCTTAATCAGCAGAAAATTTTCTCTCTTCTTGGTGGCCTCCAATTGACAATGGCAGCCAGAACTCCAGTTTCTAGGTAAGCAAAACAAGTTAAAAACACCTCTTGGAGAAAGCTGGCTTACTAAAGGAGCGATTCTCACTATATTGTTTCACAAATTCTGAAGCTGGATGGGCCTTAATTGCTGTTTGGATGGCCAGCAATGCAAAATGCTGAGAAAAACAGCATCTGCTTATAAAAACAAACTCTGGTTTTGAAGCTCTAGGTAACAGAACTAGCGTAGTCAGTGGTGAAAGCTAGTTATTTTCTTTGAAGTTGTGACCAATACTAAATGTATACTTTTCAGCCACTTTTCCCTCAGGAAAATGACTGCCACAGGCTCCCTGCTGACAAAGCTTATCACTAATTCATTTGCCTCCTTTAACAGTAAAAACATATTTTCCATAGACAGAAGTGAATTTGTGAATTATAACTCAATCACCAACGAGAATTTGCCTTCTGCATCAGTTGAAACACATTTAAAATTTTCTCCGTTCTTTACAGTGTAAAATCTGTGTGCTTTTATATTCCCATTTTTAACCTTGAAAATGTAGTCCTTTCATTCTTGAAGTCCAGTTTGTTCTAGACACTTCATTTAATCAAATAAATCTCCCCTTATCTTTATAAAGTTGGCATAGGTAACATGCAGCTGGAAAGGCACTAACTCTGAAGTTATTAAGTTTGTACAAGTGAATAAATCAGAGACATAACCGAGAACCAACTGGAAATCCAGCTAACCCCCAGGCTTTCTTGAATTCTTCCCTTTCTTTTCTTTAGTTTTTCTTATTTGTAAGGACTCACAACCTAGATTGGGTACAGTTGGGCTTAGGATATATTAGAAAAGAATATCCTTTGTTGGTAAATAGCCAGGACACTAATGGGGCAACATTTTAAAAAATGTGCTGCTTTCATAATGATCATTTAATTTTAAGGACAAAAATCAGTTGTTATGTAATTAAATATCAGTTGATTGTCAGAAGATTATTTTGGAGGTTATGTGTAGCTAACTCTAGCTATCATACTAGTTCTTTCAAATGACAAAAGTATCCAATGTATAATGAGGTTGGAAAATTGTGGGTCTTTGTGCTGCAGTGATATAAAATGGTGATATTGTGACTCTAGTAGCAAAGAAAGCCCCACACAAAAGAACGAAAACAAAACGCATCACATAGCAAAACATCTTGTGGTGCTCTAACAGGAGTGGCATCTACGCAGTACAATTTAACTCAAGTGTCATGAAGCATCTTAGGATGTCCAGGCTCAGCTCCACTGACATTCACGTCCCCAGAAATAACTGCACTAGGTTAGAACAGTAGTCGCCAAGCTTCCCTCTGCACTAGAATCACCTGAGCAGTCTTTAATGCTGACACCCAGGTCATACCCCACCTTAAATCAGAATGTCTGGGGGTAGGAGACAGACTTCAGTAGTTTTTAAAGATCTCCAGGTGACTCCAACGTGCGCTAAAGTTTGCAAATCACTGAGTTATAGAAAATAAAGGTGAAAAGATCATCAAAATGTCACTAAACGTGCAGGCAAATAGCAGTCACATTTTGACAAGATAGACTTAAGTACAGCCTCTCAATTCCTGATCTGAAATCCTCGGGGATAAAAGTGTTTTACTATACAGAATTTTTCAGATTTCATAAGTTATATATAACAGTACATATAATGTGGAACTCCCTGATCAGGGTATGGGGATAGAGCACCCTGTAACCACAAAACTAATATTTCTGCAGGAAAACACTCACATTAAGTGAGAAAATCGAAACTTGATAAAATCACATCTACTGAAGTCAAGTTTTGCCACCAAATGAATTTGCCCATATTTATAAAACCACTTTTGATTTTCAGAGCATTCGGGATTTCATAACCGTTAATAATGGCATGTGAATCTATACCGAGTCAAACTTTCAGCAAACCAAATCAGGACCTAGAGCAACATAGTCCACTCATGGTCATCAAGAGCAGTGGCCCCTGTGAGGCTGACAGTGATGACACTGGTTAGACCACCCTCTCATCTCAGCTTAAATCTGGTTCCCTTTCCTCTGAGAGCAATTTGCATACATGAGCTAATAAGTTTTCCAAAATCTGAATTATTTATTGTATGTATTTATACACACATACACACATGCATGTTTATGTGCGGGTCTGTGTGGGTGTATAATTAAAATGTCAAGCCATTGGGACCTATACCTTAAAGAATCAACCAGCCATATTCCATAAGAGTAACAAGTCATCATAGATTCCCTGGTGTGCACTTCTCAAGTCTGTCAAACACAAACTTTATAGTCATCGGTACTACCTTGCCGTTTGGGATCTGTAAACCCCAGCTGTGGTTCGACAGCTTATGGAGTCAAGCAGGCTATCTCATCACATCCGAAACAGATCATGCTGAGTCAGTTATTAGAAATAGCCTACTGGCTTTCTGCCCTGGGGTAGAATTGCTCACTGTTGTAATATTAATCAGGTTAGGAGGAAACTCATGAATTTTTACTGGGGAAAGATGTGTGTGGTCAATGAGAACAAGACCAACCTGAAGACTGAAGCTTTTAGTCTTGAGGCACTTAGAAAAAATATAGCTTCATAGAATGAGGTAGAAAGTCCAAGCTGGTTATACAGATTTGATGCTATTTACCCAATGGAGAACACCTCCTAATTAGGCTCTACAGGAATCTGGTAGGATAATTAGATGGGCTCTAAGAATTATGTAAAGCTGGAAGAACCATCATCATGGACTAAGTTCCCAAGACTTGCTTCAGGGATTCATTGAGAAATAATCACCTGATGCCCTGGGTAGCATTCCTCCCCCATCCCTGTAGAGGCAACAAACCCAAGAACCAGGAGGTAAAGCAGACCTCTCTTTCTAGCATTGTTCCAAACAGCCAGGTACAGGTTTTTATCATACTAAGAGAACTACCAAGGAAGAACTTCATTTGAACAACACAGTTCAGTTTCAGAAATTCTCAAATCATCTTCTACTTGTTGCTAGTCACTTGCCCTAATTTACTATAACATTCAGTACAAGTATCATTATTCTTCTGAAGTCCTCTACACCATCTCTGCCTCACGAAATGAACCTAGTTGACCAAATAAAATGAATCTATGAATTTGAATTCCCTCAGTTTCCCCCCCCAACACCTACAAATGAATCTGTATCCACACCTACTTTACTGTTTCCTTCTTCTGTCAACTGAAAAAGAAATGTACAACCTAAAAGTTGAGAATTGTGTTTTATTCAGTGGGCTTGATGAGAACTTAAGCCCAGGAGGCTACCTCTCAGACAACCCCGAGGGACTGCTCCGAAGAAGTAAGGGAGGAATCAGGATATACAGAAGTTTTGCAACAAAAACCAGGTAGTCAGAACATCAAAAAATTACTGTTAATTAAAGAAAAACCAGACATGTCAAGTTAATGAACTTAGCACTTTTCTATATATGGGAAGATGCAAGAGTCTGGGCTCATTGAAATCATTCCTTTGATATGCACCTTAACTATCTAGGGCCAGCATCCTTTTTTTCTCCCTCCTGAATCTTCCCAGGGTACACAGTAGAGGGCAGGTGGCTATAGTGACTGATGGCTTGATGGCCACAACATCCTTTGTTTACTGATATGACAGGCAACATTTTTCATCCACACTCCCGTTTCCAAGATTTTCTCACTTCTCTCGGAGTTCAGGCACTTTCCTCCTTCTATGTCCCCCCTCCCACATATGTCTCTCCTTTATAAACATGCTCAAACCTACCTCAAAAACACTGCAAAAAGGGGATATGACCTTAAGTTTGCTGTGGCTTCACTTTCCATGCTTTTATAGCTCAGCTTCTTGAAAAGGGTGAATGGGAGGTGAGGAAATAAAAACACTTAACGTGGCTTCCCCTCCGACTTGTACACTGAAACTGTTCTTTCCAACATCAATCATCCTAGCAGCTAAATTCAATGAACAACTTTTAGCCATCCCCTACCTCTCCTCTCTGCAAGGTGTTTTTTTATTCTTCCTGAACTGGACTTGGCCTTTGGGGACACCACTGTCTCTCTGTTTTTCTTAGGCCTCTAGATACGACCCTCATTCTCAGTTTTCTTAATGAGCTCTTCTTCTTCCACCTGCCAATGAAATGATTGTGCTTCCATGGTTCTGTCAGTGATTTCAATTACATCCTTAATGTCACCCAAATCCATCCTCGTCTCTCTAGCACTACTGACATGAACTTAATTTAGAACCTCTTCATTTCCATTTTGGATTTCAGCAACAGACTCCTAACTGCTTCTCCCATTGCTCTCCTGGTCATGCTTCACTTGCCAGCTCTTTGATGGCAAATATAGGGCATATTATCTGCATTTCTCCTCTACTGTGCCCTTGACAGCCACAGTCATTTTTAACAATGGAGAAAAATCTTATTTCTCTTGGAAGCTGAATCTTCCCTGACTTCTATTTCCATTAAATCCTCCATACACCTCATATTTCGTAGATATTGAATAGAGAAGTCAGATATATATTTTTGGAAGTGACACAGTGACAGGAGACATGTTTTTTGGAAGTTGTCCCTGGAATAACAGCCATACCTGGGTACATAATTATGGCCTTTTTCCACCTTAGCCTGAACGTAGCCTCAGAATCCTCCTCAACACAGTGCCAATTAACGGCTAGTTGAAAACTATTTGTTTTCAAATAGTTGAAAACTATTTGTCATTCTTGCTTTGAATATTCTCCACTATGCTACAGTATGGTCCTTCTAAAACAAACAAACAAACAAACAAATGTAATGCTATCATCACCCTGTTGAAAAGTTTTAATTGTTCTCCTTTGCCTACAGGATACAGTATATGCTTTTACTCTGACAGAAGTTCTCCCAGGGTCTGGTCTTGCCTATTTTATCAATTTTCCCTCTCACACTCAATCTTTCACAAACTACTTAACTATTGCCAAGAGCTCTGAGTGCTCCTTTGTTTCTGTAAGATGTTTAACAGTTGAATCTGGTGACTATAGTTAACAATACTGTATTGTATACCTGGAAGATGCTAAGAGATTAGGTCTTAAATGTTCTCACTACAAAAACAGCAACCAAAACATGGTAATTATGTGCACTGATAGATTTGTTAACTAACCTTCTTGTAGTAATAATTTTACAACATATTCATGTATCAAATCATCACATTATACACCTTAAACTTACACATGTTATATGACAATTATATCTTAATAGAGCTGGGGGTAAAAAAAAAAGAGAGAGTTCACCTGTAACGGTAGATGAAGTCAACAAAGAAATGACCGCTTAAAAGGGGACAAGAGGACTCAGGGAAAAAAAATCTAGCAGTAACCTATACTAAAAGGATTAAAGATAGGACGAAGGTCAGAGAAAGAATGGGAAAGGAAAATAATTGTCAGAAAAACTAGTAAAGTGCCACAGAGATCAATGGGAGAGCAAAAGAAAAAAAATAAGTGTGTATTTGTTTTGTGTCTGTTTTTACTTAAAATGCTGGAAGAAGGGTGATGAGTCCAGGAGGAAGTAGATCTGAGGCCAGGAAGGTGATCAGTAATTTCAAATATCGCAGATTAGAGGGAAGTCAATGAGAATCCAGTAGAACCTACTCAATGCGGTGACTATATTGACATAACTGAAAATAGGTGTTTCAGCTAAAGAGTGGAGACAAAAATCAGATTGCAAAGGATTACGGACTGATAAAGTAGTGAGGAAGTAAAATAAAGTGAAGGAGATGAAGGAGAGATGGTCTCTTTCCCCGTTGGTCAATGAGTTTCTTGGAGGCGGAGACTCTCATCTAGTACAAGACTTGTGCATAGAGTTCTTGGATAAATATGATTTATAAAATATCCAGCTCTGTAAAGCCTGCAAGCCAACACTGATCACTGCTGTGAAGCTGAAAACACAAGTGCCTTTGATTGACCTTTTTCAAAGCTTGCCCTGGGGACCAGGTGGACATCTCTTGCTCCAGTGGATGGTCAGTTTTCATATTGAAAAAATCAGACTTCAGAGTCAATGGCCTTTCACTTGAAAGCAATTTAATACATTTGAATGATCTAAGAACAGACCTCTGTTGGAAGATTATGTGAACGAGAGAGCATTTAAACTAATTTTCCTCGACATTTTTCTGTTTTTCCTCTGTGCCACTCTGGAAACAATATGAAGCTTGTCTCGTTTTTGAACCTCATCCTTCTGAAAGCTGGTCTATGCCGTCTTTACAATTTTAGTTATACCCTGTCTTAATTTGTTCCTTCCTTTTTGTTTCTACTGTGCTATCGCATTCAGAACCTCTTTACTTTTCACCTCAATTGATTTAATAGCCTTTTTGAGGCTAAGAGAGTCTTGATTTTTTTGATCCCAATATACATTATTTTCTTGCTAAAAAGCAAATAAAACAAATAATTTCAAAAATTCTTTTAAATTGTTCTCTATTACCATCTAAAGAACACTTAACCTGATTTTTAAGACTCATTAATCTAGTGCTCATTTTTTATTTTATCACCAATCACTTCTCTCTATACTGTTCCCCAACCAAACCAGTGGGTCCCATTTGTACCAGAGTCTTCTGCTCTCTGACTTATTCACATAGTTTTCTCTCCTTTTCCTTCCTTTTGGGTATGCCTGAATTTTTTTTTCTTCATATTATGGACAAGGCAATCCATTCCATGGAGTCATTCTTGGTCAACTAGGATTTCCTTTTATCATATATGGATGTTCACAGTCCTCTATGCCTTCCTGGTGAGATGTCTCATATTCTGTCTGTGTTATAGTTGTTTGCATATGTCTCAATCTAGTGGGAACACTAGATCTTCACAAAATTCTTAACCTAGTGCCATCCACATTGCAATTACTCAGTAAATAATGAATGAATGAATAGGTGAGTATAAAGACACAAGAGTAAACTGGAATTAAAAACCAATCTTTGGAAATTTGTTAAGCAGTCAATTTCTTTCTTTTCTTTTCTTTTCTTTTTTTTTTTGCCACACCACGTGGCCTGTGGGATTTGAGTTCCCCGACCAGGGATCAAACCCAGGGTCTCGGCAGTGAGAGCGTGAAGTCCTAACCAATGGATCTCCAGGGAATTCCCAATTTCTTTTTTCTCAATTGAGGTATAGGTGACTTACAATATTATATAAGTTTCAGGTGTACAACATAGTGATTCTCAATTTTTAAAGGTTATACTCCATTTACAGTTATAAAATTTTGGCTGTAGTTCCTGTGCTGTAGTACGTTCTTGCAGCTTATTTTATACATAGTATTTGTACCTCTTAATCCCCTACCCCTATCTTGTCCCTCTCCTCTTCTTTCTCCCCACTGGTAATCACTAGTTTGTTCTTTAGATCTGTGAGTCTGTTTCTTTTTTTTGTTATATTCACCAGTTTGTTTTATTTTTTAGATTCCACATATAAGTGATATTATACAGTATTTGCCTTTGTCTGACTTTTTTTTTTTTGCTAAGCAGTGAAATTCTTTAAAATATACAGACTTCTAAAGTTAGTTAAATTAGGCAAACAACATAACATAGCACGTCTTAAATTTTGCATTTAGTATTAGATCCATCTGGATAGCCAAAGTCCCCGCCTCATATTTGATGGAATTGATACAGCAAGCAACTGTACCAACTAACAAGGATAAAGGGTTGGAAAGTCTGAGGTCAAGCTAATCTTTACCACACAGATTTACATTTTAAATGTTTGCTTCTATGTTCAGATTAAAAAATTAGCAACCTTAGGTTAGCAGTGTTTCAACAAGCAGTCTTTTTTAAAAATTTATTTTATTTATTTATTTATTTTTTGGCTCCGTTGGGTCTTTGTTGTTGCACACAGGCTTTCTCTAGTTGCGGCGAGCAGGGGCTACTCTTCGTTGTGGTGCACGGGCTTCTCATTGCGGTGGCTTCTCTTGTTGTGGAGCACAGGCTCTAGGTGTGCGGGCCTCAGTAGTTGTGGCACACGGGCTCAGTAGTTGTGGCTCGTGGGCTTAGTTGCTCTGCAGCATGTGGGATCTTCCCGGACCAGGGCTCGAACCTGTGTCCCCTGCATTGGCAGGTGGATTCTTAGCCACTGCGCCACCAGGGAAGCCCTCGACAAGCATTCCTAAAGCACATCTTTATAAGTCCATAGTGGGAAGCAGCCGCATAGCACAGGGAGATCAGCTCGGTGCTTTGTGACCACCTAGAGGGGTGGGATAGGGAGGGTGGGAGGGAGATGCAAGAGGGAGGAGATATGGGGATATATGTATATGTAGAGCTGATTCACTTTGTTATAAAGCAGAAACTAACACACCATTGTAAAGCAAAAAAAAGTTTCAACAAATACCTGCATTTCTTCTTAATATATTTTTTCTGTAAAATACCTAAACATATTCACCCACTAAGCCCTTAAAAATATGTTAGAAACGGGACTTGGAGTAGAATGCAGAATGGAGCCAGCCTGGATTAAGAACAGGTCAATCAATTAGTTGAAACATGATGTTAGTGAGGTCAGGGTTATATATTCAATCCCCACATTGACCGGTTAGCTGGACTGCATTTAAGTTCCAAAGTCTAAACTTCAGTCCCCAATCAAAGGAGAGAATGAAGCTGCATCAGCACAAATGTATCCTCATTCTTGGAAAATAAAGCAAAATACTTCTCTTATGTAAAGAGATTCAGAATAGCCATCCAGTTATAAAAACACAGTTCATTAAACTTGGAGCAGGTTTGAAGATGGAAGATCGGAGGAATCTTGGAGAGAAAAAAAAAAAAAAGAATTTTCTACAGGGGAACAGTGAGCAAGATAGCTGTGTCCCAAAAGGAAGCTTGGAAGTTGACGAATTGTGTTGGGATGGCTCAAAGTAGTTTAAAAGAAATAGAAAAATATTTTAAGGGAGATGTAGTATGACAAGCTAGAGGAGAATTTTGTAAATCTTGTTCTGACCCCTTTCTCAATTTAAGGAATCACTGCATGCTTGTCATAGTAACTTACTGCATTTTTTGAGGGGGTAATAGGAATGGGAACATTATCAAAGGGTTTACTCTCAAGATAGTTATGCTACTGAAAAACAACTGAGTGCAAAACACCATTACTTGCAGGATGCATTGAAGCACACATTTCATTTTTTTTCCCCTTTTTTAATTTACCAAGGGTTTTCTCCCCAAGGCAAATGATGTGGGTTGCAGTTAAAAGTAAACAATTAGAGGTTGGGAGCTAGACAAGCAGTCAGAAAATGTTACTGGAATTTGAACTTTTCCCAAGCAAGTAACCACGCCTGTCTATAAAACTGCTGTAAGTGAGGGGGGAAAAAAGGACATTGATTGAGGCAAAGAAATCCACTGTGAAATGTTCAAGTCTCCTTGGTGTGCAGCACATTTCAAAGTAACTAATGCTTCCAAATAATTTTATCGGGGGTGTGTATCCACTTCCTGCCTCTCTCTGCACCGCACACGCTTCCCATGACACACTGCTTTCTAGTCCAGCGTGAATGCAATAGAAGGCGCCCCGCCACTGAAGAGGGGGACATGCTCCCGGGTCAGCTCACCCCGTGCACATTCTCAATGCACCACCTGTCCCCTGCGTGACTGGTCCTTGGACCACGTGGAGGAATGAGGTTGAGGAAGAGGGGCTGGGGGTGGGACCAGAAAGAAGGAGGACCTTTCTCATTTCAGAGGTGAATTGAGTTCCAGGCCTGGGTTAGTAGTTGTCTATCAAATTCTGTCCAAATCCTTTCCAAAGTCACACACTTTAAATCTAACAGCCTTAACAACTCAGGATACACATTTCAAACCACAGAGCTCAGCTCAGCGGTCTGTCTCTGCATTGCCAGCCACTGCCAGAATGATTATCCTGTCGGCATTCAAGCAGTAGCTCAAGAATAAGATACTGCCCAAACAGAAGACCTCAGAGAGCTTCCATTCTAATTTCAGAAAACCTCCTCAATTCTGAAGAATTGGTGGTGAATAAATTACACAGTAAAATATGGTAGCAACAAATCACATGAAATTTCACAGAACATATTAGGCATACAGAGGTCAAAATAAAATGCATACAAAAAGCCAAAATTATGGATATTTTAAAAGCAAATACAGTTTTATTACTTTCAGCTGCATACAGTAACTTTACTAGGAGAGTGTTTTCAATTAGAAGGATGACTGGTTCCGCTATAATAAACAGATGAGATGAATTTGTTCTAATAACCTTCAGTTTTCACAGAAATAAAATGACATGTCTTTAAAAATGCATTTTGATATGAAGTAAAGTAAGGAGCTAAGATTCATGTAGTTATTGCTAAATGTTGTGACCTGTATTTGATGTTTTACATATATTACCTCCTTTAATTTAACTTAATTCCAAAGAGTATTTAATATCTCCTTTTTACAGATGAGAAAAATGAGATTTCGGAAGGGTAAGTAAGATGTCCAAGTTTCTACAACTAGTAAGTGATAGAAATCAAATTTGAATTCAGTTTTGAGCTGCTAAGTCCCAAGGAGCAGATTAAATGTGCCAAAGAATGTATTTGTTTCTGTTATTAAAATACATCAAAGAAGATGTGACCAAAAATAAAGACTGGCTTAGCAGATAAGTGAAATTATACAGTTCATTTTACATGTACAGATAATGTACATAAATGTTTTATAGAAGTAATTTGGAAAGTCTTAAACTTATTCCACTAATGCCACCAATCCTTAAAAATCTTAAAAATACACTTAGAATTCCTCTTTGGAATTTCCTTTAGAGCCAGTATGAAATTAATATATGACATATTTACTGAGCATCTTCTAAGTCTCAGTCACTAAGTTGGGGGGAAATAAAAATATATGAAAAATACCATAATGCAATTCATGCTCCCTAGTAATTTCAAATCTAATTGGGTCAATGGAATATTTATCCGGTTTTATCTACTGCATCCTGGCTATAACAAATCTTATTACCTCACGGTAAGCCCGGGCCAAAAGTGGATTGAACTCATACCTTAGTTATCAAATTTAGATTTCATCCTTTGAGGATAACTTTATTTAGAAACGAGCAAAATCATTTAGAACTATCATACCTGAGAATTTTCAAAACACCTTGTCATAAGCTCTGCTGAAAATTTAAAAATAGGAGTCAGAAATATGTGGCTATCCAATAACATATTTTGAATAAATGACCAGAGTTCCTAGGTGACATCTGGGAAAGAGATGCAGGCCTTTGCCAGACCTCACAGGAGGTATAGCCCTTACTCTGAAATATAAAATCTTCCAATCATTGGAGAGTAAACTAGTGCGAGTTTATTGTTGATAATTTATTAAGCAAAATTATTTTTCCTCAGGGCCGGCCTCACTTTTCTTATAAGCATAGGGAGAGAAAATTTCTTTAGTCCAGAGACCTTTCACATCAGCCTTTAGGCACGGCATTATCCACAGTGCCTTTTAAGCAATTGTCTGCTAAATATTTCCTTTTGCTTTAGTTAATCCAATTCAGTAAATGCATGTATGCTTATGGGTTAAAAAAAAAAAAAAAAAAAAAGGAACATTTAGTAATTATCTGGTTGCTTGTTGAGGCAGAAATCCATGGCAAATAATTCAATAATTCAGGCACACGGGTGGAGTTTGGGGTCTGACTATTCAATTGGGCTATCAGAAGCTATGTATAAGCACAAGATTATCTCTTTGTTGAGTGCTGTAAATCAGTGGCAAAATGAAAAGAGTTCCTAGGTATAGTGTAGATAAAAAGAAGGACACAAAAAGCAATTTTGCTTCTGCGTTTTTCCTCTCAAGGCTTTAAAATTTCTGATTGTTAATCTGTTGTGGGACGTTTCTATCTGTGCTTCTTGCCAGTTACCTTGCGAGCAGGTATTTTGGGAGAATTGCTCTTTCTAAATCTAACCTTTCAGTAGATAAATAAATATTCTAGAGTCTGAGAAATCAACAAAAACAAAAAAACACTTTGTTTCCCACTAGTCACCAGAAAACAAATATCAATAGTATATTATAGGATGGAAATGGTTCAGGCAGCCACCGTGTGACTTCCAACCACCCACAAACACTAAGCCCAGGGAAAGGAGAGAAAGTAACATTTTACTGCTGATTTCCACAGTGCATTGCTGTAAAGATTTGCAGATAAGAGTTCAAAAGAGCCAAGCTCATTCCTGGGCCTAGAGTTGAAGGAAAAAAAGCCTGAGGTGGGGCGGGAAGAAGAGTTGGAAAAATAATGTAGTAAATGCTTCTACCTCTCCGGTGATTAACTCAGACAAGAACTAAACCAAATATAAATGAAATCCTACTGGTGTCTTTCCTCATCTTCTATACCCATCCCTCCTTCATTATTGAGTTCTGAGCGGCAGGCTCCCCCCGCTTCTTCCTTCTCTCCTTTACCCAAATCCTTCACCCTCACAGCCTCCTTACGGATTTAGAAGCCACAGATGTGGGCACTAAGCAGGCTGCGTAAGGGCTCACCTTTGCTCTCTCTTGGCAGCCTGCTGGCAGAGAGAAGGGATGTTGTTCTCAGAGGCCTAACTGGTGAGGAGCAGGAGCATCCCCAGAGGAGAGGACGGACAATGAGAGATGTGATGTGCGCTTTACTGTGCCCCAAATTAAGACACCTCCTTGTTTTTGTAGAGCCATGGATTTGTAGTAATTTGACCATTTTTATAAGATCGCTATAGTAATTCTAATAATTTTTTTAAAAATTAATCATGATTCCAAACTGGTTAATTACCCCTGATGAGTTTAATTCATTCACACACACACACACACACACACACACACACACCAGAATAAGGCATAGAATCAGTCTCTTCATGATTGTTAATGAATCTGAATATCGTTCAAGTAGCACCTGCTATTCAGGTGAATCAAAAATAGTAGGGCATTTTTTGAGGGTAAAGTCTTTTTGAAATTTTGAAATTTGTACTTGTGATATTGTGTGATGTTCACGTTATCTTCCAAAGTCATATAACCATCATCTGAACAACCATGCAGCCAATGCACTGATTTTCCTTCACAATATCTTCCAGCTTCTGGTTGAAGTATCCAAAGGGATTGGAAACTTATTGCCTCCGATTGCATCTTGAGTGTCTCCAAACATCAGAATCTTCTTCCTTCTACTGACATGAAATCTCTCTCCTGTAAGTCCCATTCTTTGGTTCCATATTACCCTTTGTCACCACGTAGTTTAATTCCTCCACTGGGGAAAATTCTGGTAAATGTTACAAATTTTAAAAAGTTACCACTTATTTATATCATTCAGAAGGAGGAGATAGGAAAAAGCTGTCCACTTGCTGCTTGATGTGTACTTTTTGTGCTTTTATGTTCTGAAGTAAGTTTCTGTTAAGGACACAGAGTGAGGCCACATGCATGGATAGAGTGTAGGGTTTCCCCAGAAGGGAGTGCATATTCAGACTGTCAACTTTCCTGAAATGAATCAGAGCCTGGAAAAAAAGATTTATGACACAAAAGCTAGGGAGAAAACTATTTTCTCTGGCCTTACCCCACTGAGACTAGTCTGCCAGAAATAGAGAAAAGCTTAAATATACTTCTGGGTGGTGAGGAGCCCCATGTAAAAACAATCTTCAAGTTGGGCAAGGTTGCTCTATAGCCACCTAGAGAGGCTTGCTTTAGAGACTCAAAGGGGTGGCCTTCTGGGTCCTGAGAACAGACCCATCTAGTAGTCAGCTGAATTTTTTCTGCATTAGAAACTTCTTTCTTCTTCAAATGTCCTGTACTGTCTTGGTAAGTATACAATCCAGGCTGAGAGCTGAATTCCCAAGGCCAGTGTATTAAAGGTAGAAACATTTAAAGCTGAGGTTCTCAGACAAGGTAAGCCATTCTTGTCCCTCCAGGGGACATGTGGAAATGTGGGAAGACATTTTTATTGTCATAATTGGAGATGCTACTGGGATTTAGTGGGTAGAGGCCAGTGAGGATGGTAGACAAGGCACAGGACAGCCCCCATTCAAAACAAAGAATTATCTGGCCCCAAATGTCAATAGTGCTGAGACTAAGAAAGCCTCCTCTAAGGTTATGACTGCCAACTCAGACCTGTAGGCGGTGCAGACTGTGGCCATGTGTGAAGGCCAGACTGGCTACCTGGAGCCAAGTAAAGTGAGTGGCCAGAGATGGGGCTGGAGCCATAGCAGAAGCACACGTGTGACCTTCCCTGTGGACACAGTGGAGTCTCCTGGAGTGGAGAGGAAAACTTGAAAGGGAGCTCCAGGTCCTTTTATCATTCTAGTGACCCTGAGAGATATTAGGTTCCACCACTTAAGCCTCTCCAGGGAGAAAAAACTATTCCCAGATCCCACTGAGTCCTACATTACTCCAAAGCAGGCAGCCTTGACTTGAACGTCACTGCCTTAGGCCTTGATCTGCTGCAGCTTTTTAAAAAAAATTTATTTATTTATTCTTCTTTTTTAAACTTCTTTATTGGAGTATAATTGCTTTACAATGGTGTGTTCCATTCTGCTTTATAACAAAGTGAATCAGCTATACATATACATATATCCCCATATCTCCTCCCTCTTGTGTCTCCCTCCCACCCTCCCTATCCCACCCCTCTAGGTGGTCACAAAGCACAAAGCTGATCTCCCTGTGCTATGTGGCTGCTTCCCACTAGCTATCTATTTTACATTTGGTAGTGTATATATGTCCATGCCACTCGCTCACTTCGTCCCAGCTTACCCTTCCCCCTCCCTGTGTCCTCAAGTCCATTCTCTACGGCTGTGTCTTTATTCCTGTCCTGCCCCTAGGTTCTTCAAAACCATTTTTTTTTTTTAGATTCCATATATATGTGTTAGCATACGGTATTTTTCTCTTTCTGACTTACTTCACTCTGTATGACAGTCTCTAGGCCCATCCACTTCACTACAAATAGCTCAATTTCGTTTCTTTTTATGGCTGAGTAATATTCCATTATATGTGCCACATCTTCTTTATCCATTCATCTGTCGATGGACATTTAGGTTGCTTCCATGTCCTGGCTATTGTAAATAGAGCTGCAATGAACATTGTGGTACATGACTCTTCTTGAATTATGGTTTTCTCAGGGTATATGCCCAGTACTGGGATTGCTGGGTCGTATGGTAATTCTATTTTTAGTTTTGTAAGGAACCTCCATACTGTTCTCCATAGTGGCTGTATCAATTTACATTCCCACCAAAAGTGCAAGAGGGTTCCCTTTTCTCCACACCCTCTCCAGCACTTATTGTTTGTAGATTTTTTTTTTTTTTAATTTTTATTTATTTATTTATTTATTTATTTATGGCTGTGTTGAGTCTTCGTTTCTGTGCGAGGGCTTTCTCTAGTTGCGGCAAGTGGGGGCCACTCTTCATCACGGTGCGCGGGCCTCTCATTATCGCGGCCTCTCTTGTTGCGGAGCACAGGCTCCAGACGCGCAGGCTCAGTAATTGTGGTTCACGGGCCTAGTTGCTCCGCGGCATGTGGGATCTTCCCAGACCAGGGCTCGAACCCGTGTCCTCTGCATTGGCAGGCAGATTCTCAACCACTGCGCCACCAGGGAAGCCCTGTAGATTTTTTGATGATGGCCATTCTGACTGGTGTGAGGTGATACCTCATTGTAGTTTTGATTTTCATTTATCTAATGATAAGTGATGTTGAGCATCCGTTCATGTGTTTGTTGGCAATCTGTATATCTTCTCTGGAGAAATGTCTATTTAGATCTTCTGCCCATTTCTGGATTGGCTTTTTGGTTTTTTTGATATTGAGCTGCCTGTATATTTTGGAGATTAATCCTTTGTCAGTTGCTTTGTTTGCAAATATTTTCTCCCATTCTGAGGGTTGTCTTTTTGTCTTGTTTATGGTTTCCTTTGCTGTGTAAAAGCTTTTAAGTTTCATTAGGTCCCATTTGTTTATTTTTGCTTTTATTTCCATTTCTCTAGGAGGTGGGTCAAAAAAGGATTTTACTGTGATGAATGTCATAGAGTGTTCTGCCTATGTTTTCCTCTAAGAGTTTTATACTGTCTGGCCTTACAGTTAGGTCTTTAATCCATTTTGAGTTTATTTTTGTGTATGGTGTTAGGGAATGTTCTAATTTCATTCTTTTACATATAGCTGTCCAGTTTTCCCAGCTCCACTTATTGAAGAGGCTGTCTTTTCTCCATTGTATATTCTTGCCTCCTTTATCAAAGATAAGGTGACCATATATGTGTGGGTTTATCTCTGGGCTTTCTATCCTGTTCCATTGATCTATATTTCGGTTTTTGTGCCAGTACCACACTGTCTTGATTACTGTAGCTTTGTAGTATAGTCTGAAGTCAGGGAGCCTGATTCCTCCAGCTCCATTTTTCTTTCTCAAGATCACTTTGGCTATTCGGGGTCTTTTGTGTTTCCATACAAATTGTGAAATTTTTTGTTCTAGTTCTGTGAAAAATGCCATTGGTAGGGCTTCCCTGGTGGCGCAGTGGTTGAGAATCTGCCTGCCAATGCAGGGGACACGAGTTCGAGCCCTAGTCTGGGGAGATCCCACATGCCGCGGAGCAACTAGGCCCGTGAGCCACAATTACTGAGCCTGCGCGTCTGGAGCCTGTGCTCTGCAACAAGAGAGGCCGCGATAGTGAGAGGCCCACGCACCGCGATGAAGAGTGGCCCCCACTTGCCGCAACTAGAGAAAGCCCTCGCACAGAAACGAAGACCCAACACAGCCATAAATAAATAAATAAATAAATAAAACCCAAAGTTTAAAAAAAAAGAAATGCCATTGGTAGTTTGATAGCGATTGCATTGAATCTGTAGATTGCTTTGGGTAGGATAGTCATTTTCACAATGTGGATTCTTCCAATCCAAGAACATGGTATATCTCTCCATCTGTTTGTATCACCTTTAATTTTTTTCATTAGTGTCTTATAGTTTTCTGCATACAGGTCTTTTGTCTCCTTAGGTAAGTTTATTCCTAGGTATTTTATTCTTTTTGTTGCAATGGTAAATGGGAGTGTTTCCTTAATTTCTCTTTCATATTTTTCATGATAAGTGTATAGGAATGCAAGAGATTTCTGGGCATTAATTTTATATCCTGCTACTTTACCAAATTCATTGACTACCTCTAGTAGTTTTCTGGTAGCATCTTTGGGATTCTCTATGTATAGTATCATGTCATCTGCAAACAGTGACAGTTTTACTTCTTCTTTTCCAATTTGGATTCCTTTTATTTCTTTTTCTTCTCTGATTGCTGTGGCTAAAACTTCCAAAACTATGTTGAATAACAGTGGTGAGAGTGGGCAACCTTATCTTGTTCCTGATCTTAGTGGAAATGGTTTCAGTTTATCACCATTGAGAATGATGTTGGCTGTGGGTTTGTCATATATGGTCTTTATTATGTTGAGGTAAGTTCTCTCTATGCCTACTTTCTGGAGAGTTTTTATCATAAATAGGTGTTGAATTTTGTCAGAAGCTTCTTCCACATCTATTGAGATGATCATATGGTTTTTCTCCTTCAATTTGTTAATATGGTGTATCACATTGATTGATTTGCATATATTGAAGAATCCTTGCATTCCTGGGATAAACCCCACTTGATCATGGTGTATGGTCCTTTTCATGTGCTGTTGGATTCTGTTTGCTAGTATTTTGTTGAGGATTTTTGCATCTATATTCATCAGTGATATTGGCCTGTAGTTTTCCTTCTTTGTGACATCTTTGTCTGGTTTTGGAATTAGGGTGATGGTGGCCTCGTAGAATGAGTTTGAGAGTGTTCCTCCCCCAGCTACATTTTGGAAGAGTTTGAGAAGGATAGGTGTTAGCTCTTCTCTAAATGTTTGATAGAATTTGCCTGTGAAGCCATCTGGTCCTGGGCTTTTGTTTGTTGGAAGATTTTTAATCACAGTTTCAATTTCAGTGCTGTGATTGGTCTGTTTATATTTTCTATTTCTTCCTGGTTCAGTCTCGGAAGGTTGCGCTTTTCTAAGAATTTGTCCATTTCTTCCAGGTTGTCCATTTTATTGGCATTTAGTTGCTTGTAGTAATCTCTCATGATCCTTTGTATTTCTGCACTGTCAGTTGCTACGTCTCCTGTTTTCATTTCTAATTCTATTGATTTGAGTCTTCTCCCTTTTTTTCTTAATGAGTCTGGCTAAAGGCTTATCAATTTTGTTTATCTTCTCAAAGAACCAGCTTTTAGTTTTATTGATCTTTGCTATCATTTCCTTCATTTCTTTTTCATTTATTTCTGATCCGATCTTTATGATTTCTTTCCTTCTGCTAACTTTGGGGGTTTTTTGTTCTTCTTTCTCTAATTGCTTTAGGTGTAAGTTTAGGTTGTTTATTTGAGATGTTTCTTGTTTCTTGAGGTAGGATTGTATTGCTATAAACTTCCCTCTCAGAACTGCCTTTGTTGCATCCCATAGGTTTTGGGTCATCATGTTTTCACTGTCATTTGTTTCTAGGTATTTTTTGATTTCCTCTTTGATTTCTTCAATGATCTCTTAGTTATTTAGTATTGTACTGTTTAGCCTCCATGTGTTTGTATTTTTTACAGATTTTTTCCTGTAATTGATATCTAGTCTCATAGCATTGTGGTCGGAAAAGATACTTGATACAATTTCAATTTTCTTAAATTTACCAAGGCTTGATTTGGGACCCAAGATATGATCTATCCTGGAGAATGTTCCATGAGCACTTGAGAAGAAAGTGTATTCTGTTGTTTTTGGATAGAATGTCCTATAAATATCAATTAAGTCCATCTTGTTTAATGTATCATTTAAAGCTTGTGTTTCCTTATTTATTTTCATTTTGGATGATCTGTCCATTGGTGAAAGTGGGATGTTAAAGTCCCCTACTATGATTGTGTTACTGTCAATTTCCCCTTTTATGGCTGTTAGCATTTGCCTTATGTATTGAGGTGCTCCTATATTGGGTGCATAAATATTTACAATTGTTATATCTTCTTCTTGGATTCATCTCTTGATCATTATGTAGTGTCCTTCTTTGTCTCTTGTAATAGTCTTTATTTTAAAGTCTGTTTTATCTGACATGAGAATTGCTACTCCAGCTTTCTTTTGATTTCCATTAGCATGGAATATCTTTTTCTATCCCCTCACTTTCAGTCTGTATGTGTCTCTAGGTCTGAAGTGGGTCTCTTGGAGATAGCATATATACGGCTCTTGTTCTTGTATCCATTCAGCCAGTCTATGTCTTTTGGTTGGAGCATTTAATCCATTTATATTTAAGGTAGTTATTGATATGTATGTTCCTAATACCATTTTCTTAATTGTTTTGGGTTTGTTATTATAGGTCTTTTTCTTCTCTTGTATTTCCTGCCTAGGGGAGTTCCTTTAGCATTTGTTGTAAAGCTGGTTTGGTGGTGCTGAATTCTCTTAGCTTTTGCTTGTCTGTAAAGGTTTTAATTTCTCCGTTGAATCTGAATGAGATCCTTGCTGGGTACAGTAATCTTGGTTGTAGGTTTTTCCCTTTCATCACTTTAAATATGTCCTGCCACTCCCTTCTGGCTTGCAGAGTTTCTGCTGAAAGATCTGCTGTTAATCTTATGGGGATTCCCTTATATGTTATTTGTTGCTCTTCCCTTGCTGCTTTTAACATTTTTTCTTTGTATTTAATTTTTGATAGTTTGATTAATATGTGTCTTGGTGTGCTTCTCCTTGGATTTATTTTGGAGTCCCTGTATGGGACTCTCTGTGCTTCCTGGACTTGAATGACTATTTCCTTTCCCATATTAGGGAAGTTTTCAACTATAATCTCTTCAAATATTTTCTCAGTCCCTTTCTTTTTCTCTTCTTCTTCTGGGACCTCTATAATTTGAATGTTGGTGCATTTAATACTGTCCCAGAGGTCTCTGAGACTGTCCTCAATTCTTTTCATTCTTTTTTCTTTATTCTGCTCTGAGGTAGTTATTTCCACTATTTTATCTTCCAGGTCACTTATCCGTTCTTCTGCCTCAGTTATTCTGCTATTGATTCCTTCTAGAGAATTTTTAATTTCATTTATGGTGCTGTTCATCATTGTTTGTTTGCTCTTTAGTTCTTCAAGGTCCTTGTTAAAAGTTTCTTGTATTTTCTCCATTCTATTTCCAAGATTTTGGATCATCTTTACTATCATTACTCTGAATTCTTTTTCAGGTAGGCTGCCTATTTCTTCTTCATTTGTTTGGTCTGGTGGGTTTTTACCTTGCTCCTTCATCTGCTGTGTTTCTCTGTCTCCTCCTTTTGCTTAACTTACTGTGTTTGGGGTCTCCTTTTTGCAGGTTACAAGTTCGTAGTTCCCATTGTTTTTGGTGTCTGCCCCCAGTGGGTGAGGTTGTTTCAGTGGGTTGTGTAGGCTTCCTGGTGGAGGGGACTGGTGCCTGTGTTCTGGTGGATGAGGCTGGATCTTGTCTTTCTGGTGGGCAGGACCACTTCTGGTGGTGTGTTTTGGGTGTCTGTGAACTTACAATGACTTTAGGTAGCCTCTCTGTTAATGGGTGGGGTTGTGGTCCTGTCTTTCTAGTTGTTTGGCATAGGGTGTCCAGCACTGTAGCTTGCTGGTCGTTGAGTGGAGCTGGGTCTTAGCATTGAGATGGAGATCTCTGGGAGAGCTTTCACCATTTGACATTATGTGGGGCCGGTAGGTCTCTGGTGGACCAATGTCCTGAACTCAGCTCTCCCACCTCACAGGCTCAGGCCTGACACCCAGCTGGAGCACCAAGACCCTGTCAACCACATGGCTCAGAAGAAAAGGGAGAAAAAATAAATAAATAAATAAATAATAGAATAGAATAGAATAGAATAAAATGTTTTTAAAATAAAAAAATTTAAAAATTATTAAAAATAAAAAATAAAAAAAAGAAAGAAAGAGCAACCAAACCAAAAACAGAATGCTCTAATTTTTATGCATCCCTTGTACTCTTACACTCTTATTTTGCCCTCACTTTTGTGAAATATAACGCAGATATATTAAGCCACACAAATCTTAATTGTGCCACACAGTGAATTTTTACGTATAATATATATTTTGTCGTAACTACTACCTAGATTAAAATTTAGAACATTTTTGATTCTTTTCTTTTTGGAAGGCCCTTGATTCCTGGTTGATTATTTATTGGTATTTTCAAATTTTAGATAGAAGGCAATGCTGTCACTCTATGAAAAAACTACAGAGGAAGAACAAAATTGGTATTGCTACTTATAGTAACTGTTCAGGATGATCAATTTTGACTGTCAGCTTCATCATGAAGATAGCTAATTTAGGTAATATTTGTAAAGCACTCCCAGGGTGAATGAAGCATGTCTTTTTAAAAGAGGTAAATATCAATATTCTGTCCTTGGGAAAGGTATTGGAATTTTACAATTATTTCACTGCAGGTAGAATATTACAATTTTCAGTGGGAGCCCTGAATAGAATGGGTGTCTAATAGTGAGTCTTCTCCGTGCTTTTGTGTAAGAAAAAATACCTTTATGAACTGACCTTACGATGCACTTTAATCTATGGCAATAATCCATGATTATCCACTTGAAATAATAATGAATACTAATGAAATTGATAATTAGGAGCCATTCTCATTTTTAATTAGACATACAAGTATTCTAATTAACCACTTTTGGACTCTGTCTTGAAGTTGAAGGTCTTTTCTTCCTTGAGAGAGTATGAGGACGGCTCAGAAAAAGAACAACGGCATCGTCTCTGAATTAGACTCCAAATCTCATTGTCCTATTATTGTTTTCTGTCTGTGTGGTAGTTGGATAGAAAAGTCCCTCCCAAGAAAAATGGGACCCATTTTTGGAAAGAGGGATACAGGGCTCTAGGCTCATCCACACCGTTTCATTTGGCATCACTTCTCTTATCAGTTCCAACATTCCACCTTCAGACTTTTTGCAGGAATTTTCTGCTACTAGATCTTACCTGGAACTATTTCTATCCTCAATCCCAAGCTCACAGTGGATGAGAGCTGGGTATGTCCTAAGGTGTGAGGGAGTGATGAAGTAGATGAGGAATGAGTCATAAATGCCCTTAGCTTCAGGTTTTTCCCTTTCCTAATCCCCCCTGCATGCAAAGTGGTTTGGGATTCTCAGTCTTTTCTTCATCTTGCTCTATTAATGGGACATTGACAGTTTGTTTGCTGACATATTATTTCATTGAAGCAGCATTTTAAAAGATGCTTTCTAGAATCTACCCTAACTAAAAGAAGAGTAACAAGAATTGCAAGCCCTTTTCAGTTTTAGAGGACAGTGTTTCTGGACCACCTGGCCCTCTGCCTTCCCCCAGATCACCTTGTGTGGGTAATCTTCCGTTCTGTCTCCAGACAGTGCAGGACTTGCTCTGGAGACTGGACTGTCTCAGAATCTGGATGGCAGGCAGATGACATTGAGGAGGGAGAGCTATCCCTGACAGCTTGTTTAACTGCTCTTATTCTGAAAACATCTTTGGACAACCTATCCTGCTCTCCTTAGTGGCTGCGGAAACTGAGGCACAGTATAGGCTAGTGTTTCGCCCTAGAATCTCAGCAGCTTTCTCTGAGTTCACTTTGACTCTATCAGGACCTGAACGCTCCCTTGCTACTGGGATTCAGCCAGGCTGGTTTCCAGAGTGCAATCATTCCAGAATCTCTGCCTCATTGACTGGAATATGATGGTCTCAGTATCCAGGTCCAAAGACAAAGTCTTCACTGACAAACATCCCAGACTCTAACCATCCCCATTGCAAGAGTCAGTCTTCTGATGCACATCATTAGAATGACACAGGTTTCTTTGTTTCATTTTCAAACAAAATTAAAGGTCAAGGCTTTCTGCCCAGTCCACTCATTTAAGGATCTAACAGATCTCTAAGCACCATCTTTGCAAGACAGGATTTCAAAGTGCCCTGGAGCTTCAGCACAGAAGGAAATTGCGTAACTGTCTCTGGAAGCTTTTATTTATTTTTTCATGGAGTATTTGGAATACTCTGGAATAAACATTTTATTGGTGATAATTTTAGATTTATAGAAAAGTCACTAAGATAATACAGAGAGTCCCTGTATACCCTCACCCCAGTTCAGTGTCCTCTGATGTTCTCCTCTTACATCCCTGTGGTATGTTTGTCAAAACTGAGCACCAGGGGAGGGATGGATTTGGAGTTTGGGATTAGCAGATGCAAGCTATTATACATAGAATGGATAAACAACAAAGTCCTACTGCAGAACCCAGAGGACTATATTCAGTATCCTGTGATAAACTATAATGGAAAAGAATATGAAAAAGAGTGTGTGTGTGTGTGTGTGTGTGTGTGTGTGTGTGTGTGTGTATATATATATATAACCGAATCACTTTGCTGTACAGCAGAGATTAACACAACATTGTAAATCAACTATACTTCAATAAAATAAATTTTTAAAAAACTGAGGACCTAACACTGATCCATTAACTAAACCCCTGGTTTCATTTTAATTTCGCCAGTTTTTCCACTAATGTTATTTTTTTCTGTTCCAGTATCTAATTCTGAAAGCTTTTTAAATCAGTCCTCTTCCCAACTAATGTGAGGTCCGATCTAGAATTTATCTTCAGATATCAGTCATTCTTCTGGTGTGCCTTGGATATTAATAGGAACAGTAATTACGCCCTATGCTCCATGTTGCTTGTTGCTTTGTTCCTCTTAGCAGCTAACACACCTCCTAACACTTACTGCTCTGAATTAAACCAAAAGAGCATAGAAGGGTGATAGAGTTTTACAACCTTCTTCGTTCAGTTTTACCAAGGACACAATGGACATTAAGCCATTGTTCTTGCCTTCTTTCTTCCTTTCTCTATTTCTTCTGAGTGAAACTATTTAGGTCAAATTTATCCAAACTAAAAAGCAGCTGAATTTCCCCTAGAATCGATAGAATGTTTCTACAGTATCCACTTTGAGACAGAAAAAAACCCTTGATGATCAACGCCCTTGAAAAGCCAATGAGTCTCTCCTTTCTGTACCTGAAGGGTCACTCTTAGGCTTCAGCCTTTAATAACAAAGTCCTTCAGACATCAAAGAATAACAGTCAGGGGCCTATGTCCTCGGTCTGGGAAGTTACAGTGCATCATAATAGATTCAGTTTGCAAAGCCATACTTGCTAAGACTAGCTCACCAATTATGCAGTTCAGGTGATGTCTCCTTAAAACTTATATGAGCAGCGACATTTCATTGCGCTTTTTTTTTTAAACCTCTGAAACTGAAGTTTTCCTCCTCTCTCACCCATGTCACTTAACAGAAGCTCGGTTTATTGGTGCATGTAAAAAGAAGGAAGGCAATTATTTCTGCGAGTAGCCAAACCTGTGTTCATGCGGCGGGGAGGGAATTGTGATGAGGATTTTCGTATACTTAATTCACTTATTCATTGAGCAAAGGAAAGGGTGAGAGGCAAGAGGAAATTAAATTACAGAGGGTTTTTTTTCCTTTATTATGTCCACTGCCTAGAGAATTATTACAGGTCTATACACAGTTACATGGACAAAACACCCAGTTGAAACTATCACTTAGAATTTGGTATTGAACTATTTTTTTTTTTCTCTTTCAATTCATACATTTATTTGCAGATACCAAGCCTCTTTTCAATCATTAGAAACAATAAATCACACTTGCACATTCCAAACTCTAAAGAAGGTTAAATATTTACAAAGTTCTGCATGCCAAATAAAGAACAATTTAATGAGACAGGCCCTATAAGAACGATCCCTTTATACATTTTTGCAAGACTCTATCAGAAATTTGGCCTGGACATTATAGCAATACTTCTTCTAAACTTTTTTTTTTTTTTTAATGTCTGAAACATTTATATTAACATATTTCCATACAAATAACCCAATGAAAGTTTAGTATTAGTTGTTTTGTTTGTTTGTTTGTTTATACTGCAGGTTCTTATTAGTCATCAATTTTATACACATCAGTGTATACATGTCAATCCCAATCGCCCAATTCAGCACACCACCATCCCCACCCCACCGCAGTTTTCCCCCCTTGGTGTCCATATGTCTGTTCTCTACATCTGTGTCTCAACTTCTGCCCTGCAAACCGGCTCATCTGTACCATTTTTCTAGGTTCCACATACATGCGTTAATATACGATATTTGTTTTTCTCTTTCTGACTTACTTCACTCTGTATGACAGTCTCTAGATCCATCCACGTCTCAACAAATGACTCAATTTCGTTCCTTTTTATGGCTGAGTAATATTCCATTGTATATATGTACCACAACTTCTTTATCCATTCGTCTGTTGATGGGCATTTAGGTTGCTTCCATGACCTGGCTATTGTAAATAGTGCTGCAATGAACATTCGGGTGCGTGTGTCTTTTTGAATTATGGTTTTCTCTGGGTATATGCCCAGTAGTGGGATTGCTGGGTCATACGGTAATTCTATTTTTAGTTTTTTAAGGAACCTCCATACTGTTCTCCATAGTGGCTGTATCAATTTACATTCCCACCAACAGTGCAAGAGGGTTCCCTTTTCTCCACACCCTCTCCAGCATTTGTTGTTTGTAGATTTTCTGATGATGCCCATTCTAACTGGTGTGAGGTGATACCCCATTGTAGTTTTGATTTGCATTTCTCTAATAATTAGTGATGTTGAGCATCTTTTCATGTGCTTTGTGGCCGTCTGTATGTCTTCTTTGGAGAAATGTCTATTTAGGTCTTCTGCCCATTTTTGGATTGGGGTGTTTGTTTCTTTAATATTGAGCTGAATGAGCTGTTTATATATTTTGGAGATTAATCCTTTGTCCGTTGATTCGTTTGCAAATATTTTCTCCCATTCTGAGGGTTGTCTTTTTGTCTTGTTTATGGTTTCCTTTGCTGTGCAAAAGCTTTGAAGTTTCATTAGGTCCCATTTGTTTATTTTTGTTTTTATTTCCATTACTCTAGGAGGTGGATCAAAAAAGATCTTGCTGTGATTTATGTCAAAGAGTGTTTTTCCTATGTTTTCCTCTAAGAGTTTTATAGTGTCCAGTCTTACATTTAGGTCTCGAATCCATTTTGAGTTTATTTTTGTGTATGGTGTTAGGGAGTATTCTAATTTCATTCTTTTACATGTAGCTGTCCAGTTTTCCCAGCACCACTTATTGAAGAGACTGTCTTTTCTCCATTGTATATCTTTGCCTCCTTTGTCATAGATTAGTTGAACATAGGTGCGTGGGTTTATCTCTGGGCTTTCCATCTTGTTCCATTGATCTATGTTTCTGTTTTTGTGCCAGTACCATATTGTCTTGATTACTGTAGCTTTGTAGTATAGTCTGAAGTCAGGGAGCCTGATTTCTCCAGCTCCGTTTTTTTCCCTCAAGACTGCTTTGGCTATTCGGGGTCTTTTGTGTCTCCATACAAATTTTAAGATGATTTGTTCTAGCTCCATAAAAAATGCCATCGGTAATTTGATAGGGATTGCATTGAATCTGTAGATTGCTTTGGGTAGTATAGTCATTTTCACAATGTTGATTCTTCCAATCCAAGAACATGGTATATCTCTCCATCTGTTGGTATCATCTTTAATTTCTTTCATCAGTGTCTTATAGTTTTCTGCATACAGGTCTTTTGTCTCCCTAGGTAGGTTTATTCCTAGGTATTTTATTCTTTTTGTTGCAATGGAAAATGGGAGTGTTTCCATAATTTCTCTTTCAGATTTTTCATCATTAGTGTATAGGAATGCAAGAGATTTCTGTGCATTAATTTTGTATCCTGCAACTTTACCATATTCATTAATTAGCTCTAGCAGTTTTCTGGTGGCAGTTTTAGGATTCTCTATGTAGAGTATCATGTCATCTGCAAACAGTGACAGTTTTACTTCTTCTTTTCCAATTTGTATTCCTTTTATTTCTTTTTCTTCTCTGATTGCCGTGGCTAGGACTTCCAGAACTATGTTGAATAATAGTGGTGAGAGTGGACATCCTTGTCTCGTTCCTGATCTTACAGGAAATGCTTTCAGTTTTTCACCGTTGAGAATGATGTTTGCTGTGGGTTTGTCATATATGGCCTTTATTATGTTGAGGTAGGTTCCCTCTATGCCCACTTTCTGGAGAGTTTTTATCAGAAATGGGTGTTGAATTTTGTCAAAAGCTTTTTCTGCATCTATTGAGATGATCATATGGTTTTTATTCTTCAGTTTGTTAATATGGTGTATCACATTGATTGATTTGCGTATATTGAAGAATCCTTGCATCCCTGGGATAAATCCCACTTCATCGTGGTGTATGATCCTTTTAATGTGTTGTTGGATTCTGTTTGCTAGTATTTTGTTGAGGATTTTTGCATCTATATTCATCAGTGATATTGGTCTGTAATTTTCTTTTTTTGTAGTGTCTTTGTCTGGTTTTGGTATCAGGGTGATGGTGGCCTCATAGAATGAGTTTGGGAGTGTTCCTTCCTCTGCAATTTTTTGGAAGAGTTTGAGAAGGATAGGTGTTAGCTCTTCTCTAAATGTTTGATAGAATTCACCTGTGAAGCCATCTGGTTCTGGACTTTTGTTTGTTGGAAGATTTTTAATCACAGTTTCAATTTCATTACTTGTGATTGGTCTGTTCATATTTTCTGCTTCTTCCTGGTTCAGTCTTGGAAGGTTATACCTTTCTAAGAATTTGTCCATTTCTTCCAGGTTGTCCATTTTATTGGCATAAAGTTGCTTGTAGTAGTCTCTTAGGATGCTTTGTATTTCTGCGGTGTCTGTTGTAACTTCTCCTTTTTCATTTCTGATTTTATTGATTTGAGTCCTCTCCCTCTTTTTCTTGATGAGTCTGGCTAATGGCTTATCAATTTTGTTTATCTTCTCAAAGAACCAGCTTTTAGTTTTATTGATCTTTGCTATTGTTTTCTTTGTTTCTATTTCATTTATTTCTGCTCTGATCTTTATGATTTCTTTCCTTCTGCTAACTTTGGGTTTTGTTTGTTCTTCTTTCTCTAGTTTCTTTAGGTGTAAGGTTAGATTGTTTACTTGAGATTTTTCTTGTTTCTTTAGGTAGGCTTGTATAGCTATAAACTTCCCTCCTAGAACTGCTTTTGCTGCATCCCATAGGTTTTGGGTCGTCATGTTTTCATTGTCATTTGTCTCTAGGTATTTTTTGATTTCCTCTTTGCTTTCTTCAGTAATCTCTTGGTTATTTAGTAACGTATTGTTTAGCCTCCATGTGTTTGTGTTTTTTACGTTTTTTCCCCTGTAATTCATTTCTAATCTCATAGCGTTGTGGTCAGAAAAGATGCTTGATATGATTTCAATTTTCTTAAATTTACTGAGGCTTGATTTGTGACCCAAGATGTGATCTATCCTGGAGAATGTTCCGTGCGCACTTGAGAAGAACGTGTAATCTGCTGTTTTTGGATGGAATGTCCTATAAATATCAATTAAATCTATCTGGTCTATTGTGTCATTTAAAGCTTCTGTTTCCTTATTTATTTTCATTTTGGATGATCTGTCCATTGGTGTAAGTGAGGTGTTAAAGTCCCCCACTATTATTGTGTTACTGTCAATTTCCTCTTTTATAGCTGTTAGCAGTTGCCTTATGTATTGAGGTGCTCCTATGTTGGGTGCATATATATTTATAATTGTTATATCTTCTTCTTGGATTGATCCCTTGATCGTTATGTAGTGTCCTTCCTTGTCTCTTGTAACATTCTTTATTTTAAAGTCTATTTTATCTGATATGAGTATAGCTACTCCAGCTTTCTTTTGATTTCCATTTGCATGGAATATCTTTTTCCATCCCCTCACTTTCAGTCTGTATGTGTCCCTAGGTCTAAAGTGGGTCTCTTGTAGACAGCATATATATGGGTCTTGTTTTTGTATCCATTCAGCAAGCCTGTGTCTTTTGGCTGGAGCATTTAATCCATTCACGTTTAAGGTAATTATCGATATGTATGTTCCTATGACCATGTTCTTAATTGTTTTGGGTTTGTTTTTGTAGGTCCTTTTCTTCTCTTGTGTTTCCCACTTAGAGAAGTTCCTTTAACATTTGTTGTAGAGCTGGTTTGGTGGTGCTGAATTCTCTTAGCTTTTGCTTGTCTGTAAAGCTTTTGATTTCTCCATCAAATCTAAATGAGATCCTTGCCAGGTAGAGTAATCTTGGTTGTAGGTTCTTCCCTTTCATCACTTGAAGTATATCATGCCACTCCCTTCTGGCTTGTAGAGTTTCTGCTGAGAAATCAGCTGTTAACCTTATGGGAGTTCCCTTGTATGTTATTTGTCATTTTTCCCTTGCTGCTTTCAATAATTTTTCTTTGTCTTTAATTTTTGCCACTTCGATTACTATGTGTCTCGGCGTGCTTCTCCTTGGGTTTATCCTGTATGGGACTCTCTGCGCTTCCTGGACTTGGGTGGCTATTTCCTTTCCCATGTTAGGGAAGTTTTCGACTACAATCTCTTCAAATATTTTCTCTGGTCCTTTCTCTCTCTCTTCTCCTTCTGGGACCCCTATAATGCGAATGTTGTAGCTTTTAATGTTGTCCCAGAGGTCTCTTAGGCTGTCTTCATTTCTTTTCATTCTTTTTTCTTTAGTCTGTTCTGCAGCAGTGAATTCCACCATTCTGTCTTCCAGGTCACTTATCCGTTCTTCTGCCTCAGTTATTCTACTATTGATTCCTTCTAGTGTAGTTTTCATTTCAGTTATTGTATTGGTCATCTCTGTTTGTTTGTTCTTTAATTCTTCTAGGTCTTTGTTAATCATTTCTTGCATCTTCTCAATCTTTGCCTCCATTCTTATTCCAAGGTCCTGGATCATCTTCACTATCATTATTCTGAATTCTTTTTCTGGAAGGTTGCCTATCTCCACTTCATTTAGTTGTTTTTCTGGGGTTTTTTCTTGTTCCTTCATCTGGTATATAGCCCTCTGCCTTTTCATCTTGTCTATCTTTCTGTAAATGTGGTTTCTGTTCCACAGGCTGCAGGACTGTAGTTTTTCTTGCTTCTGCTGTCTGCCCTCTGGTGGTTGAGGCTATCTAAGAGGCTTGATGGGAGGCTCTGGAGGTGGGTAGAGCTGACTGTTGCTGTGGCGGTCAGAGCTCCGTAAAACTTTAATCCACTTGACTGTTGATGGGTGGGGCTGGGTTCCCTCCCTGTTGGTTGTTTTGCCTGAGGCGACCCAACATTGGAGCCTACGCGGGCTCTTTGGTGGGGCTAATGGCAGACTCTGGGAGGGCTCACGCCAAGGAGTACTTCCCAGAACCTCCGCTGCCAGTGTCCTTGTCCCCACGGTGAAACAGAGCCAGCCCCTGCCTCTGCAGGAGACCCCCCAACACCAGCAGGTATGTCTGGTTCAGTCTCCCCCAGGGTCACTGCTCCTTCCCCTGGGTCCCGATGCACACACTATTTTGTGTGCGCCCTCCAAGAGTGGGGTCTCTGTTTCCCCCAGTCCTGTCGAAGTCCTGCAATCAATTCCCACTAGGCTTCAAAGTCTGATTCTCTATGAATTCCTCCTCCCGTTGCCGGACCCCCAGGTTGGGAAGCCTGACGTGGGGCTCAGAACGTTCACTCCAGTGGGTGGACTTCTGTGGTATAAGTGCTCGCCAGTCTGTGAGTCACCCACCCAGCAGTTATGGGATTTGATTTTACTCTGATTGCGCCCCTCCTACCGTCTCACTGTGGCTTCTCCTCTGTCCTTGGACGTGGGGTATCCTCCTTGGTGAAGTCCAGTGTCTTCCTGTCGATGATTGTCCAGCAGCCAGTTGTGATTCTGGTGCTCTCGCAACAGGGAGTGAGAGCACGTCCTTCTACTCCGCCATCTTGGTTAATCCCCCCAATTCTCGGTATTGAACTATTTTATTCTGGTTTGAGTTTGGGTTTTGTATGGCTTCCCAGGAAACCTTCATAATTTCAGATCCCACTAACAGGAATCTAAAATTTGAAGTATGATTTGGGTTGAAGCTTAATGGACAGTCCTGTGAAAGCATACTTTTTCTTAGTAAATTAACACGGAACAAAGACTCACGGGCAAAGGTTTAAGCCTGTGCATAAGAACAGCTACTTTCAAACAGGGAGGGGGGTTGAACTCATCATAAAGACATGAAAATGTGTTGTTTTTCCACTAACTGCTCCCTATTCTGCTCAGCTGACCTCTCACCCCTCTTTCCTGAAGAATAAAAGGTCTTCTTCATGAAAATAAAGTCTGATTTCATAATCTCCAATTATGTTTGGTTATAAAAACCACAGTTCTCTTCATTTAAAAAACCATTATTGTCATAACTGATTCAAAAAAGTACCCCTCCCCACCCCTGTAGCAGGAGGATGAACGGATGGGGCTAGTGACCCGCTGGAGGAGACCTGTGCTCTCCTACCCTCTCCCACTTGCGAGTGCCTGCCCCCCACACACCCAGCAGAGCCCCCATGTCTCCCCAAGCCCCCCTCAGCTCCTGGCTCTTCCCTCTCCGGTGAAGGAGAGTGCCAAGTTAGCCAGTGGATGAGCTAGCTTCAAAGCCGAAACAAAACGTCAGCCTCCCTTTTGGCAGAGCCTCAGGCTCTAAAGAGATTTCCCTGTGGATTCCCGGCTTTGGCTGCTCTCCATAAGAGGTATATTCATTTAAAAGTACTTATATGTATACTTAGCTTTCAATTCCCATGTTCGTTAGAACTTTGAAAAATGGCAAGCACTTCACAAATGCTGTAATAAAAAAAAAAAAAAAAAAACCAAAAGATCATATCATCAAGTTAAAAATTTCAGTTGTGTTATTTATTTATTTGCCGTATCTCCTTCATTTGTAAAATACATAAATAGTTTCTGAGAAGGAAAGTGGATATATATTTTTAAACTGTCCATGAAATAAACCTAAAGAGTCATTGTTAATATTCAAATGAGGCGTTAGCCTAAAACCATTAGCTATTTTTTTTTCTTTATCTTATTAATTGTATCAACAGGAAGGCAGCACGATTGAAATGAATGCACTTAAATTCACATAAATATATGAATGTAAATAAATGATGATGATAAAGTTTTCTTTATCTTATATGATTGATTTAATCCTGCTCTCTCTTCCCACATACACTGAGAAGAGAGAAGGACAATCATCCACTGGGACTCTCTCAGGGACAATCTAGATGTTTCTATTCCCTTTATTCCAAAGGAATTTTGATCTCAAAGGGAAATCAGAGAACTCGTCTGACCTCTTGCTGCTTGTGCTGTCTTTCCGCATTTCCCCCTCACCAAAAAGTTCTCTTTTCAGCTTCCTGTGCCCAGACCTCTAGTTCTGTCATATTTTCATTTTCCCTAATTGTAGCCCTTTAAAAAATACTGTTATTTATTTCCCTGGGACCACAGTTTTCATGATATAACTTTAATGGTGGGGAAATACAACAGAAGAAAGAAAAACATGAATTGCTAACCAATAAAATATTTCCAAAATATTATCCTCACTACAGGAATATTTGGGCATAAATTTATATTCATAGTGATGTTCCAGATTTAATTTTTCTTTAATCCTGTGCTATTACCATCAATGTCTGCAACAATGCTTTTACTAAGTTGGAGAAAGGGGCTGACGTTCATGGCCTATAAGCTCAATATTCATACCAGTGATGGGTGTATTTTGCTGCTTTATATGGGAGCCACCCTGCTATGTAAATCAATGTTTTCTAATCTTTATTTCACTTAAAAGGTAATAAAGATGCCCATTCAGTAAGTACATAGGACCACAGGGTACACTCTCAGAATTACTATAAAACACTGTATTGCTAAACAGTTGGGAATGTAGTTGGTAGCCTGGGCATACACTTGCATGATGTTTGAGGAGAATTTACTTGGCAGTATTACAATAACCCCAAGCAATGCTGCCTGTGGGAAAGAAAAACAAAACTGATAGGTAGTTTAAAGTATGCTGTTACAAAATTAGAGAGTGTATGTTTCTAATAGAATTATCTTCCATTGCTTCTCAAAGTTTATAGGTTTACCACATATAAACAAGAATTGAATATATTACTATAGATCTCAAAAGTTCTCAGCTGTAATTTGCTTCCTAAGAACTTCAATAAATGGCATTTTGCTGCTGATGGGCAGGCTTTAGAAGGGAATTGAAACTGCATTTACATTCCTAACTACATATAGTTCTCCTCCATAAAGAAAACCCCATGATCTTTGATCAAGCTCTCTGCTATGGCAGGGCAACACATGGAGAATTAGTGGAGAAGATAGAGGTTCTCTGGGTGATTTGAGCAAATACTACATCTGGGGACACAGCCATAATAGAACACTCTACCCCTGAATCCATAGAGTCTTTATTTTTAAAACCCAGATTTTAATGATCAGTGTAGTCTAAATTAGAGCAGTTTGATGATATCCTTTAAAAATAGGTTTCTCTAAGGAACCAATATTTCTCATAATCTAATCTCAGAGATTCAAAGTTCATCTTTTTAAAGTGAGGTAAAGAGATACTTTCCTGACAACCGCAGAGATGTATAAAAGTGACCTAAACTCTCTGGACCTTAGTCTCCTTAGAGTTAAAATGGTGCAAAGAGAGAAGTCTCAATCTTTAGCGTGTCTCATAAAGTAGCAGAGATGGATTTTAGACTCCATATTTTCTGACCTGTTTCTTTCAACAGGCAAAGTGAGGATAGGGTTTAATTGAAAACAACAGTCTGATATGCTAATCTGATAAGATTAGTAACAGGAGTTTCAAAAGCATGTGCTTTGATGATTTCTCTCTCATTTCTGCTCCTCCCTTGAGGATGAAAGGGTTTTGGCAAAGGTTGGAGCAGCCCCAGGAAAGCAGCTCCATACAAATGCCCAGGGGCAGAAATAACAGCATGACTGTGCATGTGTTCAGTCCAGGTGGGAGATCAACTTAAATTTCAATGAATTTGAGTTTCCTCATATTAAACAACAGAACTTCTCACTCTATTAAAAGACTCCAGAGAAAGGGGAGGGACCTTCTAAACAGTGACACCATGTGATGCCTGAATGGTAAGGAAGAACTTGGGGATGACCCCACAAACAGGGTTCCCGCGAAGCACCAACAGCACACGGGGTGTGTTTTGGGGAAACCTGGGTTCAGACTGACCTGACTGCTTCCTGTAGGCTTGGAGAAATCTTTTTTTTTGCTTTTTGAGCCTCACTTTTCTCATCAGTAAAATGAAGAGACAGGTGACCACTAAGACCCACCTCTATTGTTACAAGCCCATAGGGACACATCATTAGAGACCCAATTGTTGCTTTAACCCTTTCTTTGAATAACGAAAACAATTCCATGGAAATCAAGGGAGCACATCATGCAGATTGGGTTCTCAAGCAGGAAAAGGGATGAGAATTCCATCCATAAAGTCTCAGTTGAAGTAAAACTTTTTGGCTATTATCAGCCCAATCATTACAGCACAAAACTCTAAGAATTCAAACGGGGCAAAACATACCCATGAGTCCAACACCCTAGAATTTAACATGCACGCGCGCGCACGCACACACACACACACACACACACACACACAAGCAAGCAAATACAAATACCTTGGGACAAGGTGAATTTGAAGTATTAAAAGGGCTGAATTTTAGGGTATTTTCAAATTGATACAATTTTATTATGCGTTAGAATGTATAACAATTTGGATTAGAGGGGCAAAGTGAAAATCTTTGAGGTTTAAACAATCCACAGTAACAAGCCAAATTAAGATTAGTAATAGGAGTTTCAAAAGCATGTTATGCTTCTTAACAAAAGTTTATTCTCTTAAACAGTTGGGAGCTTTTGATACCATTTAATAAAGATATATAGATTTTTTAAAGCAAATAAAAAAGATTGATAATATGAAGTAAATTAGAGCTAGGCTTATTCCATTTGTCAGCAATTCTCAGTCAGCATAGTATGATTTAACAAATTTGCCAAAGAAAATTACTAACTCAAAACAAAACAAAAAAATTTGATTACAAGAGATCTCAGGAAGGAAAGAGTAATCAAATAATCAGATATGTACCTTAAACATCCTTTTTATCTTTCCAACATAATATAGTATTGTTTTCAAAATCATTTGGGAAATGCTTCCTTTTTTCCTACTTCTTTTATTGCTCTTTTCTCTTAGTTAAATCAAGTGTCCTGCTTCACTGGGCATGATATTTCAATTTCTTTGACTGGTCTGCCAAATATGGCTGCTGTTCTGAGATTTTGCCTTTTGCCAACCAGGTGGTGACAAATTCAATAATATCCTCACATTTAAATAGATAGTATCTCCCAAGTCCCCTGACGGTTCCTCACTTACTCATCCTTGCAACACTACAGAGGAGAAGACGGAGTTTGGCTAATCATGCCCTGGAGTAGACAGATTAGAGATCCATGTGGATAAAGATGGCAGGGAAAGACAGCACAATGGAACGCCACAAAGCAAAGCCACCATAAAGGTAAAAATGCTGAAATATTTCCAAGGTCATAATTATACATCTAGGGAATTCCCTGGTGGCCCAGTGGTTAGGACTCAGCGCTTTCACTGCCAGGGCCGGGTTCGATCCCTAGTCTGGGAACTAAGATCCCACAAGCCATGTGGTGCAGCCAAAAAAAAAAAAAAAAGAAAAGAAAAGAAAAGAAAAAAGAAAAATGTGAAAAAAAGGTTATACTTCTAAACATATTGCCTCTACAATCCTCTTTCCATTCATAATCATTTAGGAATGGAACGGGAGATTCACATTATATGGTTTTTAATTTGGTGGATGGGTTTGCTTGAAGGTATCTGAGAAGCCCTATGCCCTTCTTGAATTCCCGCCTCTAAGGAAACAGGCTGACCCCTTTCTGCAACCACAGACCTAGCCTGGTTTAACTCTTGAAGTAACCCCAGCACCAGGACTTGCAAAAATTTACATCTTACAAACTACTGTTTGCTGGGCTGAGCTACTCAAGTGCCAAATTATGGGCAATAACTATGAATGAATTTGCTTACTTTTTGACACTGTAAATTAGTTATTGAAAGTATTGATAAGCAAGTACTGTCATGAAAAGATTTTAATAGACACATATGTGGGTTTATGCAATATCCATTCAAAATTTTTGCACTTTGATTTTCGGATTTATTAAGAATCAAAAGACTGTACTTAAAAAAAGAAAAAAGAAAAAAACAAGATTGGTTTTCATTCCTGAACGAGGATTTTTTTCTACTTATTTATCAGGGAAGAGGTAGTCATGATCTTTTTTTCATGTAAGCAACATGTACTGAGAATTCTGTGTTGGGAGCTAGGAAGGCTGGTGTTGGTGGAAAGGGACACAAGGATGGCTCAGTATCCTCTATAATGAACTAGGCTATAACAAGCAGATTTCTTCTGGTCCAAATTCACAAAAGGAATAATACTTCAACCCGCAGGTATTAAAGTCATGGAACATAAAAAACTGTTACATAGCATCTAATACAACCATGTCATTTTTCTCTATTTAAATAAGCGTTTTATTTTAGATAGAGTTACATTTACAGAAAAAATTCAATAATAGTATACAGAGTTCCCATATACCCGACACTTAACTTCCCCTATTGTTAACATCTTACTACAGTCCATTTTCACAAATAATGAACCAATACTCATACATCATTATTCACTACCTTTCATTTTTTATTTGAATTGCATTAATGTTTCTCTAACCTCCTTTTTCTGTTCCAAGATCCAATCTAATATATCACATTATATTTAGTTATGTTGCCTTATGCTCCTCTTGATTATGACAGTTTCTCAGACTTCCCTTGTTTTTTATGACCCTGACAGTTTTGAGGAATACTGGCTAAGGTATTTTGTAGTATGTCTCTCAATTTGGGTTTATCTGATGTTTTTCTCAACATCAAGCTGAGGTTGAGTTTTTGGAAGATGACAAGGTAAAGTACTCTCTCATTGCATCATTTCAAGGGTACACGCTATCAACATGACTCATCAATGATGATCTTAACCTTGATCATAATTAGTAGTGTCTGCCAGGTTTCTCCACTCTAAAGTTACTTTCATGTTCCACTTTCCATGCTATAATCTTCTTTGACATACCATATTTTCTTTTGAGCTCTTTCTGACTTTCCAGCACTATTCCCTGCCTCAGCCCTGATATCAGACAGGTTTTCTAAGATGCCCTGATTAACATTTTATTGGAGATTGGTATTAGAAACCAAGATCTGAGCACTAGCAACCATTTCATTTTCTAGATTACACAACTGAAGCTACGAGAAATTAAGGGATTTTCTCAAGGTCCAAAGGTGACTAGTTGCAAAACTAACACTGGAACACCAGTATCTTGATGCCTGGGTCACTAATCTTGCCATTGACACAACTCTGCCTTTCCTCTCACATTCCAGGACATGCAGCCTTCATGGGGATATAAATGAAAAACTATGACCTTGCTTCCTGCAATCTAGACTTTCCAAGTGTCCTGCAGTTACATGCATTTTTATTTATGTGGGCCTTTGAATCCTTCCATGAAAGAGAGAATGAAAGCAAGGGAAATAGTTACCTTAATAATGACAATGGGAAAAATGAAGGGCCATTTCCCCAAGAAGAGTAAGGTTTAGGTTACACAAAGAATATCAGCTGTGTCTTTTATACTCAGAAAATCTGCTGTGTGATATATCTGTGTACATGGCTTATCACTTCCAAGACCAAGACCTTCATCAGTTTGTCACACCCCTTTTAGAAACATGCCCTTGCCATGCAGACCCAGAGCATGTATACTTGCGTACACATCTATGAAAAAACAAAATGACTCTTTCAGCTGGAATTTTGAAATCTTTATATAATTATAAACAGTAATGCATATTGCTCCTTTTGGGGGAGGCATGTAGCACATTTTCCTATGGTCTTTGAGATGAACAGGATTTAGTGATCAGTTAGTACATAAAACATTACCAAAAACTTTGACAATGTTCTTTGGTGCCAGAGGGCAAGCATAGTACACATCTCGTATCATCTTATTATATACATTATGTAGCCCAGCTCTATATTTTACAGGTCAGTAGATCATTTTAATATTAGTGCCTTAGGTTTATTTCTTTTTTATCCATAATGATGTGTTCCCAGTAGATTCCATGCATTTAATAAATAGTGAGTAATGCTGATGACTACTGCTAGTCATTACTAAGACTGTTCCAGCCATTATGGGTGATGCAAAAATGAATAAGTCCCAGATCCTTTTGATAAAATAGTACCCTATCATATATTTTACTGCTGACCTCTAGAGCTCCCAGTACTCTACAGCATACACAATATGCATTAAGCAAACAATCATTGTTTAGCAAATCAATAGTCAATCCCTAAACTAGTGGGCTTTTGCAGTTTTCACTGGTAATAATTTCAATTAAAGTGTTTACATTGAAATGGGTCAACAATGCAAATTCTGTGTTAGAAAAGCTTTTTAATAATTATTAGATATTTGTAATAAACCCTGTAAACTAACAACTCAGCCCATGACTCCATGAAGACTTCCTTTCTTATTTAGCTCATAAGTAAAGAAGTAGTGAGATAGCTCTGAGGTACCATTTTCTTGAATTTTACGCTTGTCGATCATCTTGATTGTTCCCAATAGTGAAGAAGGCCTAAACCACGCGTTAATTTTTTTTCCTAAAATGAAGACTATATTTTAAATACACAATTTTAGGGCTTCCCTGGTGGCACAGTGGTTAAGAATCCGCCTGCCAATGCAGGGGACACAGGTTCAAGCCCTGGTCCGGGAAGATCCCACATGCCGTGAAGCAACTAAGCCCGAGCGCCACAACTACTGAGCCTGCGCTCTAGAGCCTGCAAGCCAAAACTACTGAGCCCACGTGCCACAACTACTGAAGCCCACATACCTAGAGCCCATGCTCCGCAACAAGAGAAGCCACCGCAATGAGAAGCCCGCGCAACGCAATGAAGAGTAGCCCCCCACTCGCCGCAACTAGAGAAAGCCCGCACGCAGCAACGAAGACCCAACGCAGCCAAAATTAAATAAATAAATAAATAAGAGGAAAATTTTAAAAAATAAATAAAAAATAAATACACAATTTTAACAGCAGTTTCTATTAATTATTCTAATTTATTATATGAAAGAAAGTATTTGATACACTTTTGAAATTCACATTCCAAAATGTCAGGGTTTTACACCTTTTTATTATTTTTAATATTATTATAAACTGATAGTTTTATATGTGATTGCAACTGATACAAATGTATGATGTTTATGTCAATTATCAGTCCTGCAGCAATCAACCAATTGCTTGTACCAAATGCTGAATGCCAGAAAAGCCTCTCACTCAGCAGTAAAAATACACATGTTTTTACTTATATTTATATTAACTCATCAATATCTATGTATGTAATTTATTGGAATACTATCTGAAAGAAAATAGAGGTATAGCTAAGACTTTTTAATAATGAGTCATTTTATATAAGTTTGTACTAAATAAAGCTAATTGATATTAAAGGCAATATCTTCAAAGAGCCTATTAAGATATTTTTAGACTCCAAAATACACATATTTCTTCTTTTTTCCTGATTCATATAAATTGAATAAATGTATATCCTATCTAAAGCAATTTATCCCCAATTCCAAATGGACAAGGATTGTTGTTACTTTTATAACCCTGTTTAGTCTCCCCACAACCTTTATAATGAGTTTCGAAAGTAGCTGAGTTTGGGAAGTAGCAGATGTACATTATCATATGAAAAGAGCTCTTCCAGCTTGCATAAACCTTCAACTATATACCTGAAAAATCTGGTTGGAGTTGATGTACATACTGGCTGGTGTTCATGTAATGGACATTGCATCTTACCAAAAGTCTTTCAAGTTCCCTGCTTTCTGCCTTCAGAGGAAGAGAAAGCTTCTCAGAACTAATTACCCACTGGGGAAAAAAAAAAACCCCACATACTAAAAGTGAACCATACTTAACTTTATTCTTGAATTTTAGCAAATTTTAACACTTTTCTTAATTCTTTCCCATACTTTTAAAAATTCATGTAAACATCTTTGGTTTTAGTTTAATTTCCTTATGAAAGTTCCAGTTGGTCCTGTTTTCCTATTTTAGGAACTTCTTTGGTAGAACAAACACAGAAGAAGAGAATAAGATCCCCTAAACTTATCAACTAGAAATGAACTTAACAAGAAAAGGTAAAGGCATTTGTGAAACAGAACTCAAGTTCGATCCCCCACATTTTAAATCCTGGTGAGGGCTCAACACACTGAAGCTAAGCGCTGGTCTTTGGTTCAACACATTACCATTCTCTGAACTGATGTTTGGAATAACATCACCGATCTGTAAAGATTTCATTTTCCTTTTTGAGGATTAGGTAAAATTCTTCCCATCTAACAAAGGAGGATATTAACACAGCCTGCGATTGCTTGTTTTCCTTTTGGTAAATGATGAGATTTGAAAACAGTAGCAATCCATGGTTAATTCTGAGATTGCCATCACGTTCTTAATAACTGAATGCTCAGCTCTAGAGAATTCTGAACATCACCCAATTTTATACCTTCAGGGCATATCAAACAAAATTGGATAATCCTAAAGAAAGGTTGGTCTGCCTTGAAAGATATAAGCTTTAGGAAAGGGAGTGGGGCACCCCACTGCCTAGAGAACCATGCATTTTGGTATAGGACTCTTTCCTCTTCTTTCTCACTCTCCTCTCCTTTCTCACTCTCCTCTCCCATCTCAAACCTCTACTCCATGACCTATTTATCCAGGGGCAAGCTTTTAGTGAAATGCCAATGACAGCAGTAGTTGGCAAACTACGGCCCATGAGCCAAATCTGGCCCACATCCTGTTTTTGTAAATAAAGTTTTATTGGAACACAGCCATGCTCATTCATTTGCACATTGCCCGTGGCTGCTTTGGAGTTACAGGATGAGTTTAGGAGATACAACAGAGATCACGTGACACACAAAGCCTAAAACGTTTCCCATCTGATGCTTTCCTGAAGAAGTTTGCTAACTCTGAACTGAAGGATCAGCTGAAGACTTTGGATTTACAAACATTAAGGTATTTGCAGGCTCAAAAAGCCAGCAATGATCATATACATCACATATTTCTTCACTGGGTAATACAGCAGTTCATTTTCACTCTGCAAAGAAAATTATATGCAGCATGTTAGGGAAGAAAATCAACAGCCCAGCAGGAAGGACCCTGAATACTTCATCTGACTCCATTACTTTTCTCCACTTCAGTGTCTTGAAAGCCCCGAGACTACCCTGGACAACAGCATCCCAGGTTTCCTTACAGCTCATCATTATTGGTGTTGCAAGGAGGCACAGACTTCTCAAAACTTCACAGTAGGGTTGGGTTCTTTTGTATACACACACACACACACACACACACACACACACACACACACAGCTAGCCTGCAAGGACACCCAGCTCCCTCCCTCATTTATTTTATGGGTTTACCACACTTTCATTACCAGTAGTCAGTGAAAAAAACTCTCTTCCCCCTAGCTCTCCCCTTTGGTAACCATAGGTTTGTTTTCTACATCTGTGAATCTATTTCTGTTTTGTAAATACGTTCATTTGTATCATTTTTTTAGATTCCACATATAAGTGATATCGTATGATATTTGTCATTTTCTGTCTGACTTACTTCACTTAGTATGATAATCTCTAGGTCCATCCATGTTGCTTCAAATGGCATTATTTCACCCTTTTTTATGGCTGAGTAGTAGTCCATTGTATATAGGTACCACATCTTCTTTATCCATTCCTCTGTCGATGGACACTTAGGTTGCTTCCCTGTCTTGGCTATTGTAAGTAGTGCTTCTATGAACATTGGGGTGCATGTATCTTTTCAAGTTAGAGTTCTCTTCGGATATACACCCAGGAGTGGACTGCAGGATCATAGGGTAACTTATTTTTGTCTTTTTTAAGGAACCTCCATTCTGTTCTCCATAGTGGCTGCACCAATTTCCTTCCCTCATTTTTTACGTCTACTCAGGTGCTGACCACCAGCTGGCATAAATGACAGATGATGCTAACTTCCAACAGATGTCTTTCTGACCCCAAAGATAATGGAAATGACAAATAATAACTCTGTAATTACCTTAACTTCAACCAAAGCATAAGCTGAAAAATCACCAGATGAGAACTACAGGGAACATGTGAGACCGACTTCCCCATTAAGCATGTTTAAGGGTCCCCCCTGCTGTGAAGCTCAGGAGCTGTGCCAAGACAGCAGGGAAGGCAGCCCAACAGGCACCCAACCATAAATCCTCCTGGCCCCATGATACACAAACACGATTTCAGCATCTGCACGCGCAGCAGACGGGAAACGGAGGAATGAAGATTAAATAGGAACTAGGGCACTGTCAGAGCTTGGAGTTTTACAGTGCTTTGGATCAGATAAAAGTCCTCTAATTAAAAACACATTTTAAGTGCTCCCATTCTCTTTTTTGGTTGCTGGGTCTGGTCCTTGAGAAGAAACAATAGGAAAGACAAGAAAGGCAAAGACAGTTTTGAACTGATGAGAGAAGGGTTTGCCTTTTGCTGATGTTCTTGCTTTGGGAAGTGGGTTAGACAATGACTGTGAAATGCAGTGAGCCATTGCTAACCTTGACGCATGGCATGGCTGTCTGGGCTTTGTGCTTTGAGGAGAACAGAGGGACTTCTGAGCATGGTGAAATTTTTCTTTATTTTCAAGAATCTGGAGCTTGTTTGAACTAAGTCTTTGATTAAACACCCAGAAGTGAACTTGTTTAGTTGGACTAAAAATCCTGACCATGTTGTTTGTTCCTAGATGGAGGTTAGTCAATCCCCAGGTAGAAACAATTCTCACTTATGATGGTTAATTTTACATATCAACTTGACTGGGCCACAACGTGCCCAGTTATTTGGTCTACAACTATTCTGGGTATTTCTGTTACGTTTGTTGGATGGGACTAACATTTAAATAGGTAGACTGAGTAAAGTAGATGGCCCCTCCTATTATGGGTAGACTGCATCCAATCAGTTGAAGTCCTGAATAGAACAAAAAGGCTGATCCTCCCCTAAGTAAGAGAAAATCCTTTCTGTCTGATGGCCTTCAGACTAGGACATCAGCATTTTTCCTGCCTTTGGACTTAAACTGAAAGATCAGCTCTTCCTGGGTTTTGAGCCTGCTGGCCTCCAGACTGGAGCTACACTATCAGTTCTTCTGGGTCTCCAGCTTGCTGACTCACCCTGAAGATCTTGGGATTTGCCAGCTCATAATTGCATAAGCCATGTTTATAAAAACAAATATCTTTTTATGTATGTATGTACACATACACACACATATCCTATTTGTTCTGTTTCTCTGGACAACCCTACCTAATACATCACTGAATCTGAAGCTAAGTATCTAAGGACATGCATGAGATGGCAAAAATCTTATTATTGATTTTCTCCCTAGAACTCCCTCCCACTGAAACTATTTATCCCCCTTGGAGCTCTAACAGAATTAACTGTAATGAAGACAATTGTTATGATCACCTTCTCCAGGCTAACCATCTCCAATTGATATAACCATTCATCATTAGACATCATTTGAGTTTTTTCACCCTCACCGTCACTCTTCTCTAAATGACCTACAGTCTGTCTATATCCCACATGAAGTGTGGGATAGTCTTCTTTAGGTGCAGAGTTACATTATCACCTCCTGTATTCTAATGCATTATATCCATTCATGCAGCATATTTTGGCATTAGCTTTTTTGATGATTATATCTTTGATCTACATTGGCCTAAATTCTTCTGCTGAACTTTATCTTTTTCTTTATGCACTAAGATTATTTTAAAGTATAGAAACTTATTAAGTGATAGCTTCAACTCTTACCTATAAGCTGCTTTCCCTTGGACCAACATTTCTAGACCAAATCTTTCATCTAAGCTCCAGCACCAATTCAACCACCTCCTGGGATGTTCACAGTTACCCTACTTGATGTAAGCGCCACGAGGGCAGGAATTTATGTTTGTTTTATTCACTGCTGTATGCCCAGTGCCTAGAGTAGCCTCCTGCACCTAGGAGGTAGGTTGTCTGCAAACACTGTTAAACATATAAATAATTGAATCTTAAAGTGCACATGTTCAAATATAGTCTTACCCCCTTACCTCACTTCCTATAGAACCTCTCAGGAGAGTGGTACCACCATCCACACAGGTACCAAAGCCAAAAATCTGAGTCATCCTGTATCCATATTCTACCTCACTTCACATATCCAGTTAGATCTCAAGGAACACTGATTTCTCCCTGAGTGTCTTTCGAATTGATCTCTTTTCTCTTTCTCACCACCACTGACTTAGTGTAGGCCCTCATCTTCTCCTTATTTATGATTTTCAATAGTCCCCTAAATAAATGAATGACTCCATTCTTGCCCCCCCTTTTTAAAATTCACCCATTCTTCATACTTCCGTCAATGCTCTCTTTCAGAAATGCAAACCTGATTAAAGTATTATACTACTTAAAGGCCTTTATTGGCTCCCCATGATGGTCACAGTAAAATCCAAGTCCTTAGCAAGGCATTCATTCCAAGCTCCTTCTTGGTCTGAGCCTTATCTACCTTCCCAGCTTCACTTCTCTTCACTCTACCACCAAGCGCCCTATTCTTCAGTCATAAGGAGCACGCCTCTGACCTGTGCATGCGTTTCTTGCTTTTGTTTCTTCTCTGTATCTATAGAGTTGACTACAACTCACTAAACGATTCAGGAGGTGGCTGCTGATCATCCCCAGACTGGGTAAGATACCTTGTCTGCACTCACAGAACACCTGTGCCGACCTTGATTGTAGACAAACATAATAAAGTGTGATAAGGGCCCTCTCTCATGCTTGATTCTAAAATTGTGTGAATTTGTATCCTCGGTGCTCATCCTAGTGTTCAGGACATAATCAGTTCTCAGTTGAATGAATTTCACCCTACGAAGCAGGTGGCAAAAGGCGAGAAAGGAAAAGGACCAAGTGGGTGGGAGATATTCCAGAACAAGTGACCCACATGAACAAAGGCACAGGGCAAGAGAATAATGCTTGTGTTCAGGGTGCAGAGAGGCACACAGAGTTCAGGAAGGGAAGTGGGGAGCAGAGAGCTAGAAAAGAAAGCTGTTCTTTACAAAGAGAATTTCTCAGGTCAGTGAGTTGCCATCTGGCCATCCTGCAGACCCAGTGTTCCATTTCCAGTCTTCCAGCAAGCAACAAATTATATGCATGATATAGACTTTCCTCTGAGGGTCCCACATCTCACATTTTGCACTGTATCCCCTTCATCAGCAATAACAGACAAACCTGCTGAGTTCAGCATATATTATCTTGTTAGCAAGGCTTTCCCTTCACCGCTGCCTCTTTGCAACTCAATCTCTCTAATGCTGACTGCTAAAATGACTTGAGGTCCAGGTGTAGATTCAACATCTGAGTCAGAAGCTCTAAAATCTGTGCCAGCATTGTGGAAATGTGTTGGGAGATGTGATAATGATTTATCTCTAGCACATTTATTGGAACACGCCAAAGCCCCGAATAAAAATAACTCACATTTATAGAGTACTTTCCTTGTACCAGGTATTGACCTAAATATTCTGCATGTATTAACTCTCAAAATTCCTATGAGATATATGCCCTTATTATCCCATTTTACAGATGAAGTCACTGAGGCACAGAGAAGTTGAGAACACTCTACAGGGTCACACAGCAGACAAAGGTTGGAGTTAGAATTTTTTAAATGAAGCTCCAAATTCTATGAACTTAATGATTATCCTATGGTGCCTCTTTAAAATAGGCAAGAAATGCAGGACCAAAAAAGAGAGTACAGCTTTTAATATTGACTTTGCTGTAAAGTATATGATTTTGGTTAAGTCAGAACTCCATGGAACTTATTTTCTGTACCATGACAGAATTTGTGTAGAAGAGCAGGCTTCAAACACTTTTACTTCCACAGCCCCTAACATAATTTTTAAAAAATATATTGTGTCCCCTTGCACATTTTAAAAGGACATCTAGATTTTCAATAATATGTTTAAATGTTTGCAAAAATAAATACTTTCTAGCATTTTATAAATATAGATTTTAAAATAAAATGTTTCTATTATTCTTTAAATACAGGCACTTCAGCTCTATTCTGGTTACTGTTTGCATGGTACATCTTTTTCCTTCCTTGAAAGTTCAACCTGTCTGTGTCTTTGAATCTAAACTATGTCTTTTGTACAGAGCATATCATTAAATCTTTTTTTATTGAAGTATAGTTGATTTACAATGTTGTCAGTTTCAGGTATACAGCAAATATCATTAAATCTTGCTTTTTTTTAGCTAGACTGATCATTTGTATGTTTGATTGAAGTCTTTAGTGCAGTCATAGTTAATATAATTATTGATATTGTTGGATTTACATCTGTTATTTTGCTATTTGTTTTCTGCTTGTCTCATGTATTTTTTCCTCCTTTACCACTTCTTTTTGTGTTAAACCAATTTTTTTTTAAGTAAACCATTTTAATTACTCTCTTGAGATTTTACTCTGATTTTTTTAATTTAACTTTCAAAATGGCTTACACTAGACATTACAACATGCAGCTTTAAAAATAAAAACTGTATATATTTAAGGTGTATACTATGATGTTTTGCTATATATGTATGTGTGGGTGTGTGTGTGTGTGTGTATATATATATATATATATATATATATATATATATATAGCAATGATTACTGTAGTCAAGCTAAGTAATATATCCACCTCCTTACACAGTTATCATTTGTGTGTGTGTGGTGAGAGCACCTGAGATCTACTCACTTAGCAAATTTCCAGTATGCAATACAATATTATACTCTTTTGAACATTCCTGTATGTTAGATCTCTAGACTTATCTTACGTAACTGCAAATTTGGATCCTTTGACCGACATCTCCCCATTTCCCCCACCTCCTCATCACAATGCGTTTCAGATTTTAGTGACCTAATTCTAGTAAAATATACCTCCATCCCCCCTTTGTGCTGTTAATGTCATATGTATTGTATCTACATATGCTCTGAACACCATAATAGTGTTATAATCATTGCTTTAGACAATCATATGTATATTTTTAAGAAATTAAGAGCAAACAAAAATATATAGTGAGAGTAATTTTTATTTACCCACATATTACATTTCCCTATTCTTCACTCCTTCTTGTGTATTTGATTTCACATCTGGTGTCATTTCCTTTCAGCCTAAAGGACATTTTTATAGGAGAGATGTGCTAGCAAAGACTTCTCTTGGGTTTTGTTTATCTAGGAATGTATTTAGTTTTCATTCATTTTTGAAGAATAGTTTTGGTAGATAAAGTATCGCTGATTGACAATTTATGAACTTACCACCACTAAGTGTGAGGCAATTATAACTTGGAGCAGCATTTCCCAAAGAAGTATACCCTCTGGAAGTTCAGTTGCTATGAAATATCCATGGTCTATTATAGTTGGAAAAAAATGGTTTCTTTAGAATAGGGATTCTCAGAGTTTTTCAAGTGCTAATATGGGTCTTGACTCTTGATGAAGAAGAGAGAGCCTGAAATGCTTCCAGAAGTTTTTTTACTACAGGGGACTTTTTCTACTGAGCATCTCACTAGTGTTCTACAAACAATACATTGAAAAATGTAAACCCAGTTTGGATAAGTAAACTGAGGCACAGAAAGGGACTGAGTGTGGCCCAATGGATGAAGTAATGGCGCAGTAAAAACAACTGTAGGATGATACATTTCCATCCTATGTACTCCCAGCAGCCTCACAAGGAGGATCATTTTACTGGAGAAGCAAGGGTTATGACATTTATTGACAGTCAAGGAAATACATTGTGATTTGTTTATTATTGGTTTTTTGTTGTTGTTGACTATTGCTCTATGTTTGACCACACAGCTTGATAAGTGATCTGGAACTTAATTTGTTATCTTCACCTTAATGCAACTACATGCTTGACTGTTATAGTTCACACTGAATAGAGAAAAAAAAAATTCTGCAGTTGAAACATCTCTATTTTATAATTACATTTTGATTGCTGAGGCATTATCTGGGCATCCTGCAAAGCTCAACTAATGCAAACCTAATTCTCCTTTAATACCAATCCCAGGAGGAGTTTAACTTGAAAACAGTGAGATTTATTTTTGAGTCTGTAGATTGTTTTTAAATACTTAGTTGCTAAATTTTATGTACTGTATAAGGAAGAAAACAGATAATCAGAAAGTTCTGTTATTTCTTCTCTTCTGAAGGAGGCAGGAAAGGCACAAAGCTCAGAGTTGTCAGCTATATAGTCTGGACGATGATTACAGCGCAAATAGGTGTACCATTACACAATCATACAACAACTCCTCAGGTAAAATATATGAGGATAGGACTATATCTCTTCTAGAATTATAATCATTAACATGACTATGTTAATGATTGGTTAACATTTATTGAACTCTCGCTATATATCATTTCATCCACACAACAATCCAATGAGGTAGCTACTATTAATTATCTTCATTATAAAGATCAGGAAACCAAGCTAGAAAGATTAGGTAACATATTTAAGATTCAAAGCTGTGTCTTGTCTATGACTCGACATCTATGCTTTTAACCTTCTATGTGTGGATAACCATACAGCAGTGATTCTCAAAGTGTGATCCACTCAAAAGCACCATCAACATGACCTGGGAACTTGATCGAAAGTCCTACTGAATCAGAAACTCTGGGGATGGGACCCAGCATTGGGTTTTTACCAGCCCTCCAGGTGATGCTGAGGTTCTCTAAAATTTGAGAACCACTGCCATGTAGGATGATACTTAGTCAATGTGTTTTTGGTTGAGAGACAATATAAAGGATTTTTTTTACTACACATTACAAACCCATCTCTCAAATATTCAAAGTCAATCTGCAGAGCACATTATAGCATACATCTTAAATCTTATTTATAAAATCACAGTCCAATATGTTGTTTTGCTCCTCTTTGTCTTCTTTCCTACCTCAGCAAGTGTTCCCAGGGCCACTGCATTGTATGAGCACCTGATTCTGCTGCTTTTGGAGAAGCCAATCCTACTTCCATTCAAGCCTTCTGAGTTTCAGTGTCCTCACATGTCTACCCCACCTATCCAGAAGTCATCAGTATCTGGCACAGTTTCTGGCACATAGCAGATAGTTAATAATCATTAATAAATAATTTGTTAAACTGCTATTAGCAGTTTAACAAATGATGCAGATTTTCAATGATTATTCTAGGTACTCTTCTGAAAGTGGATTTATAATACTTGTTGACTGGTCTGATTACTTTGGGTATAACAAGAGTCTACCAAAGTCAGGCATCATCATATTTCAATAAGGTATACATGACCAATGTGGTCATTTATCTTCAAAGACAGATTTCCCAGTGAACCACGCTTCCCAGTAATCATGTCCTGTGTATGGTGATTTTGTGTTAATTTTGAAACTAAGTCATTAAAAATGCAGTTTCCACCTTGGTCTCTTGAAATACGTGTTCAAGGGAAAACCAGCCACCATGTAAGGAGTCTATACTGAGACCTCCATGCTATAAGGGAATCCAAAGTAGCTAGCCAAGTGGAGAGGCTCTATGGATAGAGAGACATACCCAGTCAACCCCCAACTGCACTGGGCTTCCCAGGTGAGGCAAAAGATTTGTGAGTTAAAAGCTATCATGGACATCCAGCCCAATGGGCCTTCAGTTGGGTTCCATCTGCCATCGGACTACAGCTATATGAAAGACCTCAGACAAGAATAGCCCACGTGAGCTCAGTCACTCACAAAACAGTAAGCAACAATAATACATTGTTATTTTAAGTCACTGTATTTTGGGGTAGTTTGTTATATAACAATAGCTAATTATAGCGATAGGTCAGGGTTTAAAAGTATCGCATATGTTGAACATATATCATGGTGCCTAAACGTAACACAATCAGCTAAGGGAGAAGGGTGAGGTCTATGTATAATTCATTTCCTTTTCCTAGCTTTAGTAACACATTAGTGTTGCTTCAATGTGGACTCTAAGCATTCTTATTGTGAGTATAAAAACTAAATTTGCATAGCAGGCAGTGTTGCATATTGCATAGTTCAGTGGAGTTAGAAATTTCATTAACAGCACAGGGGATATTTTTTATGAGTGTCCATGAAAGAAAAAAGGATAAAATTTGTATCCTGTTTAAAATGTTATAACTTGAGTTACACTGTACATTAAGTAGATCAGTTCCTACTACAACCTAAGAAAAGTGACTAAATGTTGACTGGTACTGCTTCCAGAAAGTTGTGAAGACTTGTATCATGTAAAGCAGCCTGTTCAAGGAGCCAGATACACACACATTACACTTTCCACACTGGGGCTTTCCCTGTGGTACTTTGTAAGCCCATCTAGTTAGCATTATAAAGCTTAATATTTATCAAATTCCTGACCCTGAACAATTTTTATATTAAAATTATTTTTTTCTTCTCCACCTCCATCCAATATAGAGTGGACTAAATGCATACCATTTATCACATAGTACACATGCTAGCTTTATTCTATATACAAGTAAATCATAATGTATTTATAGGCAAAGATCATCTCTTATTTTAAAGCATTACAGAGATATCATTAACATGTAACATTGTGTAAGGTTAAGGCATACAATGTGTTGATATGATACACTTATATATAGAAAATGATTACCACCATAGCATTAGCTAACGCCTCTATCACGTCATATAATTACCGTGTGTGTCTGTGTGTCTGTGTCTGCATGTGTGTGTGTGTGTGTGTGTGTGTGTGTGTGTGTGTGTGTGTGGTGAGAGCATTAAGATCTACTCTCTTAGCAACTTTTTTTTTTTTAATAAATTTATTTATTTTTTATTTTTGGCTACATTGGGTCTTCGTTGCTGCACACAGGCTTTTCTCTAGTTGCGGTGAGTGGGGGCTACTCTTCCTTGCGGTGCACGGGCTTCAATTGCAGTGGCTTCTCTTGTTGTGGAGCACGGGCTCTAGGCGTGCGGGCTCAGTAGTCGTGGCACACGGGCTTAGTTGCTCCGTGGCATGTAGGATCTTCCCGGACCAGGGATTGATCCCGTGTCCCCTGCATTGGCAGGCAGATTCTTAACCACTGTGCCACCAGGGAAGTCCCCAGCAACTTTTAAGTATATAATAAAGTATTATAAAATATAATCATCATGCTGTACATTAGATTCCCAGAACTTATTCATTTTATAATTGGAACTTTGTACCCTTTGATTAACATCTTCCTATTTCTCCCGACACCCAGCCCTTGGTAATCACCACTCTACTCCCTGTTTCTATGACTTCAGCTATTTCAGATTCCAATACAGCATAGATAATACAGCATATGTCTTCCTCTGTCTGACTTATTTCACTTAGCATAATGCTCTCGAGGTCCACTGGTGTTATTGTAAATGGCAGGATTTCCTTCTTTTCTCATGGATGAATAATATTCCATGAAAGATAGACAGACAGACAGACAGACAGATAGGTTTATACATCTATAGCTATATCTCTGTATCTCTATCTCAATATAACATTTTCTTTATCCATTCATCAGTTGATAAGACACTTAGGAGGTTTTCCGATCTTGGCTATTGTGAATAATGCTTTAATGAAAATGGGAGTGCAGATATCTCATCAAGATCCTGATTTCAATTGCTTTGAATATATACCTAGAAGTGGAATTGCTGGATCATATGGTGGATCTATTTTTAATACTTTGAGGAACCTCCACACTCTTTTCCATACTGGCTGCAAAAATTTGCATTCCCACCAACAATGCACCAATTGCACAGGTTCCGACTGCACAGGTTCCCTTTTCTCCAGTTTTGCTAACACTTGATATCTCTTGCCTTGTTGATAATAGCCATTATTACAGATAGGAGGTGATATCTTGTGTTTTTGACTTGCACTTCCTGATGATTAGTGATTTCCAGCACTTTTTCGTGTACCTGTTGGCTATTTGTATGTCTTCTTTAGACAAATGTCTATTCAGTGCCTCTGACCATTTTTCAGATTTTTTTTTTTTTGCTGTTGAATTGTATTAATTCTTTATATATTTTGAATATTGACCCCTTATCAGATAAACGATTTGAAAATATTTTCTCTCATTCCATAGGTTGCCTTTTTATTTTGTGGATTTTTTTTTCCTGTGCAGAAGTTTTTTAGTTTGATACAGTCCCAGTTATTAATTTTTACTTTTGTTGCCTGTACTTTTGGTGTAGTATCCAAAAAAAATTGTTGCCAAGACTAATATTAAGGAGATTTATCCCTATGTTTTCATCTTGAAATTTTACAGTTTCAGTTCTTATGTTTAAGTCTTTAATCCATTTTGAGTTAATTTTTGTAAGTGGTGAGACAGGGGTCAAATTTCATTGCTCTTTGAGTGCTTATTCAGTTTTCTCAACACTATTTATGGAAAGGACCATCCTTTCCTCATTGAGTATTCTAGGCTTCACTGTCAAATATTAGTTGACTGTATATGTTAGGGTTTATTTCTGAACTCTCAAGTGTTTTCCATTGGTCTATGTGTTTGTTTTTATGCCAGGACCATACTATTTTGATTACTATAGCTTTTACTATTTTCCGTTATGCTTTCATTCCCTTTCTATATCATTTGTGAATCTGTTGTAAGGTTTTTTGCTTTATGGTTACCGAGAGGCTTACATAAAACACTAAATATGGCACTCTATTTACACTGATAGCAATTTAACTTTGCACGCAAAAAGTACCCTTTTACTCCTTTTATGTTTTTGATGTCACAATCTACGTCTTTTTATACTGTGTATACATTAACAAATTATTGTAGTAGAGCTGTTTTTAATATTTTTGTCTTTAACCTATATACTAGAGTTAAGTAGTTAACACACCACCATATTGCAGTATTATGTATACAGAATACAGAGTATTCTGAATCTGACTATATGATTAACTTTACTAGTGTGTTGTATATTTTCATATGTTTTCCTGTTACTAATTAGCATCTTTTTATTTCAGCTTAAAGAACTATTTTCAGCATTTCTTGTAAGGCAGATTTAGTGGTGATGAATCCCTCAGCTTTCGTTTATTAGGAAAAGTCTTTATTTTACCTTTATTTCTGAAAGACAGCCTTGCTGGGTAGTGTATTCTTGGTTGGCATTTTCTTCCTTTCAACACTTTGAACTTATCATCCCATTCTTTGCTAGTCTGCAAGGTCTCTGCTGAAAACTCCACTGATAGCCTTATGGGGGTTCCCTTGTACAAGAATTTTCTTTTGCTCTTGCTGCTTTTAAAATTCTCTCTTTGTCTTTGTTTTAGAAAGTTTCATTTAGTGAATCCTGGAGAAGTTAGTTTTGGATTGAAATTTTTTGGTACCTATTAATAGGGTTTTATGAACATGGATATTCAAATATATCCCAGGTTTGGGAAGTTCTCAGCCGTTGTTTCTATAAATACGCTTTCTATCTCCTTTTCCCTTTATACTCTTTCTGGGACTCCAGTGATGCACACATTGTTTCTCTTGATGTCGTCCCATAAGTCCCGTGGGCTTTCTTCATTCCTTTTCATTTTTTTTCCTCCTCTGATCAATTTCAATTGATCTGTCTTCTTGCTTACTACTCTTCTGTTTAGACAAATCTGCTATTAAAACTCTCTATTGAATTTTTTAGTCCAGTTGCTGTATTCTTCATCTCCAAAATTCATTTTGGTTCCTTTTTATGTTTTCTATATCTTTGTTAACTTCTCATTTTGTCTTGTATGTTTTTCCTATTATTGTTTAAATGTTTATCTGTGTTCTCTTGTAGCTCTCTTGAGCATCTTTAGAACAATTTTTTTGTATTCTCTGTCAAGAAATTCTTGGATCTCCATTTCCTTGGGGCCAGTTACTGGAGGTTTACTATATTCCTTTGATGGAGTCATGTTTCCCTGATTCTTCATGATTCCTTTAGCCTTGAATAGGTATTTGTGCATTTGAAGAAGCAGTCACCTCTTCCAGATTTTATGGATTAACTTCAGTAAGGGAAGACTTTCACCCAAGGTTGGGGCACACTGGAGCTTACTGTGACCCTGAGTCTAGTGGTGTGGGCACTTAGTGTAGGGGCATGTAGTGGCTCTGGGCTGGGGCAGGGGGGCATGATATCTCTTCCACTCAGCCTGTTGAGGTTCATAGCATCAACAACTGTGTGGTCCTTGGTTAGTACTGAGAGGGGGAGGGAGGGTAGCAGCGGCTGCAAGGGCTGCTGGGATCCTCAGTGGCACCCTCAGGTAAAGCTGCTAGGGACCAGGGCAGGAAGCAGTGGTAGCTGGAGCCAATGTTGCAAGCACATTCAGCTACAGTGGCCAGTTGCAGGTGCCTATGTAGCGGCAGGGGCTGGCTGCAGACATGTACGTAGTGGCAAGGGCTGCAACCAACTATGGGCTCACTAGCAGCTCTGGGGGCCCTGACTGTCAGCATGCTCTCCTGTAGCTGCACCATCTCCCCTTTGTCATGCACACTGCAGTGTGAGAGCTGGTAACAGGGGTCAGACTGGTGGCACGCACAAGTACAGCTGGAGAGGCTAGCTGCAGGTAAGCACGGTGGTGCAGGCCAGTGACAGAACACAGGGTCTGATCCAGGCTGCAAGCAGCTGCAGCGGCTCTGGCTGTGGGTTTGCTCTGCCATGGCTACATGGTCTCCCCCTGGCATGTGTGCTGCAGTAGAGGCTGGTCCCATGCCTGCGCACAGTTAGAGGCCAGCCCCGAGCATGCGTATGGCAGCAGGGGCATCTGTAGGGGTCTAGGCTAGTATCTCATATTCATGGAGCCATGGAGGCCTGAAATGGCTGTGGTTCCTGGGTTCTGACAGGGGTGGGAGTGATTGGGGAGAGGCTCAGGCAGCTGGCATTAGTGACCATGAACACTTGTGAAGTGAAAGCTGGTGAAATCTGCAGAAGTGGCTGTACCAGCCTTTTAGTTCCTTTGGTAGCAAAATCTGCTGGGTCTGTCTGCAGAACAGATCACTGTGGATGCAATCACTCCCGCTGCATGGCTGCTATTGGTAGCCCAGGCTTTTTCTTCCTTGTTCCTGCATCTCTGTACATCTCAGCTTTGCCAGCCTGGTTGAGGTGAAACCAAAGCAGGACCTTAGCTTGGTGCCTCGAAAAGCTGGGAAAGCTGGCAGCTTGTCTCAATTTTCCTTTCCTGGAAAGAGGAACTCTTTGTAGCTGAGAAGTTCCGTCTTTGTGCTGAGCAATGCTGGCTTGGGGGATGGGATGATGCAGGAGAAATGAAGCTGCCATCCTTCTCTCCTTGTATGGTTATTCTCAGGTTTTTATTACTCTGTGTTGGCAAAAATTCTTAGGTGGACTCTAGAGGGCTCCCAGAGCTGTTTTCGTTCATAGCCAGCTGTCTAATTGTTGATCTTTGTTGGAGGTGGGAGAAAGTTGGGATCTCCTATATTGCTATTTTGGCGACCTCCAGCAAAGGTTATTTCTTAACTTCCTTTTGTATCCTCCATAGTGCCTGGCTTTATATATTAGAAATGATTTACTAAATATTTATCAAAATGAAGGAATGGGATGAATGCATGGCATACTTGAAAGATACAGCATTTTGTTTTCCAGAATGAGATACATAAAAGATTGTTGATACATTTTAGTCACTTTATCCTCAATCTCTGATTTGTCCTCTGAGTCCCACACTCTATTCTCAAATTCTATTCAATCTATACAATGGGCTGACCTCTTTGCAGACAAGCTCTGATTTTAATCCCGTGATAAAACTATGATCACCACCAGACTCACTACTCTCAGCTAACCTTTTGGCTTGACTTAAGTAACAAATACTCAACACCCCAGTGTTTTATCTGTGGTGAAGTCCTCCCTTAGAGGAAAATATTGGGGAAATAATTAACAAAGTCATATGCAAGTATCAAACCTTCATAAAATATTGAATCGGCATAATAGGTGACCAGTGAGTCAAGCAATTGACATTTATTTACGTACTTTAAAAGAATCTTAGCATAATATTTAACCTTGAGCTAATGGGGAAGGTGTTTTGCAACATCTTCTCAATTATTCCCAGAACTTTGTTTCTCAGTTTATAACACCAGAATGTTTATCTGTCCATAATTTGGAGAGTTTGGTGCATATGGTGAGAGCAAGCCCATCAGGTAAAAAGGATACAGCACATATTCATGCTCTGCAACACCTCAGGCATCAGACACCCACACCCTGAGATTCACCACAACTAAATACTTTAACACTTAAAGCTGTGAAACAGGAAATCTCTCAGGAGGTCTCCAACTATTTGAGAAAGTTCTACTAGTAGAGCTCATATTGTATGTGAATAACACACAACACACACACACACACACACACACACACACTGCTTTCCACAGTGTGCTGGAAGATACAGTGAAGAAGAGAGTCCAGCTGGCAGTGAAGCCTCCTTCCTCGCTCTCTTCAAATACTTTAAGCTTCTTCCACTCCCTTTTGCTTAAGCGCCTCATTACTAATCCCTCTTTCCTCTCCTGTAGCCTTATTCTCACTAATATTCTCAAGAACTCAGAAAAAAAGAAATTCAGAACAAAAGCCCTCTTCATTATAAGGTAGGAGACCCCCAATATACTGATAATTGTGGACCATTTTCCATTGAGCCTACAGATGGGGAAAGAGAGGGAGACACCAGGGATGCAACGAAATGTAGCATATTTGAGGAGGAACTGAAGCTTCAGGGGTTGGTGGCTGCCTTAGTCTGCTTGAACTGCTATAGCAAAATACCATAGACTGAGTGGCTTAAACAAAGACATTTATTTCTCACAGTCTTGGACACTGAGAAGTCCAAGAGCAAGGTGCCAGTAGATCTGGTGTAGGGTGAGAACCCTCCTCCTGATTTGCTGTCGTCACCTTCTTATTCTATCCGCACATGACACAGAGATATCATCTCTCTCATGTCTCTTCCTACAAGGGCACTAATCCCATTTATGAGGACTCCACCCTCATGACCCAACTACCTCTCAAAGACCCCACTTCCAAATACCTTCACACTGAAGCTTAGAGCTTCAATATATGAAAGGGGGTGGGGGGCATAAACATTCAGTCTGTAGCAGTGGCTTTAGAGGAGATGGACACCAAGGAAATCTGTGAAATAGGTTAGCAGAGCAAGGGATGTATTTTGCTGTGAGAAATGGGATCCCAGTTAAAAAATCCTCAAAAACATGGAATTCTACTATATTCATTCTACTCAACTTATTTCCTCTCACCACTCCACCCTCCTCCCCAGAACTGATTTTTTAAGGTATATGTACAAAATTCTCACAGTAAATATTGACAGCTCTGCCTAATACTATCAAAGTTATGTCATAATGGTAACAATGCTACTGAAAAAATTAAGTCAGCATTTTCTCATTTCCATACGAGTCCCAGGAAAGCAGCACATCTGTGCAGCAGCTTGAAATATCTTTTTATGTTTTTTTCAAACCAGTAAGCCTTAATTCTTTCCCAGAAAATCAATAGTGAGGCCGTTGGAGATGTGAAATGGCAAAGAAATACTAACCTTTAGCATCCTTGCATTTCACATTTGTTAGCCTATGGACGTTACTTCCATTTGGTAAATGAACACGTGTAGCTCAGACATCCAGATACAAGAGGCACTTGAATTCCAGTGATGATGAGGCAGCTAATACAGTGACCTGAGTCCTTCTCCACAGTTCAGTCACCCCTCTTGTTTCATCTCAGCCAGCCCAGGAGCCTACCTCTCCCATCTCAGGTGCCACTGATTCATGAATGTCTTTCTTCCTCTTCAAATCAGATACACTCTCTCCCTCCTACACTTCCATCACTTGTGGTATTTATTGCATCCCACCTTAGATTCTACTTATGAGTCTGCATCCTAGCTCTCTTTGGAAACGCTCTATTCTCTGAGGGCAGGAATTACAGCTTGTTAATCTGTGTACAATCCTTAGATTTGAATATATAATGGGTTTTGTGATAGACACTGCATTATGCCCTTTAGTGCATTATCTCAATCCTTCAGACACCACAATAATAGCTGTTGGTGCCCCATCCATGTGTCCTTGGGTCTAGAAATTGTAATGTTCCCGGGACTTCCAGCTGCCGGGGCCAACATCTCTTTGCCAAGAGTTTACTCTGGAATCCATTCCGCCCAAGGGCAACACAAGAGAAAGTGCTGGAGAATTATGGTTTATTTCCATCACCCTCTCCCCAGCAGCCCTTAATAATGACTGATGGGAGTTGGTGTATCAATATCCCAGCTACCTTCCATCCCCGCCATGGAATAACTCCGAGACAGGTGTTCTGCACATGCTCCCTAATTCATCAGTTTTCAAACTTGAGTGAGTCACAAAATTCCCTATTAGACCAGGTTGCTGGACCCTCATGCACAGTTTCTAATTCAGTAGGTCTGGAGTGGGACCTGAGAATTTGCATTTCTAACTAGTGTCCAAGTGATGCTGATGCTGGTCAACCTTGAACCATACTTTGAGACTCAGTCCTTGCTCCAGGTATCACAGTGATAACTTATTTTATAGCCTATCCTTCATTGGTTGCCTTCTCTTTCTTCCCTCCCTTGTTCCCTTACCAGTGTTTCTGGGATCATTTTGCAAGTAAACTATTTGTTCTCAGTCCATATTTGGGGGCCTGCTTCCAGGGAAACACAAAACAAAACAAGCAATATCTAGATAGTTATTCTTGCCATGATACACATGAGAACCTTCTTACCTAGAGAAATTAGGCTACTTGTCCCAGGTTACACAAATGGAAAAGTCTAGCTGTTGACCACCACATGATACTGTCTCCTTGGCATAAGGCTTTTCCCATAATAAAGTGCTCTATAAATGTTACCAGAATTAAATTAAATTTTGTTGATCAACTATCTCACAAATATTAGAATCAGAACCCGCTTACTGTTTGGGAGTCTCAAAGGTATCACTACAAGTATTTCAAGTTTTATAGCAGAGCCACACATCTGGAAAGCTGACCAGATTTGTTTAAGCAAGTCCCCCGGCATCTGAACAGTTAGGATTGCCTTGGCTCTGCGTTGACCCTGTCGTCTCTTGGTGCAACTGAGGTCTGCTGCTTTACTGTGAAAACTCAAACACTAGCCTGGAGAAGTTTACAGCTGCTGGACAGCTGGAGTCTGAAAATCCTAATGCCCCCCTCTGGAGATAATTAGACACTGTCTGCTGTCACTGCTGCACTTTGATTCTTCTTTTTATTTTAGCCAAGAGCCCAGATCTAACTGGGCTCTCCAATATGTATCATCTTTGGCTCGACTCACCACTCTTAAAGAATTTGTTATATTTTTTCCCTTCTTCTTTTTATGAATGATGGGAATTTTTTCCCCACACAGAACAAAGCGTATGTTGTAGTTTTTGAGTGGTCTTATGATTCAATCACATCTGTCTTTAAACAGCCTTGTCAAAAATTTAGAGGTGGTTGAATACTCAAAGCTCAAAATCAGACAGGACTCTGGCTTCATAGATTAGTCAATAACTGAGCATCGGGCACCCGAGAGACTTGGACATAACAGGAAAATAATATGTAATTGTGTGAACAATTCACTTTATTAGTTTCCCTGGGATTAAGCTTTTACCATCTACAGTAGCTCTGACAGCAAAAGAAGAAAAAAAAAGTCAAAATGATGTGAAGTTTTCATAACTTATTCTGTTATTCTGTAACAGAATGGAATTTGAATTGAATTGTGTGATAAGCTAAAAAAGAAAAAAGAAAAAAAGGAAATGCTTAAAGTGAATGTTCAAGTTGATTTATTTTTCATTAATTTCAGTGATGGTAGAACAAGCCAGATTTCCAGCTTTGGCATTAAGGCAATACCCAGAACAACAGAAAAAGTTTAAAAAAAAAGAAGGGAGTTGTGCATATTCCCTGTAAAATGTCAATATCACCTCTGTCATGAGAAGAAATACTTTAAGTCAATGGTTTGGAACCCTTATAGACAGCCCTTTGGAACAGCCTCATTGAATACAAGATGCCTCTGTATCAGGCCTGATTTCTTAAGTCCATTTGTACAAACTAAGAATAAGACAGGTATTTTGAAGCAACTGAGCACTTTGTCTACTAAGTGTCTAATGTCCACAAAATAACTATCAGTAAAAACATAAGAGCAAACACTTATATAGTGTCTGTTTCCAGGGCCAGCTTCACAAGTATGTCATCAGCCCAGTCTCACAGGCTCTTACACTCAGAAGAGAGGCCCCCAAATGGGGTTTAATATTCTCCAGTCGCCATCTTAAATTCTTCATAATCTCATCTTTGAATCTGTTTTTTGTAAGTGAAGTCCGATGGGACAATGGAGCATGTTCTGGAGGCTTGGAGTCCCAGCCCATGTTTAATGTCCCCTCCCACTGCCCCCCTGTGTCTCCAGGATATTTACTCAGCCACCTGCTCTCCCATCTCCTGGCTCTTGGTCACCCTGCTGCCCTCCCTCTCCTGCTCCTGCCCAGTGACCACTACTACCCTCTGCCCCCAGCAGGGGCCTAGGTCGTGGATGCAGGGAGGGTTGAGCCCTAATCCCTAAAACTATAAATATGGTGAGATACGGTGCCTGGAATTATATTACGCTATGTGACAAAAGGGATTTTGAGAGATAATCAAGGTTACGAATCAGTTCGCTCTGCGTTAATCTGAAGAGGGCTTATTCAAGTGGGCCCATCTAATCACGTGGGACTTGTAAAAGCAACGAGATTTCTCCAGCTGGAAGCAGAAGGAGAAGTCAAAGACAGTCAAAGCCTAAGAAGGACTTGGTGTATCATTTCTGCATTGAAGATAAAGGGGGCGCGTGCATGAATGAATGTGGGGGGGGCCTCTGGGAACAGAGAGCAGCCCCCACCTAACAGCCAAGAAGGGAATTAGGAACCCAGACCTATAACCACAAGCAACTGGATTATGAAAACAACCTGGATGGTCTTAGAAAAGGATTCCTTCCCACAGTCTCCAAACAAAAGCTCAGGCTGACCTTGATTTTGACCTCCTGAGAGCCCAGCCAAGTCCTACTCTGACCTATAGAACTATGAGCTAATAAATGGATATTGTTTTAAGATGCTAACTTTGTGGTAATTTGTTACACAGCAATAGAAAACAAATACACCTCTATTCTTCCTAAGTGGTCCTTTGGCATTATTTTTTTAAGAGGAAGCCAGTTATTACATGAAATTAATGGTTGGTTAAAGTAGCCTCTTAAAAGACAGCTTTTCTGTATTTACATCCACCTAAAAACAGTATTGTTCTATGAAATAATTTATGACAAGGCTGAACAGCTTTATGAGCGATAACATTTATAGTCATGTTAAATATAGATAATCAAATATGCATTAAAAGATAAGAGCCCTGAAGTGTTCTAAAACAATTTCCTGACCTCATTCATGCCAAACCCATATTTTGTGTAAGATGTTATAAAACTTAAGAGGAATATTACAATTTTCTACCTCTCTGAGGGTCATACTTATTCAATAAAAGTGTCAGAGAAAGAAAGCAAAACTGGTGGAGAGGGTATATCATATTCCTTTGTCTCTGTTTCTTACCTTAATCTGTACATTTGACTTAATCTGCCTTTTTGATGAAAATTATTTTACTCTTAAGTCAAACGGGGGTCCTTAACTTTTAACTCCTATGAGATACATGTTGGTGAATAAATGGGGCAGGGAAGAGGAAAGGGGAATTGTGCTGGACCCATTTGATGTGCAGCCAGGACTCAGGCTTGGACCAATCAGAGTTAGCCCCAGTCACCAGCTCATCTTTATGCCCCTTATAACTCAGCTTCCCAGCCCTCTCTGCACATCAGCCATCCCTCCCTGGACCTCTTTAATGTGAGACCCTCCAAAGACTGACTTTTGAAATGTTCAAGGAAAACCTTTCAACTATTCCTCTGTACCTTCTCTTAGCCACTCACCATCCCAAGAGCAGATATTCATCTCTGTGTGGTAGAGTACAACCATCACACCATTAGAATTAAACTTTCAAACTCCTCTCCTGAAGCATCTGAGTCATCCAGAAAGAATAATTACATCAATAATCCACTCTGAATAAATGAAATTTAAATCAAGACCCATATTATTATTTTACAATCAATCCTCAATGGAGGAACATTGCTTTTACTTTTTTTTTTTTTTTTTTTTTTTTTTGGTGTTGCTCAGCCAGGAGACTCTTAAACACAGCTTGCTACCAACCATTATTTATGCTCCTCTTCTAAGCGGCACCTAATAACTGCTAATTAAGTCTTTTGTAGCCTGACTCTGAACTAATTAGGGTTAATTGAGCCTGCTTGTGCATTAGCTATCCTAGCTCTTTTCCTGATAATCAGGATTTTGGAGCACATTGAATATTTAGTTAATTTGTGAGCTTTGATTTCCTTCCACTGGACATTCTGCTGCAGGCCTTTGTCCTCTCTTAATGGGCACAGTGAGCCACTCTTTGCTTGATTTGCACCTTGCTTTATGTCGTGTGTGTGTGTGTGTGTGTGTGTGTGTGTGTGTGTGTATAAACAGCCAAGGGGTGTGACAGAGGAATGACCAGCAATGAGGTTGGTGTCATGTTATTTCAGCTTTGATTTTTAATCATTAAACAGAATCACTAAGGGATGTATCTTCTCAGAGAAGAAGAATGGAGTTTTTGAGGTTCTGTGTTTGTGGTCCATAAATATGACTTTTTTTTAGTTTTTCTTCCTAGTCCTATTCATTGGTTAGATGGCTATGTCTTTGAAACTGATTCTGGAGTGTCACGTACCTGTCATTGAGGGACCAGGTTACATATTATTATTGTTATCATCACTATTATTATTTTAAGCATGAATATTTGATTTGTATTAATAGCCTCTATGAGAGTCATTTCACATTCTCTCAGGCCATTGAAAATCCAATCTGTTTTTGAAACTTCAATAAAAGATTTGATCATTTAGCTTGGAATCCCATCCAATTGTTCAGCCATCTTTATCATAAAAACAATTCTACATAAAAACAAGTTTTAAATCATGTTTACTCTTTAGTTTTTCATAGCTGTTCTTCCAAAGAAATTAAGTTGAACAACAAGAACTGAAAGATAATTTTAACATCAATTAACAACTTTTCTAATATCACCAAGGTGACCGGTTATTTGACAATTTCTTTATATATGTTAGCTGATGAGCCAGAATTTAAAGCAAATAATCTGGCCACAACAAAGACTAAACTAGTATTTCTTTGATGAACCTCAGACGGTAAGGTAAAGAGAGGTCATTCTTGAAGCAAGGAATCCATCTTATGTGTCCTTCACATCTAATATACACTAAGAAGTGTCTGTTGAATAATGGGTAACTGAATGAATGAGTTAGTGAGTGAATGTGTCTGAATAAAGCAGTAAATGATAGTTACCTTCTCTATTTATGTGCACAATCGAGATGTTTATGTTATGCAATTCCTTAATTCCATACTTTTGTTAGGTTAGCAGTTGAAAAGACCTTAGCGATTATTCACTTTAACCTCTCCCTTTACAGATGATAAAGCTAAGGATGACAGAGGTCAAGTAATGGACCCAAGTTTGCTCACAATTAAATAATGGTAAAGCCGAAATCTGAACTCAGGGGCAAAGTCAGCCTCCTGCAGGTGGGTTTCATTGTGAACGGAAATTCTGAGAACTGATATTGTGTGTGTCTGGTCATCAGCTGGAAGCTCCTTTACCTTCAGAAATATGACCAAGCCAGTTACAAAGGCCTGAATTCCAACCTTCCATCTCCGCACTGAAGTCCACAGAGCATCATGTAAGCAGCAGCCCATTTAACAGCAGGGCTGTTTTAATTTATGAAATTTGCATAAATGTAAATTTACATAAATTAAAATGTATACATTTACATAAATGTCCAAAGTGTTTATTACAAACCTTTTAATTTACAATTGAAAGCTCCCTTTAAAAACATACCCAAATAAAATAACTAATTATCTATATATAGATGTGCCCATACATGTAAAAGCTCAAAGAAGTCTTACATACAAATGGGAATATATAACTCTACAAGCAAAGACTATGCATCATTTTGGTTCCATTTTAATTGGATCCAAAATTAATCAATAAAAGTAATACTTAATATACATTTCCATTAAGCTCTCAAAAACCTTGTTTCAATGATTTCAAACCAATGATTATTTTACATGCATTAAAAAAGTACTGCCAACAACTGGCTGTGCATTGAAATAAATCTAATTACTGCAGTAGGTAGGGGAAATAACAGAATCTGTAATTGTGGCCTAAAAATCTGCAGTTTAAAGCATGCATGCTGCTGTTAAGATTTATGATCATACTAATCAAGTTGATGTCAGGGTTGATTTCATAATGGGAATTTTATGATTCAGGAAAACAACTCTGATGGCTGAAGACAAGTTAAATGGATTGTCCAAAGTGTTGTTCCAGAGAACGATGTGATAGTGTATTGCAGTGTTTCCTAGGGAATTCCTCCATTTCTTTTCCTCATAGCTCCTTGTGTTCTAATGTGATTAATATTGCAGGCAATTCTTGATTTTTCTGGTATGATTACTATAACAGGCAATTCTTAGAGGAAAGGGGAATGCAGAGTACTGATAATTAGAATTAATCAAACTATAAAAGGATTCATTACTTGTTTCATCTACATCGAACCATTGTCTCCATTGTGCCCAGAATTTAATTTACAGAGACTGACTTTAATTTCTAGAGGTGATGGCACAGAGAGGTCAATGCCATTTAAAGAACCGTTATTATTCACAGTTCCCAAGGAACGGGGGCTTGCCACACCATGCAAGTCTACATGGGGAAGCCCCCAGGTTGGTCAGGAGGCAGAAGGAATGAAGGACAAAGTGTGGCCTGAGCCTTACTGTGGTTTCCTTGGGAAGGAATGGACGAGGTAGGCAAATTTGAGCAAGTTCAGGATTGAACAGCTTAAATAATTTCAGCAGGTTCTGGGCTACAGGGGTGGTCTCTAGTTATCCAGTACCCGATCCTGGGGTGATTTAGGGGAGGGGAAATATTGACTTGGTACATGAGAGTTAGATAAAGGAGGTGGTACGGCTGCATGGGCTTTGATCTGTTGGTTTGCATTTGAAAGTTGTGCTCACCGGAGAATCATTTTCTCTCTTGGAATTAGGTATCCCTGGGAGGGACAATCTCTCCCCAGCTAGCAAGGTACCAAGATATCAAAGCCTTATAAAATACATAAAACAAAAAACATGATTAAAACAACCATCTCTTAAGTTTTCTCTCTATTCTTCTTGGTCTGTACAATTTCAAGAGGAACGATTGGTCAAGGGAGGAACTTTTAAACTGAAATGAGGAAAAATTAGGGGTTTTATCGGGTGTCATACATAAAAAGATTATGTTCACATCTGACTATGTTGTGAATGTGTTTCCAACCATTTACAAAAACATTAGGGAATTGGTTATATGTATAATGAACATCACGCAGATGTGTGTTACCATTTGCTAGTATTTAAAGCTGCTGTGGGTTTATATGCAAGCCACTACTTAATATATCTTCTGTACAACCTTCTTTCCCTTCAAAAACAAAGTCTCACACAAACACACACACACACACACACACCCCCCAGAAGGAAGAATAATTTGGAAATCCTATATGTAAATAAGTCCTAGATTTAATAACTGAGAATAGGCATGAATTAACTCTAGATTATTTTGCTGAGTCCTTGGACTCTGCATTTGAGGGACTGAAATCATATCTTCACGTTTCATGATCTAAATATCTATTTTGTTTTCCTTCTTCCTCTCTTCTTACCTACCTCTTCCCTCTTTCCGGTTTTGTTTTCTGTTATCTTCTTTTAACAAACCCAGTTACTGAGTTCAAATTACAGTAAGCTAAGTGCTGGTGATACAAAGATGAAAAGACATGTCAGTATCCTCAAAGAACTCAAGTATTGGTAGAAAAACACTGCTGAAATATGAATGTACACTGGACATTCTAGGAGCTATTTTAACAAGAGTGTTTGAAAGAGAAAGCATGCAGCAGGGAGATCTACATGTGTTGGGGAGTCAGGGGGATACTCAGAGGAAGAAACTCAAGCTGAGAAGGAACTGTCAACTGAAAAAAAAATGCACAACCTAAAAGCTGAGAATTATGTTTTACTCAGTGGACATTCTGAGAACTTCAAACCTGGGAGACAGCCTCTCAGCTCTGAGGGGCTGCTCCAAAGAGGTAAGGAAGGAACCAGGATATACAGGAGCTTTTGCAACAAACACCAGCTAGTCAGGACATCAAGAGATTACTGTTAATTAAACAAAGCCAGACATCTCAAGCTACGGAATTTAGTGCTTTTCTAAGTACAAGAAGATGCAAGAGTCTGGGCTCATTGAAATCATTCCTTTGATATGCACCTTAGCTATCTAGGGCCAGTATCCTGTGCTTTCTCATCCTGAGTCTCCTCAGGGTGCACCATCTGGGTGGCTGTAATGTGATGGCTTGATGGCTGCAACATCTTTTGTTAACTGATATGGCAGGCAACATTTTTCATTCACAGGACAAACATCTGAAAGGTAGACAAAGGAAGCAGACATTCCAAGAACATTGAGAATATGTACTCAGTGGTGAAAGGAAATCTGGTTTCTTTAGGAAACTGGAAGTAGTTGAAACTGACTGAAGTTTAGGGCTTATGGGAAGTGGAAAATATAAGTGAAAAATAAAGCAAAGGCCAGATCATGAAAGACCTTTTATGTCAAGCTATAGAGTTTAGATTTCATCTCCTTCCATTCACAAATATTAATTAAGAACCTATTCTCAGACAACATTTAAAATATTGGGAATATGGCAGTAAACAAGACATCCAAAGTCCTTACATTCCAGTGCAAACACACAAATGTATAAAATTGTGTCAGATGGTGATACCTGTAAGGGAAAGGATGGAGATGTGAGTGCCATTTTAATAGGGTGATCAAGAGAGCTCCCCAAAGCACAAATCTTTTAGCAAGGGTTTAATGAGCTCTGAGGAAGTGGCCTTTGAACAGACCTGAAGTGAGGGGAAAGCCATGGGAATGCTCTAGGCAAAGGCAGGGATAAGGCTGGGATACTTGGGACAACTAGGAAAGATCACAAGGCATGAGCTGTGTGAGGGAAGGGGTGGGTGGTAGGAGGAAAGGTTGGAGAAGTGCGCAGGGTCCCACCTATGTAATCACATAGGTGAGAGGTGAAATTCAATTTCATTCTGTGCTGGGAAGTTTTTGAGAGTTATGACAATAAGTAGCGTAATAAGATTTATGTTTTAAAAAGATATGCTAGATGTTTTATATCTTGGATGGTGGTTTCACAAATGCATATATTTATCAAAACTCATCAAAACAGACACAATATCTGTGTGTTTGATCATATGTAAATTATGTCTCAAAAATATTTTAAAAGATAACTTGTCCTGCTGTATGGAGATTCATGTAGAGCCAGGTAGTGGAGGCAGAAGCTGGATGGCCAGACTTTTTTCTTAGCATCAACTGAGAGTCATTGAAAACTGGCGAGAGGCAGCATCAGATTTATACCTTTGAAACATAACTTGGACACTTGTCTGCAGAATGGATTGGAGAACCTGAGAACAGGAAACGTGATTAGGAACACACTAACGCAGTAGTCCAGGTAGGACATGATGAGGGCCAGCATTAGCACAGACAACAAAAAGAGAAATCATTGCTTTCACAAAAATGTTCCTATAAAAGGGTTTCATCTTCAAGGAATTCATGGAAAAGACTGACAAGTACAGGTTTCTGGTAACTGACTATACTGCTGAACTGAATGAATAAGCATTTTCAGAACTCTAATGGAAAACTGATGAACTCATAAAAGTGCTAACAAACGATCAAGATGAAAAAAAAAATTAATTACATGGGACTGAGTGAACTGATGAGGATGATTATAATTTTTGTGACTTTCTGTTTGAATAAAAAAAAAAAAATCCCACAAGGACTCAGAGGCAAAAAATATACAAATCAATTTTCACTGCAAAGTAAAGGAGCTGTTACAGTGGAGGATTACTGGACTGAATGTCAATATTATGACATAGTATGAGTGTGTTTCCTGTTTGGTAATTGCAATCACTGTTGCTTTTGTTGTGGTCATCCATTTACAATGCTTGGTGTCAGTTTATCTCTTTTAAAAATAAAATACAGTGTGTGTGTGTGTGTGAGTTGTGGGAAAAAAAAAAACTACATAGCTAAGTTGCTCTGAAAATGCAGAAGCCCGTGGAATCCACCAGTAGACATGGTGGCGGGCAGGAGCTTTCCCATGGGCCAAGCACATCAGAAGGAAGGAGGAACAGCAGAAGCAGCAGGTGAGAAAGAGGAAAGAAAGAAGGGGGCTTGTTTGTTTTTACTGAAGAGCTCAAAGTTTAGCTCAGGAATCCTCCATGGAGGCTGACATGAGGTAAAGTGAGGGAGAGAGCAGTGACATCCCAGCCGAAGTCACCCCTGACCCACTCATATTTTCATACTCTTCCTCTTTCTGCACACTCCCCCAGAAGCTTTCTTTTATACAGCAAAGTAGCAGATGCATTTTAGGCATTCAATAAATATTTGTTTAATGTATTTTTTGACTAAGGCGAACTATTTTGGGGGAAGGAAAATATGTTCTATCTTTCACGTGTGTTGGAGAGGGAAAATAGGTGAGACTCGTACGGTCCATCATACAGGATTTAACAGTCCTGTATCAGTCATTCAATAAATATTTGAATACCTAATTAGAATTCAGAATTAATTCCTTTATCATCATATGAAATGTGGGTTGATTTTTCTCATACAAATGTGCAGTTGAGTTGTGCCCATCTGTAAACAAGTACCAATTCCAAACTTATCCAACTACATTGCTAGTGATATTATGTAATATCTGTATCTATTAATAACTGAGTATTATTATTAACATTATACAAGTTGGAATGCCAATGATAATTACTGCAACTACTGGAATAACTTTATTCAATGTAGAAGGAAATGACATTTGATAACTGTTTAAGACTTTTCCTTAATTAAGTAAAAATTCCACTTTTTTATTTCCACAAACAAAATCCAAGATCTTGGCCATTAGACTGTCAGTCCAACTCTCACTTTCTACATACACACTCTGTCACACATGTTGGTTCTATTTGTGCCTCTATCCCGTGTGTGTGTGTGTGTGTGTGTGTGTGTGTGTGTGTACATAATGTGCAAAAATTTGCATTAAGGGTAACATATCATGTGCAAGTAACGAAATAAATCTTGCATTCAGGAACTACTCAGAAAATGCAGATAAATACTCATTAATTAATAAAACTATTTAACAAGAGCTTTTAGGTTAAATAATAAGAATAAAAAAAATAACTTGACTGAGATGCTTCCTTCTTGAATTAGCGATCACAAATGGTACAACTTTAAACTTAAGACTTTCACCAACTCTGCTTTTGACAGCACTCATTTTCAACGCAAAGTTTAATTATAGTATTGTTACGAAATCTCAAATAAAGCTTTTCTACACTGGTTGTGCCAAAAAAAAAAAAGAGAGAGAGAAATCATTAAGTTTATCACTAATGATTAATCATTAATCAGGGGATAGAATCGCCATGATTTGGCCAGTTGGATGAAGGAGGTAAGAGGGAACAGACTCCAAGATGAATGATTCTCAGGTTTCTGGCTTTGAAGTTTGAAGAGAATATGATACATTCATTGAGATAGAAATTATGAAAGAAGGAAATTATTTTGGCCCGGGTGGGGGGTGCCATTCGATTGGAACGTGTTTAATTTGAGATATTTAGGAAACACACAAGTTGAAATGACCAGTATGCAGTTGTAAATAGAGGTCCAAGAGCTGACAGTGGTCTGGTTTATAAATAAAAATGTGTGAGTTGTTAATGAATGGTTAAAACTCTGAGGATGAATATGAGTGCCCTGAGAGAATCCTGAAATCACAGACTATAGTCTCCAAAATGTCAAGGTGATTTCTTAGTGTGAAAGGATGATTTACTTCTCCATAGCCCGTATCATTTACACAAGTCTTTACCAAACACTTATTATGTGCTTGGTGGTAAGCTAGGCCATATGGTTGATAAAAAGAACTGGAATTTAAATTGATTTTTCTCTTAATGGGAGACAAATGCATAAAAGTTACTGGAATTGTCATATCCTTTAAAATCTATCAAATCTTTACCCCATTTTATAAAGGAATTACCATTTACTGTATGCCAAGTATTTGCCTAGAGCTAGGTGAATTTCAGTTATCCAAGTGGGCGTGACCTAAACACAAGGACCAATTTAAGAGCAGAGACTTTTCTCTGGCTGGTGGCAGAAGAGGAAACCAGAGAGATGTGCTCTATCTGGCCCGGAAACATACAAACATCCCCCTTGTGAACTGCCCACGGGGACCACATGGCAAAGAACTGCAGACTGCTTCTAGTTGCTGAGAACAGTTCCTGGCCAAAAGCTAGCAGGAAAATGAGGACCTCAGTGCTACAACTGTAAGGAAATGAATTCTTCCCATAGCCTGTGAGCTTGGAAGAAGATCCTGAGTGCCAGATGAAAACTGCAGTCCTGGCCAACACAGTCCTGTGAAACCCTGAGCAGAGAAACCAACCACTCAGTGCCTGGATTTCTGATCTGCAGAAACTGCAGGATGATAAACGGGTGTTAAATTGGTGGCAATGTGTTATACAGCAGTAGAACATTAGTACAAGCTTATACCAAATAATTCTCCATGCTGAGGCCCGGAGAGTTGAAGCAACACACCCAGCCTCTTAATGCTGGTCAGTGGAGCAGCAAGGATTGCAACCCAAGTGTGCCTGACTCCACCCCCGCCCTTCCCACAGTGCAGGCAGGGAAACACTGTGTCAGCGGTAAGTTAAGGTAAGGTGGTACCCGGGGCAGAACTGAGGCTCAGCATCCTCATCATAAGCCTTTGTTTTCACCTGAGCTGTGCTACCTCTGCTCCAAGCTACAACACAGAACCAGCATCCTCTTCAGCATCCATCTGATCCCAGGGAGAGGGGTGAACACTCTTCTCTTGTACCAATTAATCTTTGACCACTAAGACTGCCTAACAAAGGTAGGAAGGGTGAAATTGACTCTTGTTTTTTAGGAACTGAGCTGAGACCCCTGATTTATTTCTCCTTGTTTGTGAAACAGCAGCTAATGACTTTGGTTCACTACCCCCCTGGACTAGACTCAGGGGAAGTTGCGTGGGTGGAATCACAGGAGAACAGAGTTAGGGCCTGAGCCAACACACTTCTGTCTTGGCTGTAATTCATCTTCCCTCAGGTTCAAAAGGCTTGGGGAGCCAGAGAAACATTTCCTGTGGTCTTATTAAAAGGTGTCAATATCTTAATGACTGTTCATGAACAGGTATATATTTCAGTACTTCCTATTCTCCAGATAAACCCAATAAATATTCCCTTTGTGTCAATAACAATACAGTACTAAAAATCTCTGGTCCTTAGATTCCTTATCTTTAGAATGAATATAGAAATGGAAATATTGTAAAGATCAAATGTGATAATGGATATGAAAGTGCATTAAAAACTAGGATGAGATTAGGCTCAAGGCAGTTGTCTATAAAAAGCAAGAAATTTTAAGTGTTTGAAACTTTAAGGCGGTAGAAACTGCTAAAGATGAATGGTCAGAAGCTGATTCTATTTTTCTATGTGTTAAGTCTCTTTCTCTCTTTTTTCCACTGAAATAGGATGTTCCATTTTAACATCTTAAATCCATTCTTACATCACCTTGAGAAACCCTAGGTTATATGTTAAGTATTCTCAGTTACACCCAATCCCATGCTCCCAATCTCTTAGAGACAAAGGTGGTATTAATTACAGCCGAGTCTACACCTTTCTTACTGTTGAATAGTCCTGCCTGGTATAAAAGGGGTTGTACTGGTACCAGCTCTATCAGAACCATATACTAGGCTACAGAAAACTGCCAAATAAGATGCTGATATCGGTAGGGAAAAGAAATGGAATTTTTCAGCTCCTGAAAGGGAATTACCCTCAATGGTTAGTGAGAAAGAAAAAAGGAAAAATTACAGAGGGAGTGTTAGAGTTACTTACAACACATTTTTATGCATTGGACAACAGCAAGAAATTTGTCAGTATTGAGCAGCATTATGGTTTGCCAGAGCTATAAAAAGGTCATGCAAACAGTAACCCAAAAGGAATAGAAACATATTAGAATTTACAGGCCTGAATTGCTCACTATGTAAATGAAGCTTTCAAATACATATGGTTTATGGAAATTAATGTCTTATATTTATTACTCAGCTCCAATATTAAAATTGGAACCACACTGATTAGGTAACATTACAAATCAATTCCCATAGAGAGAAATAATAATAATACATCAAAGTACAAATGCCCTGATTAAACAAGTTGATATATAAGAAGAAAAAAGATGTGTGTTTTTCTTGACTGCTGTTTCTGAATGCTAGTCAGTTTTCTCCTCATTCTTCCCAAAACTGAAAGTAAACAGACAAGTTGGTTATGACACTTCCTATTTCAGTAAACACACAGGGAGGAAAGGTGGAAGAGAAAGAGCTGGGCTCCTTTCCTGAAAGTTAAATATCAAATCATGTGAAGCTTGTATTGCTAAATATGGTGACCCTTCAAGTGCTACAATCAATGCAGCATTTAGCCAAAGACAAGACTGGAAAACAATATTACTGGACCATCCTTTAATTCAAGTCTCTCAGTTTCCTTTAGTTCTTCCAGACAGGGCAGGAGAGTTATAAAGCAGAAGGATAATATAAAAGGATTGACACATTCAATATTTAATTCAGTCAGATGTGCTAACGACCTATGAAAACTGTTAGAATCCTGGGTGTCCAAAAGCATTTGAACAGTTTATTCCTCTGTGGGGAGAAAAGATTTTTACTAAAAAATGATAGAATGAAAGTAAATTTAAATCTCAGTGCATTTCAATGTGCCATGGGAGGAAGGGGAAATTTCTAGAAATGTGTCTTCAAGGCTTTCCATAAGAGGATCCTAGAGCATAAACAATGCTTGTAGAAATACTATTTGCCTAAATGATCTGGGACTAGGTTTCCTTTTATGGATAGGTAAAGTGTCCCTGTTAGAGAAAGGACCAATAGATAAAACACATTTTAAAACAGACAAATATTTCAATTGACAAAAGTGATTTCCTTTATCATTTTCCTTCCAGATCTACCCCAAGTATCTCATTTATAAAGCAAATCATAGTTGCTCACAGGCTAGCTGATGGGGAAGTTTTTTCCACTTCATTAAAGAAGGATGTGGAGACTTCATTAAAAGAGACTCTTAAAGTAGCTTCAGTATTTCATAGCAAAGTTACTTTTTTTTCATCATATTATTCTTTTACTGAGGTCAGTATAATGACCGTATTCATCCCTAGTGTTGGGATGACTTAGTTTTCATGGAGAAATCTGGTCTCGTGGCAATTACAACTGCAAACATTGGTTGATATGCCAAGGGTTGGACCCCTCAGATTTCACTTAAACATCTGCAGTGTTAAGGTACAGTCAGACCTGTAAAAAGAAATACTGGAAACTGCTGTCTAATTAGCATGTACTGTATTGATAAATAAGATCTGATAGCTTCAGAACATCACCATTTCATCTAGAGATGGCCAAGTAAGGCAAGCATGTGTATGGCACCAGTCTCATCAGTCTTTGAATTTACTGTGGTGTCAGTGTGTTAATGGCTCTGACATCATCCTGTATATCAGTGACTCGATGTCTCCATTTTTAGAATGGGTGGTCTGGGAATTACGTGCAGGGTCTTGTGCCAGATGCTTCAGAGGACACCAAGGTGAAGGAGACATGAGGCCTGCCTTTGAGAAGGCATGTAGTGAAGATAGGACAGATAAATAATGACCTTGTTATATTCTTATTAATTTTAGTGTCATAAAAGAGATACAGTGAGAGTTCAGATAAGTCACCAAGAGGCATTGCCACTAGGTTGAACAGCATTGCCTAAGGTTGGAGTTAGAAAGAGCCCTGATGCTTGCCAGCACCAGAGAATGGACTGTGCCTGGACCCACTGCTGAGTATCCCCACTCCAGGCCCAAAAGGCTCAGTCACCACTCAGTCTTGGGTAACCTCTCACTCAGGTCCCTGATATCTGTTATGGGAATATGACTTAACCTCACATGTTTGCCTTTATTCCCAGACGAACTTTCCATTCTGCTCTTTGGTACCAGCCATAAACTCATTTCACTTTTTGGTGTTATTATTCCTTTTCCCACAGCTAGTGTTTTCTGAGTAAGGGGAAGGCTTCAGGATGAAACCAGCATGGCATCTCACCCTTGAAGGACAGATAGATTTTGGTCATGTAGAAATCAGTATGAAGGGATGCACCACGATGTTCATAGCAGCACTATTCACAACAGCCAAGACATGGAAGCAACCCAAGTGTCCATCAACAGATGAATGGATAAAGATGATGTGGTATATGTATACAATGAAATATTACTCAGCCATAAAAAAGAATAAAATATTGCCATTTGCAGCAGCATGGATGGACCTAGAGATTATCATACTAAAGTGAAGTAAATCAGAGAGAGAAAGACAAATATTGTATCACTTATTTGTGAAATCTAAAAAATAACACAAATGAAATTATTTACAAAACAGAAACAGACTCATAGACATAGAAAATAAATTTATGGTTACCAAAGGTGAAAAGAGGGGGAGGGATAAATTAGGAGTATGGGATTAACAGATACAAACTATTATATATAACATAGGTAAGCAACAAGGATTTACTGTATAGCACAGGGAAGAATATTCAGTATCTTGTAATAGCTTATAATGGAAAAGAATCTGAAAAAAAAAAAAAAAAATATATATATATCTGAATCACTTTGCTATACACCTGAAACTAACACAATATTGTAAACCAACTATAGTTCAATTTTTTTAAATTAATTTTTAAAAAAAGGAAATCAGTATGAAGGGAAGAGGGCCTTTTTTGCAGAAGGAACATCAAGAACCAAGACAGAAAAGGGGAAGGCATATATGTTAAGTTGTTTTCCAGTTTGGCTGGAACACAAGGGACATAAAGGAGACAGGTGGGAGGGAACATTTTAATTTTAACTGTCATGTAAGGGTTAACATGGGAGATTTCAAACATCTGAGGTGTAAGGACTTAATTTTATTGTTAATGGGAAAATAGGAAAGATATCTGAACCAGCTGCTCTTCGGGAAGAGTTATTTGGTAGCTACGTATGAAATGCCTTAAAGGACAAGGAGAGAGAAAAACAAATAGAATTGGAGAGCAAGTGATTACAACAGTTCCTGAAATACTGTGCTGATCTAAACCAGGACCACAGGTAGATGAAGAAGGGACTCATTATCATTGCCTCAAGGGAGGTGCGGCTGGGCCCAGGCGGCAGAGGCAGCCTACATCTTGGCTTTTGTTTCCAATAGCCTAACCCTATAGACTACCTGATAATTTGTAGGAAGTAAATGGGATGGGAAAGCAGGGTAAGAAGAAGCAAAAGGGAGAGAGATACTTCTCCAGACTGTGAAAGGTGTTCCCCTGGAAGAGAGACAGAGGCCTGTGGTCATGGAGTTGTGGGACCAGGGCCCCAGAGAGGGCTGGCAGCAAAGTCCAAGACAAATGAGCATTCAGGTACCGGCATCTCCAGCCTCATAAGACTCTTTCCTCCCGTGCATGGTGGAAAGGACCTAAAGGCACCATGCAAACAGGGAAGAGATATATTTCATCACCACATATATCTAATAAGTGAAGGCTCCCTCCAGCATCCCTTCATCATGGATGCCTTGGAATTGCATATGGCATGACCACCGGAGCAGGATAGGGGGAAATCCCAGGCATACTAACCTGAATTTCTTGTCAACACATGAGGAACAGGACTCAAGACAGAAATTAAATGGATTCAAAGGAAATAAAAAGTGCTCTATTTCTTATCCACCTAGATTTGTATACTGAAATTCATATGCTCTAAACATCTATATATTGATATTTAGTATTCTGGGCATATAGCACAGCACATGCTAAGCAGGCTATACTCAATAAACAGGGGTACATAAATGTAAGTGGATGAGATTTAAATCAAATTTACAAATATATTTGCCCTATAGTACATAATAATACAACTGTTTGTATGTATTTTTACTACTGATAATTGCCTCCATTTTTCTCCAAATACTTGATTTCTTTGTCTTGAAAATCAAATTACCAGACCGCATACAAATAAAATCCTGTTTGCTCATCCGAAAGTTCCTGAATTTCTTGTTTGTTTTTCTTTTCTTTTTTTAACTCAAGGTAAGCCTAATACTGTTTATAGATTTTAAATCCCAAGAGATAACAATTGGTTGTATTTACTTATGACATTAGCTGTGATAAAAATGGAACGATTCTGCAAAAATGAAATTTAATTATGGCTTTAACAGCAATAAATATCTAGTTTTAAAAATCACGTAATCACTTGCTTTCCTTGCCATACTTTACATTTTTTATTAGTGGTTTGCATCAGTTTACATCAGAATTGAGTACATCTGCTGGCAGAACCTGACCCCAGATTTGTGTGGTTTTTTTTTTAATTTTACTATATTTACTTTTTATACAGCAGGTTATTAGTCATCCACTTTATACAAATTAGTGTATACATGTCAATCCCAATCTCCCAGTTCATCCCACCACCACCACACCTCCCCCACCACTTTCCCCCCTTGGTGTCCATATGTTTGCTCTCTACATCTGTATCTCTATTTCTGCCCTGCAAACCGGTTCATCTGTACCATTTTTCTAGGTTCCACATATATGCGTTAATATACGGTATTTGTTTTTCTCTATCTGACCTACTTCACTCTGTATGACAGTCTCTAGATCCATCCACGTCTCAACAAATGACTCAATTTCATTCCTTTTTATGGCTGAGTAATACTCCATTCAGATTTGTATTTATTTATTGACCCATCAACGTCATACAAAGCCAACCTATATATTAATTCCCATGCACTGGAAAGGTACGGAAACAACCCAAGTGTCTATTGATAAATGAATGTATAAAGAAGATGTGAGATATGTATATAAGTGGAATATTATTCAGTCATGAGAAAGAAGGAAATGGTGCCATTTGTGACAACATAGATGAACCTGGAAGGCATTATGCTAAGTGAAATAAGCCAGACAGAGAAAGACAAATACTGTATTATTATCTGACTTATATGTGGAATCTAACTGTATAATAATACTGGAAATATGCTAGGAGAGCAGATTTCAGCTATCCTAATCACCAAAATATGGTAATTATGTGAGATGAAATATTAATTAACTTTATAATAATCACGTATATGTATGTCAAATTATCATGTGGTACACCTTAAATATATATATATTTAAGAAACAGAATTACTCAAAAGTTTCCATTCCTATACAACAATGGTAACAAGTGGGAGGGGGAGGAATGGAGGGAGAGAGGGGAAAGAAAGTTAAAAAAATTAAAATAATAATAATAAAGCACACACACAAAACAGCCAGTTCACAAAAAGGGACTTCTAAATGGTTCATAAAGACATGAAATGAGCTTTAGCATTATTAGTAAGCAGGAGAATTAAAAATAAAACAACAATGAGATATCACTTTTCTCCCAGCAAATAAGCAGGATAGTGTAATGCTACATGCAGAGACGTCAGAGTGATTCTGCCTGAGTCTGAATCCCAGATTCATAGTTGATTAGCTACCAAATCCTGTGCAAATTACTTAGCCTCTCCTGGTCTATTTTCTTATTTGTATAATGGAGATGGTAACTACCTTACAGGGTTGTCATGACCATTAAATTAGTTAATATGTGTAAACTGCTTGAAACAGTACCTAGTCAATAGTAAATGTTCTTAACATGTTTAGAAAGAAGTAAAACTAGTGTTAGGAAGGGGATGGAGAAACTAGTCATCCGTTAGCTATTTTCTGAGCACCTCTTATCTGCCAGCCACTATTCTAGCTAGCTGCTGAGGATACAGGGCAGAATCCTTCTCTCGGGAAGTATGTCTTCTAATGAAGAGAAAGAGAGGGAAAAACATATGCATAAAAATAGGTAACCTAATTAGATCATTTCAAGTATTAATATTGCTGTGGAGAAAGCAAGGCATGTTAAACTGAGGTAGCATTGGTGAGGAGAAGTAGGAGTCAGGGATGCCCCTTAAGGAGGTCACATTTTAGCTGAGATCCACAGGTTAAGAAGGAAACAGTTTAACAACATATGGTGTGCCACAAGTGATGGTACAGCAAGTGCTCTCCAGATTCTTCTAAGAGTTTCTTTGGCAGCAGTACTGCTACAGCCTTTTAGGAAGACCATTTAGCAGTATCTGTCAAACTATTCATACCTTATGACCCAAAGTTTAATCTCCGAGTGTGTATCCTACTGAAACAGTGCACAAAAATACATGTATAAAGAGATTCATAATAGAATAAAATCAGAAACAACATATTATCAATGGAAAGACAAATAAGTTATGACATGTCTATAATATGCAATACTAATACAGCAGTAGAAAAAGTGCAAGAACACTAACTTAAATTAGAAACCACCCAGCTTCAGAAAGAAAAAAGATTAGGAGAAGCTAATCCTGTAGGAAGCAGGCTGGCAGAATTCCAGGACTCTAGTTGCCTGCAGTTTGGGGAACTGAAATGCTAGTCGTTGTATCATTTGAACAATCATGGCAGAGATTAAGAGAAAACATACTGAACGAGCACTTAAGTGCTCAGAATCTATCACAATAACATGAACTCCAAATCTCACCTGTCCACATTAGTCACTTTCAACAAATTGTCACAGATAGCCCATTTGGGAGGTTAGTTCAGGGTCTGAGGTTAGTTTGGGGTTCCACGAGTAAAAGCTGGCGCGAGATACTCATGAGAGATACCCGAGGCACCAAGGCTAGAAGAATAACCAAATCCCTTTCAATGGGAAAAGCCAAGATTCAAATACTAACAAGCCCAATTCAAATACCACAATGAGGGTAAAGCCAAAATTGTGGTAAGTGTGATAAAGCCAGCCGATTAGAGCTGCAATGACCAACTAGTGCATGAAGGTGGCCCAGGCCAGTTTGAAACGCCATGAACTGAACAAATCCCACCAGACAGCAAACTTAAGCCTAATGAGGTTGCCTTGAAAACAAATGGGGTGGTTGAGCCTACAGTTGAAGTTTCCCTTCATTAGGAGAGAAACCAAGGAAGGGAAGGCCTCCCAAGAATGGTGGAATTCACTTCCCTTATTCTGTCTTCAGTCCAGCGTGTGACTATATTACTACAGCCCCTCCCAGGTGAACTGAAGGTCATGAGGTACTCGAGTAAAACGTCCTCTTCCCTGCCAAAGCCCCTACTCCATCTTCCCCTGACAGCACAAAGCTCAAGCAGTGATCACACAGCGTGTCTTATAGGAGGCACCCTGGCTAAAACTCCAAGCACAGCTTTCTACTATAACCCAATCAAGAAGTCTTGGTCAGGGCCTGACTTGCCAAAAAGGAAGTCTTCAATGAGTATGGAAATGTGTCCAGGTCTCCCGTGGGTGAAGGTTAGGAGACAAGTGCTTCAACAACTTTATTAAGCAGGCACACGCCAGCGACAGAGCTCTGGGAGGTGGAAGAGGGAAAAGTGCATCCATCAAGTCCTTGACAGCATGATGGAAAGAAGTCAAGGTCTTGTCAGCCGAATTCCACACTGACTTTGTTGGCCGAAGACCAACGTGCTTTTGGAAGCATCAGCTAAGAATGTCCCTTCAGAGCCTTTTATGAGGGGGATATGTGTGCTTTGTACTGTGTGGAGAACCACAAGGGGGAAATTGTCTACCCCCTGCCAAAACTCGAGCAGAGTTTCCTGCTAGCCTTTTGTCACAAAGTTAAGTTGACTGACTACTGCAGTCTTTATTTCCTGTGACTTATCTTGTGTAGGGTCTTAGAAGCCCACACTCTCCTCCCCCAATGGTGTGGATTTATAAGTCTTAAACCAGCTCTCCGAAACATCTTCCAGCCAATCAATATGCTGAGAGGCTCAGTAAAACAGGCAATCGCCATCACAGCATGTCCAATTTCTCTCTGTTTTCACTTGTACATCTGTTAAAGGTCAGAGACTATATTTATCGCAACCAAGTATACTTGGATATTGAAAAGATATCTTCACCAGCATATTGTTTTGAAATGGGATGCGGTGTGGAAAGGCTTCCTTCTGGTTTCTGAAAAGTTCACATTAAATGAAAGCACGTTACACTTTTATATGCTTCCTTCTGTCAAAAGATTCCAAAGTACTTAAACAGCTTTAATTAAGTTGCTCCAGCATCTCTCAGGAGCAAATCAATATTTTTCATACCCCTTGTTACAGGCTAGGGAAATAAAACCCGGCACCACCATCACCCTCCTCAAGCCCAGATTTAACATCTTCCTTGAAATATGGAAAATTCCTCTTGAATATATTTAATGACAAGGGAGTAAAATTTTCCTCCTAATGTGCCTTACTGTGTTTCCTCTGTTGGGGATGAGAAGAAAATAAAAGCAAGCCCCAAATAAGAATCTGAGAATATATGATTTTTTTGGAGACCTGGATATTAAAAGCAAAAACAAAATATATGTTTCATCTCTCAGGCAATATGGAAGGATATCTGATTTTTTTTCAGCCTGTAAACAAAAGAAATACAGCCATATTTTCAGAGCCCTAAAAAGTAAAAATATTCTAGATTTGCAAAAGCAGCCAAACCAACTCTTCACCTCAGAAGTGTCACCAGCATGAATCATAAATTGTTCTCTAAACAGACTTGTGGTTGCCAAGGGGAAGGGGGAGTGGGGGAGGGATGGATTGGGAGTTTGGGGTTAGCAGATGCAAACTATTAAATATAGAATGGATAAACAACAAGGTCCTACTGTATAGCACAGGGAACTCTATTCAATGTCCTGTGATAAACCATAATGGAAAAGAATTTGAAAAAGAACGTGTGTGTGTGTGTGTGTGTGTATATATATATATTTATATATATATATATTTATATATTTATATATATAACTGAATCACTTTGCTGTTCAGCAGAAATTAACACAACATTGTAAATCAACTATACTTGAATAAAATAAATTTTAAAAAAATTTGTTCTCTATAAACCTGTGGAAGAGTAGGGTGGGTGCCGACTTTTTCTTATGTTCTCTTTGTAGGATAATTAAGTATCTCTGTGTCTTTTGATTAAAGATTGACATTCTCTGCTATCAAATTGTCTAACTGTCCATTGGGGAGAGACTGGGCTCTGCAGTAACCAACAGATGTTGGGCTGTACTCAATATGACAGGAGGACAGGAAAAGGCTGCTCTGCCCTTCCCCAGGCAGCACCAAGGGGACTCAGGAAAAAAATAATCTAGGAGAAAAAAAAGGCAAGTTAACTACTCACATTTCTCCACCTGGGGGCTGCTGTTTGGAGGGGACAAATTGCTATAATAATAGCTACACTTCTGCTACCTTCCTAGGTTCACCTTGGAGACAAATTTAAGCTCTTGAGATGGAGGCTTTTTGCTGTTAAAGTGAAAGCTTTGAGTGCCTGCAACTCTCTCCCAATGGCTTTTGGAAATAGAGGCCTTCTGCATTTCCTGCCTCGGGAAGTTCGCAATCGGAGAGCATCTCAGCTGAGCTGCATCTAGACTTGTACTTCCACAGCAGCTTCACTGCCCAATGCAAGGAGCTCTAGTTCTCTATCCATAGCATAAAGCAAAGGGAAGTGGCAGCCACTAGGCATGATAAACTGGCATTTCAGGTTTATAGCCATTTGCTCCTTGGTAATCTGTTCTCAGACCCTTTATCCCAATATCCTCTAAAGTCATTTTGGTGGATCTTGGTGATCAAGAGAGTGTTGCCATTCTCCCTCTCCATTCACACATGCACTGCCAGGGAGAATAACCTTCCTGGAAAGAGGATTAGTTTTTGATCCAGGGTACACATACGTAATAGGATGAGTTGATGGGAAAGGTGAACCAATGGCAGCATCTTCTTTCCCTATTGTCACCTCTAGGGAAAAGAAATCCACATTGTGTTTCTAAAGACTCATTTAGGAAGGCCTCACATAGGACAATCATACACCCTGGTTTATGCCTCTTTTCCTGGTATACTTTTTTTTTTTTTTTTTTTTTAATTTATTCTTGGCTGTGTTGGGTTTTCGTTTCTGTAGGAGGGCTTTCTCTAGTTGCGGCAAGCGGGGGCCACTCTTCATCGCGGTGCGCGGGCCTCTCACTATCGCGGCCTCTCCTGTTGCAGAGCATAGGCTCCAGACACACAGGCTCAGTAGTTGTGGCTCACGGGCCCAGTTGCTCCGCGGCATGCGGGATCTTCCCAGACCAGGGCTCGAACCCGTGTCCCCTGCATTGGCAGGCGGATTCTCAACCACTGCACCACCAGGGAAGCCCCCTGGTATACTTTTTTATTAATGCTCCCTTTTACCCTTAGAAGTGTCCTGATTTAGATGATATATGCTCACACTACCTGTCAAGAACTTCCCCAAAAGGAAGGAATAGAGAGAAATACTTGGGGAGTTTAAGACGGAACAGCTGGTCCTAGAGAAAGACGAGATTTATAAAGACTGGACAGGAAACAGTTTGGGCCAATTCACTCACAGCACCCTGGACCTGCCTGGTGTGTCTTCTCAGGTTGGACACCAGGTGCTAAAGACCTAAACTACATCAAGACCCCTGCACCCAAGCTGGGGTCATAACAGGTCTGCATATGGTGCATGGATCATGTGGCCTTGAGACATGTACATATCAGAGCCGACCTCAGTAGACTCAAGGTAGTGAGCATTTCTTCAGTTTCTGGACATTCACATAAGCCACCTGTCTCCAAAACTATTACTGAGTTTGAATTTCTCCCAAGCATGACTAGTGTGGGCACAAACTCAGAACTAATTTGATTTAGAAAAATTAAACAATGTGGTATTTCTTACAGCCAGGTGCAGAGAGAGAAATTTAGGCGTACTATGCAAGCAGCAAAGAACTTCTGTTTACATCGCTAAAGTAATTGGTAGACAGGTGGCAGTTGAGTCTAGGACCAGGTGATTGAATCAGGAGGTTTTATCCCCTTCAGGAAGCACGTGAGGTCAGAGTTCTCAGTGGCCTGGGACTCTCTCAGGACCCAGTGTGCCAAATGGGAAGGAGTGGAGGGAATTGCTCACAGAGGTGCTGCTAGATCATTCATTTATTCAATGGATTCCATGTGTATTTATTAAGCACCGTTGACTCCTCCATGGCTGTGATGTTATACTTCCTCCCTCCCATGGACTCCATCGGCTATGCCCAGGTCCGTTCTACAAGTACACATTGTCTCAGATTACAGAGTCACCTGTGGGAGAAATACTTAAGCAGGAGAGGTTTTTCAGTTCAGGTAAAACCCAGGACATCACTACAGACATGGGTCCAGGGATTCATATCTGAGACAAAAAGGTTGAAACACAGGAACTGAAGTCATAATAATTAAAAGAAAATATGTATTCAGGATTAAAAGATTAAAAGAGAGCCATGATGGAAAAGTGTTCAGGAGATTACAGATTTAAATATTAAGCGAATTAGCTAATTAATTAATGTTCCACCTGTTTCTTAAAGAATCATAAGAATTCTAAGGTGTAAGCAGAGTAAAATAATTAAGGAGGCAGACTGAGAGAATGCATGCCCACCTCGTATATGGTGTTTCAGATATACTAAGAGTAAGGATGCAGGTGGGGTGTGGTTGCTGTATGTGACTTAGAGACTTGGTACATTAAAAAGGGTCTCGGGGAAGGACTCCTTAGACGAAACCACAGTGATTCAAATTAGGACACTGGAAGACTTATATTAAGCCAAGGTTCATGAGTCAGCGAACCTACGAAAGATTTTAATGTCCTGCTATTTTCCACTTGAGCATCCAAAATGAGAGTGCATAATAATGCGAAGTCATGAATGATAATGAGCCGTAAGATATCCACAGGCAGCAGAGACAACTGGAATTCATGGGGCATCATGGGCTGCTGGTCCTGAACAGCTTTGTGATGGGATGGGACCTGAGATGGACTTTTGAAGTGTGGTTAGGAGATGGGTGGATAGGAGTGATGAACCTCTTACTTGTTCCTATGCTCACCTCCAGCCATCACGACCAACAGGAACTGAAGCTAATGTGCTTGTTTTCTCCAAACTGGTATTCTGCTGGTGCCTCTGAGTGAATACATAATAATAACAATAATAATAGCCATCAGGATTAGCCATGGCCTAGACCTTGAAAGGACACAATGATAAGCGTCTAAGCCAGGACTGGTCCTCCCATTTGGAGTAAGAGCCTTCAGAATTAGTCCTGGGTGGCTGCCCAGGAGGAAATTGGGTAAGTCCACTATCTCATTTACAGAGGCCACCAAGGAGCAGTCAAGTGAAGGTGACCTTCAGCCTTGACCAACTTTGACTAGACTCAAACCAATGACCTTGCAGTAGGAGGCACAGCTACAGACTATCTCCCCTCAGACAGGCACAGGGTGATTTAAGCCCTGCAGCTGTTGCCTTAAAAAACTGTTAGTGCTGCCACTGAAATCCTCTTGCTGCCCCCTTCCCAAAATAATTATCAGTTACAGCACAGATATTAAAATGGCGCTTTAAAAAATTAAAATACAGTTCTAAAGAAAAGACCATATAAATGTAGAATTAATTGCTGTATATGCTTTGAATTACCGAGGGACTTTATTTTATTTCTGTCACAGCAGGAAGTGCTTCATCAGGAGGAATTCATGTGGAGAGCCGACCATGTCCTAGTTATTTTGTATTTAATATGCTTGAGATGTTTAATTATTTTTGATTAATTCATTTATCATTAAACTGCCCAAAGACTTGGATGTGTTCTGCACTGAGGCTTGTCAGCGTGTGAGCTATACAGACCCAGTCCTTAAAGGAGTCAACGGAAAAGCCCAGCATTGGAGGTCAAAACAGATGCAGATTCAGATCCTGGCTCTCTTGAGTTGCCAGTTCTGTGAATTTTAGCAGCAAACATTCCTGAACTATGGTTTCGCCATTTGTAAAATGCATCTGACTTCACAGGGTATCATGAGAACCAAATAAGAAAATGAATGTAAAGCATTTTGGACTTACGACTAATTTGGTGTAAAAAAATTAATAAACAGAAACCTCAGTTAAACCAAGTTGGAGGACCAGAAGGGGGAGCTAGCACGCCCTGCAATGTTAGCCTAGCCCGACAGGAAGACGAAAGACACCTCTTCTTTCCAAGCAAGGACTCAGCCACTGACAAGCCATGGACTCAGTGTTCACTGTAGCCTCCCCACCACAACTTCCTTTTCCGCTCTATTGAAACGTTTTCCTTCCCTTGCTGTGCAGGGGTTTGCATATGGCTCCCCATGGTTGCAGACATCGAACTGTAATTCTCTACTGATCCCAAATAAAACCATTTTTACAGGCAGTCTATTATTTTAGGTCAACACTAGGCAAGCACTCAATAAATGGTCATTATTACCATCCTGTAGAAATGTTAACCATCTACTATGCACAAAAGTTAAACACACATCATCATTGCTTGCTTTGCCCGACAGTGGTAGGCAGAATTCTTAGGGTGAGCCCCAGTCCCAACTCACTCAGATAAACCTGAAAGAAACAAAGATGAGGAGAGGTTTCACCATTGCACCTCAGCCCGCATTTTGTCTCGTCTCTTCCTAGTACCCCAAAGAACACCCAATTTCAGTCAAACAGGTGTCCTTAGTACCCACTGAGCACTCCTGCGTCCCACATGTTTCCCATGCAGTCTGAGAAGCCTCCTGGGACCGCTACTACCTTCACTGTAACTCCTTCTGACACTTATTGAGGGACCCCTAACAGAATCAGAGAATTTAAGAAGGTGGAGGAACTCACAGAATGTCAGAGAGAGAAGGGTGCTTGTGAATCATGTAGCCCTCTTTTACAAACGGGAAAACTGAGTCCTGAAAGATTAAATAACTTGCTGGAGCCCATACAACTAGGCAGTGACAGAAGCAGAATAAAGACTCAAGACTCCCAACTCCCCTTTACTGCTCTTACCAGCCCTCCTCAGTTGCGTGGCTGCTGATGTGTTTCAATTTGGCAACTTCTTAAACAAGAGGAACTACTTAAAATTTCTTGAAGGGAGGTCTTGGGGGGTAGCTTAAGCAGTAGAACAGGAATTAGAGGAAAAAGTCTTTGCCTCTGTCTCTGCTACCAGTGTATAAGTGTCTGTCTCCAGGAAGAAGAAAAAAAAGAGAACAGTTATTGAGTCCTTCTATGCAGCCAGCACCAGGCTGCCATGTCCTTCCATGGCCTCACGTTCTCCAGGCTTCCCCAACCTAGATCTAAAAACTGGGGAAAATAAGTGCCCTTTTGCGCCATAATGGTAAACCCAGATGCCCTCAAAATCCCTCACCCTAAATCAATTCTGGACATCCTGTGGGGATATCTCACTCTACTATGAACATCTTCCCAGCTGCTGGGTGATGTCCACCATTTTCCTCTTCTCTTCCTTAGGTATTGAAAATGATCTTTTACGACCACTAACTTAGCTAATATGATGCAGACTGTGAAGCCAGCACAGTATGACATCTTTTTGGTGTTTCCATATAAGGATTGGTGTACCTTACGAATCAAGTTACTATGTTTTTCTATATCACGTCATGCTCCAGTAGAAATCCAGAAGGAGGAAATACTGTTCATTGGCACAAGGACAACACTTAGTTACGACAAAGCAGGTCTTTTCCTCTCAGAATTTATCTACTGAAACTAGGCTTTTCTGTGTTCATTGCAGTCCATCTCCTAAGGCTCAGAAACAGGCCCACATGAGCTCTGATTGGCAATAGATGGTCCTGAAATCACATCTATACTCCAACACTTCCATCATGTCCTTCAACAAAATTAGTCACCTAAGCATCTCCCTTGCCTTAGAATGTGTTATCATTCTTGCCCGCACCCCCCGTCCTGCCTCCGAGGTTCCACCTTCAACCAAAAAGTCCTGCAGCAGGACTGCCCCACCAGCCACATCTGAACACTAATCTGAAGTTTTAGGCCTGTGTTTACACAAACTTTAACTCATGTGATTTTTTTTTTAAACTGTACTTCTACCATTTCTTAAAATTGAAGTATAGTTGATTTACCATGTTGTGTTAGTTTCAGGTATACAAAGTGATTCAGTTATACATATACATATACATCTATTTTTTTCAGATTCTTTTCCCTTATTGGTTATTACAAAATATTGAGTATAGTTCCCTAATTCATTTGTTTTTTTACAAAACTGTTAAAAGTAGGAAGTATTGTTTCTCTGTGCCAGATGCCAGCCCAAGGTTCCAGAACCAGTAACTCAGAAATTAGAGCCAGGAATTGACCCTCTGTCTGAGCTCATGCTCTTGGCACTGTGCCTCCCACAAGACTTGGAAAAGACGCCATTTTCCACCTCCCAACCAGTCCTCTACTCTGTACCAGTCGGTTCTGCCCAGCCTACATTCCCAGCTTTCTTGTTCAAGAACTCCTTGTGATTTTTTCATGTTCCTTCTGTGAATGAACTCACTGCAGTGTTTTATCCTACCCCCATTACCTTTGTGACCTACTTGGGTCACTCTAGAATATCTAATGCGTTCTTACAATCCATTAACTGATGTCTATAGGCTGGCTTATTATATGCTAAAGATAAATAATTTTTCAAAGGAAAACATGAGCACACCAAATTTCTGATTAAAACTGATGGTGGACTAGGTACAAGCAAGCAAAGCTGTTAGATATCCTGACAGTGACTAATAGAAGTTTGTGTGTTTATGTATCTTTCAGTGAATTATATATGCTGCACTGTAGATACAGATGGCAAACAATGCAATTTATCTCCTATTTTCTTTAATGGTCTGGCCCATAAAAATAGGTCAGTGGTGAAAAGGTCTTCTTAGAATGATAACCTGAAAATAAAACTTCCATACAGACACTCAAATGTAATTCAGCATCCAAAGGGAAAAACAAACCCCTTGACTCTGATTTCACCTGAAGTTACTACAGACACATACATAGTACTGGGGAGACCTCTGTACATTTTCCACATGCACAGGTCATCAATTATCATGAGAATTGCACACAAGAAAGGGTCCCTGACATGCTGGTCTCTCAATACTTGAGCTTCAGGAATAGGGCTTCCAAAAATTGATGCTATTATGGATGATCACCCTGGAAAACCGACACTTGTGGAAGGCAAGATCAATGGTAGCTACCCCTTGTCTTCTATGCTCCATATTGGGAAAATGCCAGGTTTCTCAACAATCTGGAAGAGGTGCTAGCTTTGACCAATTTAACTATTACCTCCTTATAAAACTTAGGACACAGTGCAAGCGTTATAAACTGTCCTCTTTGGGATTAGAAATCCCTAGGAGTGCTAAATGGCAGGGAAAGCTGTAATTGAGAGAGATGTCCCTACTCATGTGTGATACCTGTTATGCAATTGCTCACCCTGACCTCAGATCACTACGGAAATAATATTAGCAGCAATGACTAGTGCACGAGTCCAAAGCATTTTTTGAAACAGTTAATTTAACCCTCATTGTATTGTGTCATTACGTCTTCTCTGATTTTCCTGTCTTCTTCTTCAGCACAAGCCTTAAGCACACATTACCCAGCTCTGTTTCACTTAAAAAGATAAACATCCATCCCCTGTCCTCAGTCTAGCTTTGTTCTCCTTTACTGACATTCTTTCTGTTCCAGTCTTGCTAACATTTTTCTAAAGGTTCTAGATACGAGCTGTCCATTAAAGTAGCCACTAGCCACATGTTACCATTACATTTTCTTTTTTTTAAAATTTATTTATTTAATTTATTTATTTTTGACTGCATTGGGTCTTCATTGCTGCGCACAGGCTTTCTCTAGTTGCAGCGAGCGGCGGCTACTCTTCGTTGCAGTGCATGGCTTCTCATTGCAGTGGCTTCTCTTGTTGCAGAGCATGGGCTGTAGGCACGTGGGCTTCAGTAGTTGTGGCTCGCGGGCTCTAGAGCGCAGGCTCAGTAGTCGTGGCGCACGGGCTTAGTTGCTCCGCAGCATGTGGTATGTTCCTGGACCAGGGCTCAAACCCGTGTCCCCTGCATTGGCAGGCGGATTCTTAACCACTGTGCCACCAGGGAAGTCCCACTATTACATTTTCTAAAATTAAATATAATTAAAAATTCAGTTCCTCCGACACACTAGCCACATTCAAGTACTCAGTCTTGAAATAGCCACATGTCTACTGATGGCTATTGTAGAGAAAAGTGCAGATACAGAACACTTCCATCAACTCAGAAAGTTCTATTGAACAATGTTGCTCTATGGTGAAGGCCCAGTTATTGTTGATGTGGTTGCTGTGTTATTTTTCCAATCCATCACAGATTCTTTTTGATCTATACTCTATTCAGAAATTTCTCTCCAGGCTACCATGGGGCGACAAGAAAGGTATTTATTCTTTGTTCTTAAACAACTAGAAAACTGGAAAAAATACATGAATATATATTTTGAGTTTTTAGGCATTGGAAAAGAGACAGGACAGAACTTGACCTCTGGAAAAAGTGAAACAAAGAGAAGTGAGTTTTATGATTGACCCAACTTATGCCCAGTGACAGTTTCCAAGCCTACACTAAAAGAAATGATACAGAAATTTCTTCAGGTGAAAGGAAAATAATATCAGATATAAATTTGGATCTACTCAAAGAAATAGAGTTCCAGAAAAGTGGGTAAATATAAAAATAAAAGTCTCAAAACTTTAAATCTGTATGAAAGGTAACTGACAGCTTAAATGAAAATAAGAATATATCATGAGATTTATACATATGTATATTAAAACATAGTGCATATGGAAGCTCACCATTTTAAGGTTTTTGATTATACATGAAATGGCATAATTTTCCTTGAAAGTAGACTGTGATAAGTTCAATATATATATTGTAAACACTAGAGCAACCACTAAAAAAAAAAATAGAGGTACAGCAAGTAAGACAGCAGAGAAAGGAAATAATAAAGATAATAGCAGAAATCAGTGAAATAGGAAGCACAGAGACAATAATGAATATCAATTAAACCATATGTTGGTTTTTGAAAAATTTAGCAAAATTGAAAATACTAGCCAGACTAACCAAGAAAATAGGGATAACGCAAATAATCAAAATCAAGTAAGAGAGGCCATCACTACAAATCCTAAAAATATTCACAATATAATAAGGGACCCTTATGATAACTTTATGACATCATTGATGATGTGTAAAATTCTGTAAAAACACAAACTGCCAAAACTCAGTTTGAAGAGATAAATGAATAGTCTTATATTTAGTTTTAAAAATTGAAATCATAGGCTGAAAAATTCCACAAAGAAAACTCCAGGCTCTGAATTTTATTTAACATTTAATGAAAAAAATAATACCAATTACACACAAGCTCTTCAAGAAAACAGAAGAAAATAAACACTCCCCAGCTGATTTTATGAGGCTAGAATTACCCCGATTCCAAAACCAGGCAAAGATACTACAATAAGAGAAACTACAAACCAATATCCCTCATGAACATAGAAGCAAAAATCCCTGACATACTTTTAGAAAATCAAATCCAGCAATATATCACCATTCAGGTGATCATCATCACCATTCAGAGCTCATCCCATGAATGCAAAGTTGTTTCAACATTTGAAAATAAGTCAGGCAGTTCACTATGTTGACAGTCAGAAAAGAACAACCATACGACTTCAAGGAAAAGTACTGGACAAAATTCAATACCCATTCACAATAATATTTCTCAGGAAACTTGGGATGGAGGGAAATTTCCTCAATCTGATAAAGGACATCTATGGTAAAATCTACAGTTAACATCATAATTACTGGTGAAAGGTTGAATGCTTTCTCTCTAGATGGAGAATGAGGCAAGAATATCCCATCTTATCAGCTCTATTCAACATTATCCTGGAGGTCTTAATGAAAAGAGAAAGAAATACAATGAGAAAGAAATACATCGTTGAATCCCAATGAATCTACCAAAAAGAAACTAGAGAAGATAAGTGATTTTAGCAACTTTGTAGGATAAAAGCTCAATATACAAAATATACTATGTGCCCTATTCAGTGAAATAAGTGTACTGATCACATATTTTGACGGTGCAGCAATGTCAAATTGTTACAACAGGTTGTATCACTTATTCTCAATTTTTGTACCTCTCTCATCATAGACTGGTAACAAAAAGTTCACGGACTGAGATCACAGACCACTATCCACATGACACTCAGACTTTTATTAATTAAGGGAATCTTCCATGTATTCAGTAAGTAACTCATATATGTTAGGCACTGTGCTGAACACAGGGTCCCCCAAAAAGAGCAAGGCTCAATTCCTAGGATAGGATCCCCAGTATAATAAGGGGCATAAGACCAGTACACATATAATGAATATTTTCAAGAACATGTTTACAGCCATAAGTGATGAGAAATGGTTTGCATCTGAAGAATGGGAGAAAGGAAACAGAAGAGTTGTCCTGATCACAAAAATCTTAATGGTTGAGGATGTATTTGAATTTGCCATAGAGAAGCAACAACAGGGCAACCCAATCCCACTCACGTAACAATGAGCTTATGGTGACAACTTGAGGTCTCCTATTGTTTGTTTGTTTGTTTGTTTCTGGGAAATGGACTTCTACAAAAGCTTCTGGGATTTAGAGGGGTAAAGAACGGTTGTTAAATCTCCCCCTTCTAACATCTTCCTAATACTCCAAATCCACTTCCGATTCCCAAATAAGTATGATATTCATGGCTGAAAGCCCAAGAATAACATTTCTGTACAGATTGTGACCTGTGTACCTAGAATCACAGGGAAGGGAAGAAAGGGAAGATCCTCAGAAATAAGATGATACCAAAGTTTTGCAAATATGGCAATGAGAGATGGATATTTTTTTCCTAGGCCATGTGGATTTGCTGGAATTGGAAGACATCAGTTGCAGCTCTGACACTAAATCCAGCGCTCTTTGTCTTATGCCATCTTGCCTCCCCAGACACAAGAGGAATGAACAATATCAACTGTAGCTGCTGTAACTGCACGCAATCCACAAACCCAAATGAGTGATCTGTGTAACAGAGTGACAGCTTTAACCTAAACATAGAGGCATATCTGGACATGAATGAAGGACTGAGGACAAGTCCCCCAGGTGTCTATTTACAGGAACATAGAAGAAGACTTCTGGGGAAAAAAAATGTGACCCAAAGGAAGAGAACAGTGGAGGTATAGGGAAATCAATTCATCATATTAAGCCACCACTGAAAGGAGTAAAATACTAGGTTATCACTAAGACAACTAGCCCTCACATCCCCAGAAAAGTAAAAGCTACAAGATGAATGTCAACAAAATATCAGGGTGACACTGAGAGCAGTACTGGCCGTGACCATATTAGCAAAACTAACAGTGATGGGACAACTTTCACAGCTGATCCCTTGGTCTGTCAACATCAGGGTTGCCTACAGTTTTAACATAAACACCATAAAATAAGGATCTTATTCCCATCTCCAACCAGAAAATGAGTTCCAAAGCACATAAAATGAACTAAAAAATAATACCAGAAATCTTCAATAAGACACACAGTACACGTCTTTGTTTTTAAAAAATTAAGTCTGAGGATAGGACAGATTTTTTTTTAATGGATTTCTGGAATTTCCATTATCTCCAAGCTCTTTTTCTGCATCTCCTCTCCCCTTTTTGCAGACCCAGAATATGACACAGCTTTATTTTCTGGTTCACAGAAACTGACCTTTTTTTAATTAAAGCTTTTTTTCTTTTTTAGAACAGTGGTTCTCACACGTTAGTGTGCACTGACATCACCTGAAGGGCTGTTTAAACCAGGCTGCTGGGTTCAACCCCACAATTTCGGATTCAGGGCCTGAGTACTGGCATTTCTAACAAATTTCCGGGGGTAGCTGATGCTCCCTGGTCAGGATACCAGACTTGGAGGAGAACCACTCTTCAAGGCTACCCCCATCCTCCAATCTCTTGACACAGCTTTTTACATTATAAAACAGAATAACAAGAAGTACACAGCTATGATGTCTGCCTCCTTCCCTGTAGTTTAGGCAGGGCATTGAGGAGAGGGTTAATAAATATTTGCTGTAGAAGTAAATTAACAGACGAATGATTGAGTTGCGAATGAAAATAGAAGCATTTGCTTTTTTGTTTGCTTCAAAACCGTTTAGAACCCTAAACACAACAAAATGAAACACTAGATGAACAAGAACCACAACCAAAATGATTCTATCCCAGAACAAAGAAAGAGACTATTCTAAAGATAAATTTCCATTATGCCTTTCAAACCACAGAAAGCACATTCCCAATACATTTCAGATGATAATATTTTCCCCACCTACAGGCTTTAAAAGTTTAAACACTGAATGCCAGTTTCATAGTATCTTTCAAATAACCAACAAATTATTTTATGATTTTAAATCCAAATATTTATACATCTTTAAGACAGCCACACCCTTCTACTTTAGAAAGGTAAACTGCACAAGTGCATGTATGTCTTCTCCCTCCTGGAATCCACAAAGCCAGAAACCCACAAAGGGAAAATAGTGACTGAGGGGTACCTGCCTTCACACAGCAGGGAAAGCTGGACCCTGGGTGACTGTGGGAAATAAAGCAACAAAGAGCACGCACCCCGACACAGGGAGCAGAGGCACGGCTCAGGAACTGGAAGACACGGCTGACGGCCATGGTGGGGAGTGAGGTTAAAACGGGAGGATTAATTGGTAGTTGAATAATGTGAAGTCTGACGTGCTGACATCCTTTCCGACACCCTGCTGTCAATTCATTTTTAAGATCTCACCATTATCACGAAAGATAGAGACCAAGTCAAACAGGAAAAGGAACCAAGTGGAAAGCAGGATCATTTTTTAAGGTATATACGATCTTTAGAGAGATGACAGAAAATTTTGCATGAAACAAACCAGAGAAGTGTAATAATAATAGTTTAAAAGTTCTTTTAGAACTGACTTACTTTTGGATTAAATGACAAGGGAATCTGTTCCACTGCAGAGATGATGGTTTTGAAGAATCGAGTCAGGAGCAGCTGTTGCTCGTCCCTCTGGGTCCTGAGTGCATGTCTGCTCCCAGGCAGAGACCCTGTGGAAACATCCACACATTCAGTCATGGGATGTACCGCTGGCCCACCCACATTGATCTCCAGCGTGCAAGACTCCTAGACATGTCAAACCATGTGCTTGATTTTGAGTTTAAGAAATACTGCCATCAAATCTATATCCAGGGCTAGGCAAGATGTCAAAAAGACATGCTCACTGTAACATATAAAAGCATCAAAGACCCTACAGGCAAATACGGACCATCTTTATATGACATGACCACATGGATCATCCCTATTGCCAAAAAGAAAAAAAAAGTACCTAAAGATAGAAGACCATGTGATTGTAAACAATTTAAAGAAGGTAATATACTGGGACTTGTGCAAAACTACAATGAGATATCATCTCACACCGGTCAGAATGGCCATCATCAGAAAATCTACAAACAATAAATGCTGGAGAGGGTGTGGAGAAAAGGGAACCCTCTTGCACTGTTGGTGGGAATGTAAATTGATACAGCCACTATGGAGAACAGTATGGAGGTTCCTTAGAAAACTAAAAATAAACTACCATACGACCCAGCAATCCCACTACTGGGCATATACCCTGAGAAAACCATAATTCAAAAAGAGTCATGTACCAATATGCCAGCCACACTCTTAGTTGCTCTAACCTTAAACCCCTTCTGGAATCATCAGTTAAGACAATGGCTGCCTAAGATTGCTCCAAGAGAAAGCACCTGGCAGCTGATTGGGTCCTGTAAGTGTTGAGCTCACTTCTACCTCTGAGCTCTGTATTCCTGCTTCTCTCCTCCCTCTGTCCCAGGCCTTTGTCTCTACCAGTCTAAATCCTACCCATGAATCAATGTTTAGTTCAAGCACCTTTTCCTTCGAGAAATGTTCCTACAATTACTAACCAATGATTTCTCATTGTCTTCAGTATAAAAATCCATTTTTCTTACTAAGACATCCTAGGCCATCATGGTCAAGCCTCGGCTTTCCTGTTCAACTTAATTCTTCACCACTAACTTTCCCCACCCCTGGCACTCTACCCTCCAGGCCTAGGAAAACATCCTGCTTCCTCAGACTTCTGTGCTTTTGCACACACTACTTCTCCTCTCCTTAATTCCTCTCCTCCTTCAAGTGCACCTCTGGTCATCTGTACCCCTCGTCTGGCTTGACTGCCCCACCTACATACTACCATCACTTGCCTTTAAAAAATCCCCAGTTATATCCATAAATAACCACTATTTACTGAGCATCTATGATATAGCAGACACTGCAGTAGGTGTTGTATTTATATTCCTTCTGTTAATCACTAAAAAATTTATGTGGTACATACTATTATCCCTATTTTCCAGAAGATGAAAGCAAGGCTTAGAGGGGTTTAGAAACCCCTAGATTTATCGGTAGTACATTGAAAAACTAAGATTTGAACACAGTTGATTTTACTCCAAAGCCCATCTACAGTTTTGTACTTAGCACTGTGAACCGTTCTTACAAATAAGTGCATGATTACAAACTCCATAAAGGCAAGATCCATAATGAGTGTCTTAGCCTTACATCTCCATCATATAGCATAGGGCCTTATAATAAGTACTCAGTAAATATTAGTAAAAAAAAATGAATGATCTGTTGGTTCAATGTTTTCTCCATTGTCTGTGTGCTCCTTGAAGACAGTATATTACTCATCGTTACATTCTGAGATTCCAGTATAGTGGTTTTTTTTGTTTGTTTGTGGTGGGGTTTTTTTTGTATTGAAATATAGTTGATTTACAATGTTGTGTTAGTTTCAAGTGTACAGCAAAGTGATTCAGTTATACCTACATATATATATATCTCCATTCTTTTTCAGATTCTTTTCCCTTATAGGTTATTACAAAATATTGCATAGAGTTCCCTGTATTATACAGTAGATCCTTGTTGGTTATCTATTTTATATATAGTAGTGTGTATAGGTGAGTCCCAAACTCCTAATTTATCCTTCTCCCCTTTCCCCTTTGATACCAGCATAGTGTTTATTGAAATAATAAATGAATACACTATATATTCTCTCTCTCTCTGTCTCTCTATCTATATATATATATATCTCATACACACACACCATTTTGATAGCTCATGTAGGACCTTGGAATCATATTCTGCTGGTTTCGAACATGTATTATTACCCAAACAGGTCTCAGACCTTTAAAAGTCAAGAATTGTGTCTCCCACTTCGAGACCTTTCCTCATTGGTTAGCATAACACTTGGCGCAGACTTGATGCTTAAAAATACTGCTTTTGTTGCTCCTCAAGAAGAAAAAGAGATGAATCTTTTCCATGAATTGTACAGAAAGATTAGGTATCATTTGCTTGAGTAACTCTGGTTTAGCCCTTCAAGTGAAACACCAGTTTGGCTGTGGAAATTTGAAAGCCATCCGACAGGGACTGGCCTAAGTGATACACTGGCACCGAGGGAAATTCTGCCAGATTGTAAGCTTTGTGGTTTCCCGTGATGAGAGCGATCCAGAAAAAGTCATACCTCCTCCTCAAAGCCAGTGGGGACCGGGATATGGGTGAGCGAAGGGCATTAACATTTTAAGTATGGAAATTAGAGGTTCTGGCATCCCTGGGAAAAAAAAACGACATGGCCTTTTAGAGCCTGCAGGATCTGCTGCCAACGTCTTTCCCCTTGAGACAAAAACTATGTTCAACTCTCGATAATTACCCCTGAGCTGTGCCAACCCCAGAAATCCTTTCCAGCCAAGGAGCCCCGCAGGGAGTTGAAATTTACATTTATAATCATTTACCTTCCAAAAAAAGATAGTTTTCAGGACCAAGCTTCACACACATAACCTTGGGGTGAGATCTGCTTTAGACCTGAGTCTGGACCTACCCATGTCAACCAAGGAAACCCATGTAGAGAGAGAAAGACAGCTTTTTTTTTTCCCCTTTTAAGAGGATATTCGAAAGGGAAATATTGAAAGAATTGAACACCTGAAATATCAGAAGCAAGACTGCCTTTATAGTACCATGTCATCTGTTTTTCTGGAACTCTGCAATCCCAAAAATGAGCAGACTGCTTTTCATCTGCTCTCCAGAGGCCTCTCCAGACTCAAGAGAGACAGACAGGGTTCTCAAACCCATCTGATCCCCTTTGCTTATCTGAGCAGAATCAAAACGCACAGAGGCCCAAATATTTGGCCAAACAACAGAAGTAGCCAGGCAACAGATGCTTAAAAGAAAAAAGAAAAAAAACTTAAAAACACAGATTAAATCACATGCCTTTTCTTCTGATAAAGACACAGTCCTTATTGTCACTGAAAATATTCATCAATATTATTCATGTCTGATTAATTCAGAATAAGTCCCAGTTTTCTGTTTTCGATCCCCTTGGTTTATGAATTCAGCATCATTAACAAATTGTACATCAGGGCCTTATGCTTTTATTTCCCTTTGTCCCTGGAAAAATTAATGTTAGTCCCCATTGATTTCTCCATCTTTCCCCCAGAAAAGATACCAAAAAAGCAATAAGATTCACAGTGGAGATATTTGATTGTAGTGTGAATAGTGGCAGGGGCAGGCACTGGAAGGTGATCGGGGGTTATTCAGCTCTCAGCACTGTCTTCCTATTGGGATTCACGACACTGGGAAAAGAATTTAATTGGCCCTCCCTCCTTCTTCAAGTGTGACAAGGGTAATATATTACTGCCAAACCTTGTGAGAACGTTAAGAAACATCATTCCAGCTGTTCGAGCCAATGAGAAAAGCCATGAGTCTTGTCAAGTCCTTTTGCTACCTCACAGCATAAAGCAGTCACTTCATTAATTAGATGAGCGTGTTGCCAGGCGACTCCAGTACGCTCTCTCTCCATCACTGATCTTTGTCAATTTGGGTAATAAAACAGCAATTGAATCATCCCCCCCTCACACATTAGTAACTGTTTTATGATGGAATTTCAGTTTCCTGGTGCACTTGATTAATCAGCCTGGGGAGGTCTTACACAGATATAGTAGGAGTTTAATTAAAAGGCAGACTGCAAAGAAACCAACAGAAAGGAAGGCACAGTTCAAAGAAAACAAGTTCCAGTGACTATGTGATAAAACTAAATATTCTAGGTAATCAGGTTCTTAGCTGAGTCTAGGGCTAAAGGTGGAGGAATAGACTCATGGTGGGGAGGTGGCGACACTAGAGGTGGAGGGGTGCTTGGGAGGAGGTTAGCACAGTGTTAGTTAACAGCTGTGGATTCTTGGGGGAGTGGCTTCCTGACTGTGGCCAGGAACCCACAGTGGGGTGAGAACAGGAACCCACGGGGGGTAGAACAGGAACCCACAGTGGGGGTGAGAACAGGAACCCACGGGGGGTAGAACAGGAACCCACAGGGGGGGTGAGAACAGGAACCCACAGGGGGGGTGAGAACAGGAACCCACAGTGGGGGTGAGAACAGGAACCCACGGGGGGTAGAACAGGAACCCACAGGGAGGTGAGAACAGGAACCCACAGTGGGGGTGAGAACAGGAACCCACGGGGGGGGTGAGAACAGGAACCCACGGGGGGGTGAGAACAGGAACCCACGGGGGGAGGTGAGAACAGGAACCCACGGGGGGGGGTGAGAACAGGAACCCACGGGGGGTAGAACAGGAACCCACAGTGGGGGTGAGAACAGGAACCCACGGGGGGTAGAACAGGAACCCACAGTGGGGGTGAGAACAGGAACCCACGGGGGGTAGAACAGGAACCCACAGGGAGGTGAGAACAGGAACCCACAGTGGGGGTGAGAACAGGAACCCACGGGGGGGGTGAGAACAGGAACCCACGGGGGGGTGAGAACAGGAACCCACGGGGGGGGTGAGAACAGGAACCCACGGGGGGTAGAACAGGAACCCACAGTGGGGGTGAGAACAGGAACCCACGGGGGGTAGAACAGGAACCCACAGTGGGGGTGAGAACAGGAACCCACGGGGGGTAGAACAGGAACCCACAGGGAGGTGAGAACAGGAACCCACAGTGGGGGTGAGAACAGGAACCCACGGGGGGGGTGAGAACAGGAACCCACGGGGGGGTGAGAACAGGAACCCACGGGGGGGTGAGAACAGGAACCCACGGGGGGGGTGAGAACAGGAACCCACGGGGGGGTGAGAACAGGAACCCACGGGGGGGGGTGAGAACAGGAACCCACGGGGGGGTGAGAACAGGAACCCACGGGGGGGGTGAGAACAGGAACCCACGGGGGGGTGAGAACAGGAACCCACGGGGGGGGGTGAGAACAGGAACCCACGGGGGGGGTGAGAACAGGAACCCACGGGGGGGGTGAGAACAGGAACCCACGGGGGGGGGTGAGAACAGGAACCCACAGGGGGGTGAGAACAGGAACCCACAGGGGGGGTGAGAACAGGAACCCATGGGGGGTAGAACAGGAACCCACGGGGGGGGGCAGGGGTAGAACAGGAACCCACAGGGGAGTAGAACAGGAACCCATGGGGGGTAGAACAGGAACCCACACGGGGGGTGAGAACAGGAACCCACAGGGGGGTGAGAACAGGAACCCCCCGGGGGGGCCGGGGTGAGAACAGGAACCCACAGGGGGGTAGAATAGGAACCCCCCGGGGGGGCCGAGGTGAGAACAGGAACCCACAGTGGGGTGAGACCAGGAACCCACAGGGGGGTAGCACAGGAACCCACGGGGGTGGGTGGGCAGCCTGGGAAGAGGAAGAGCCATCACCATCAACTCATGGTGGGAGGGGAGAGGCCTCTTGTGACCAGAGCCCTCTCCTGACTTGACCTGGTGCTGTTAGCAGAGGCTCTTTTCTGCTCAGCCTTTGGGCTCTTTCAGTCTTCTGGAATTTTCTTAAAGCGTTGCATTTATTTTTCTGGCTACATTATATCTGATAAACTGTCTACACTTCAGAAAATATTGCCGGTGGCAGGAATTCTGGACCTCACTGTTTTCTCCTGGCATCCGTCCTAGAAAATGATCTTGTCACAAATGTGGGGCACTGGGGTTTGCTGTGGACAAAACTGCTTTTTGGGAAACAATAAAAAGCCTTGGGGAGGGGAAAAAGAAAACTGTGTTCTGTCTACACAATTCCACAACAGTTTTGTTCACTGTCTACCACTCCCACGCGCACGTCTCACCTGCACAGCCCCTCCTCCCTCCACGAGCAGTGATTCTGGTGGTTCCAAGAGCTCCCTTGGGACCCTGCGTGTGGCACCTGGTGATAATCCTTCCTGTGTCCGTTGGGAACAGCAAGCAAGATTAACTCTTTCATACTTTGAAGAGACTGTGTAATACGGGCGGGTGGGCGCATGACCGTTAGGGCGGGGCTCTTAGGGCGCAGCCGTTAGTGCGCAGCTGTTAGGGCGCATGACCGTTAGGGCGCAGCCGTTCGGGCGGGGCTCTTAGGGCGCAGCCATTAGGGCGGGGCCGTTAGGGCGAGGCGGTCGGGTCGTGCTCCGCCAAGGTAGGCACCATGGTGGTCCCCCTCCGCCTCCCCTTCCTCTGTATAAAAGGAGCCCGAATTCCGACTGGGGGAAGGTGGCTCTTTGAGACACTAGTCTCTCATCTCGGTCTGCTGGCTTTCAGATTAAAGTCACTATGCCTCGTCCCAACAGCTTGTCTCCTGATGTACTGGCCTGTCATGAGGTGAGCAGAGCAAGTCTGGACTCAGTGTCAACTCCAGAAGAGATTTAGAAGTGACCTCTCACCTCTCCTTTGGAGTGGAATCTCAGGTATAGAGAAGGTATATACGTTTGAAACTTCTAGGTATAAATAAAACAGGAAAAAAAATTGGCTCCCTCTCTGGGCGCAAGTGGCTGGTGAAGAGCAGCAGGATGAAATAAGAAGTGCATTAGTCCAAAGCCGAGAGAAATGGGCTGGGGTTCTAGATCTGCCACCAGCCACAACAAATAACCCTTTGAATTAATTAATCAACGGAGTGATTTTAGGCACCTGTTTTTCTCTCTCTCTGCTTCTCTTTTCTCATTTACATCCTTTCCACTTCAAACACCCCTTGATGCTTTATGTTATGCCGTATCCCCCTCCCCTGCCCCTCCCCTCATCCCTCCCCCCACGAATGTGGTTTTTTAAAAATATTGATTGGTTGATTGACTGATTTGGCTGCACTGGGTCTTAGTTGAAGCATGTGGGATCTAGTTCTCTGACCAGGGATCACACCCGGGCCCCCTGCATTGGGAGCGTGGAGTCTTAGCCACTGGACCCCCAGGGAAGTCCCACCAATGTGGTTTTGACAAGTGCTTTAGGGCCCTGACAAATGCTTCAGAGGAAAAGGGGACGGGGCTTATACTTTACCTAGGAAAATATACACAGTACAGCCTTACTAATAAAATTAATCAGGGAAGCCATAAGATAGTACCATCATATTCCTAAGTGGAAATATAAATTATATATCACCACAAGACGAAAGCTCTGAAAAAAAAAAGAGAGAAAATGAGTCTAAGAAAAAAGTATTATAATAGGTAGGCTAAAAGAAAAGGTCACATAATTCAGGCAGCTATAAAAAAAAAATCAGAATCTTTTTAATCATTGGAATAGGATGAAGTCTAGGGTCCATATTAATATCAAATTCTGTGAGCCCCTGAATAAGAAATAGGTAAGTTTGGCTAATCTTAGCCTAACAATGACCAAGAAAGAAATTACCCACGGCTTGCTTGGGAGGAAGTGTATTTATCCAGGCCTCAGTGCATTTCCATGGTACCTGTCACTAAAGTACATGTGTTTTTGTCCTTACACTCTACTCCCTGAGAGGTTGTGCATAGTAATTAATTCCAGCTCATAAGTGTTCTTGTTATATATGATTTTAAAGAACCTCATGTGTACAGAATTGGATTAATTATAATCCTCAGGTCATGGTAATCTTCAGTGATCCACACATGACATTAATTTATTTCATTTATGAATTTTAATAATAAAATCAGCACTCAAGAATGCACCATGCAACCCAATAATTAAAACTCTGACAATAACTTTTATCTATCTATATGCTCCCACCAATCCTGCTCTCCTGCCTCCCCTTCCACCTCAAAATAAATACAATCCCAAATTTTGTACTAATTATTCCCTCTAATAGTTTTAGAAATATATATATATGTATGCTTAAACAATATATTATTTAGTTTTACTTGGTTTTGAGTCTTGAAAAGAATATTATGCTGTTTATAATCTTCTGGGATTTGATTTTTTTCATTTCCATTAAATTAGTAAGATTCATTCATATCTTAGTGAATACATGGGGTTGATTTAGTTCACTGCTATGTAATTCATTGCTTGAATATGATATAATTTAATTACTATAGCTCTTAAGGCTGCTTTCAGATTTTTACTATTATGAACTGTGATGATGTGAAAGTTTTTGTTTGTCTTCTGCTGTTCCTGTGCAACTATTTCTCTTGGGTATACAACAAAAGGTTAAATTGCTGGTTTGTAAGACATGTAACTGTTCAACTTTCCAAGACAATACCTTATTTTCCAAATATGTTATACCAATTTACACTCCTATCAGCAACTTATAGGCAATCCTATTGATCTACATACTCTTTAATACTTGGTATCATTAGACATTTAAAATTTTAATTAATTAAATGAGTAAAAGGTGTTATGTCTTGGGTTTATTTTGCATTTCCCTCATCACTAATGAAGTTGATTATCTCTAAATATGGTTAGTGGTCTTTTCTACTGTGAAATGATAGTTTTCCCATTTTAATATTGTACTGTAGAAGCTCTTTATCCACTAAGGATGACTATCTTTTGTCAATTGTATGTGTGACATATACTCTTTCCTATTTATAGCTATTTTTTCACTTTCATTAAGCTATCTTTTGATTACCAGAGATTCTCATTTTAAAATACACAAATTTATCTGTCTTTTCTTTTATAGTTAATAGTTTTGATATCCTGTGGAATAAAATGTTTCCTACCCCTGTATCACCTCTATTATCTAAGAAAATTTTACACTTAATATTTGAGTCTTCAGTGCATCTGAAGTTGTTTGTTTTGTATGGTGAGAAATAGATATTCAATTTCCTAGCCAGTGGAATAAGATAAAAAAAAGAAGTAAGGTATAAGACTTGGAAAGGAAGGAAAAAACTGTCCTTATTTGCAGATGATATGATTGTTCACACAGAAAACCCTTGAGAATCAGCAGAGAATTATTATAAAAATATATTATAAAATATATAAAATAGAATTATTATAAATAATTAAAGAATTGAACAGTTTTAAGAGGGCAAAATATAAAATTCTATTGTATTTCTATACATCAGTAGCAAATAATAAGAAAATGTAAGTTTTTAAATAAATATATTAACATAGCAAGTAACACTGTAAAATATTTGGGAATAAATCTAACCAAAGATGTATAAGGCCTAAGAGCAAAAAAATCATAAAATTCCACTGAGAAACATTCAAGAAGACTTAAATAATTGGAGACAACATGTTTGTGATAGAAACATATCATAGAGAGGTCAGTTCACCCCAAATTGCTTATAGACTCAATGTAACATCAGTCAAAGATTTAACCAGACTTGGAATGAGGCTGATTCTTAAATTGCTATGGAAGTATAAAAAGTCAACAATAATCAGGACATGTCTAAAGATAGCTAAGAGAGAAGATATCTCATCATATATCAGGATTTATGATGAAACTTCAGCAATTAAGACACATATATGTTAATGCAAAAACAGACAAACTCACAAATGTTATAGAGTAGAATTGAAAACTCATAAAAAGGCCAACACACATATGGAGTTTTGAAATATAATACAAGTAGCATAGCAGATCACTGTGAAAAGGGGGCTTATTATAAAAATGGAACTGGAAAAAATGTTATAATGCCTGTAGGTAGAAATTGGTTTAATTTACATAAACAACTGGTGTTTATTAAAGTGGTATTTCAAAGCTCTCAGGCTTGTCTTCATCAATAACAAACTCCTAGAAGTCTTTCTTTTTGAGAAGAGTCTGAATGTCATAAGGGGGCTGGATTAAGATCTCTAAGGGACACGCCCAGATAACAACAGAGAGTCCTTCATTCCCTTTCAAGAAGGATGGGGCTGGTTAACTGGAAGCTTTTGGATGGGTGAGTGGGAGATGCAATTTGAGACCAAAGTTGAACTTCATGAGGCAAAAAGAAGAAGCTGAGTACTAACTCCCGCCGTCATTGTTCTAGGCCCTCCCCCTCATAGCATTCACCTTTTCTTCTTCTTCTTCAAAAAATAAAAAGCCAAATAACTTTTAAAGGATTCAAAGCTATTAGCTTACTCAATTTATTCATATGTTTTGGTCTGCTTTTGCTTCACAGTGTTTAAATAAAGTCATGACTCATTTGCTTGATTCCACATTTCAGTGCATTTCCAAAAAAAAACCACTTATCACTGACATATGTGTTCCCCTCTTTACTCCTGAACCTTAACCCTCTGTAGTCTCAGTGTCTGGGAGCCTGAGCATATTAATTCATTTCAGCCCAAAAATGTTCTCTTGTAGAAATTTATGTGTTGTCTATGGAAGCATTCACGTAACCGTTCCTTCACCTACTCCACTGATATTTATTAAAGGGTCACTTCAAGGCCTCCTGGACAGTACTCAGTAATAATAAGTACTCAAAGCGTTTCTTTTCTCACAATATACTACCTGAATTCTTTTGATTGATGCCACCCTCTACTCTACTTCCCAGTATATTACTGATCTTCTCTGCTGTTGGCTAAATGCTGGGTCTCTTGTCTGTTGACTCAAATCCTCCTCTTAAATATAAGGCTTATATCACTGCTCAGCTACCTGACTCTGTATCAGCTGTAATTGTAATTTCTCTTTGTTCCCATCCAACTTTTCAGAATAATTTTGATCTCATTCCCTAGAAGTAGGGCCAAAACATCTTACCCTAGCACTAATTCAAGTGGCTGGCTTTCCCAATAGGCTTATTCATTATCTAATGGAAGAAATAAGTCACACAGTGCTATTGTAAGTCTTTTCAGAAAATGTATAAGTGTGGAGAAACAAAGCATGTATATTAAATAATTAAAGAACAATCCTAGTTTAGCATATGACTTCATGCCACATCTCTGCCTATTCAGATACACTCCATGTTTCAACTGCCTGGCTGAATTCCACCTCTTATGGGAAATTTTATTTCTTAGTTCACATTTTGGATTAGAGCTTTGTTTGCTTAGGAAATATGGAAAAGTATTCCAAACTCAGACAGGAACTTAGAATGGATCTGTTATTTAGAATTCTTTTTCCCATGATGGAATGCCTATAGCCATTAATATTTGTTTCACTCCTTTGACACTTATGGATCCATTAAAGACAATTCACAATAGATTGTAAACTATATGGCTTTTTTCTCCTATTAGCTCCTTGAGAACAGCTCTTCTACCCTTGAAAATATTCTCTGTTATCAGTCCAGGTCCTGGAGGAAGCAGATGGCACATTCAAACTGGGATAATTTGAGTAAATTTAGTCAAGGGGCTATATACAACCCCTAAGGCAGTGGTCCCCAAATTTTTGGCACCAGGGACCGGTTTCGTGGAAGACAATTTTTCCACGGAGTGGGGTGGGAGGGAGGGATGGTTCAGGCAGTATTGTGAGCGATAGGGAGCGGCAGATGAAGCTTTGCTTGGTCACCTGCCACTCACCACCTGCTGTGTGGCCCGGTTCCTAACAGGCCACAGACCGGTACCAGTCCGTGGCCCAGGGGTTGGGGACCTGTGCCCTAAGGGATAGTGCAGTATTCAGAGACTAGTAACTATAGGGTTTATTCTTTGACTAATCCTAAAAGGTAAGAATGGAGAGCAGTCACTATAAGTCAGAAGCAGAGAAAGCTTTGTGGTACGTTCTGGCTGATCTTTGTTTAAGGGGAGCATCGGAATCAGGGTCCCTGTAAGGGGAGCAGTAGGGGAGTCAGCACCCTGGCCACATATGCCTCACCTCCTTCCCTCCAGATTCCTGACACAGCTTCCCATGGTAAAACCAAAAGTAAAGCAAAGGCAAAGGCAAAAGACAGCCCGTACAGATGGGGCTCCTAAGAAAAAAATCGAAGTGGTGAGTAGAGAACAGATCTGCAAGGACAAAAGGAAGACACAGAGCACATTCTCAGGGACTTGGGTTACTTACACACAAAGTGGACCAAACCGAAATGGAATTAAATTAGAAATAAATAACAGAAAGATATCTAAAAAATCTGCAAATATCTGGAAAATGCATAGTCAAAGAAGGAATCAATAGGGAAATGAGAAGTCATTTGTCCCTGATTGAAAATGAAAGTGCAACATACCAAAATCTGTGGGATGCATACAAAACAGTACTTACGGGGAAACTGATAGCTTTACAGCTATTTTAGAAAGGAAGAGAGGCTTCAACCTAAAGTCTCAGCTTCCACAATTAAAAAAAAAAAAAAACCTTTGAAAAAGAGCAACTTAAACCAAGAGGAAGCAGCAGAAAGGAAATAATAAAGGTCTGAGCAAAAACCAATGTAATAGAAAACAGCGAAACATTAGAGAAAATGTATGAAACTAAAAGTTGGTTATTTGAGAAGATCAATAAAAATGATAAACCTCAAGCCAAACTGATCAGGAAAAAGAGAAAAGATTTACAAGTTAATATCGGTAATGAGAAAGGTGATATTACTACAGATTCTTCAGATATTTAGAACAGCGGTCCCCAACCTTTTTGGCACCAGGGACCAGTTTCGTGGAAGACAATTTTTCCATGGACTGAGGAGGGGGGGATGGTTTCAGATGATTCAAGCACATTACATTTATTGTGCACTTTATTTCTATTATTATTACATTGTAATATATAATGAAGTAACTATACAACTCACCATAATGCAGAATCAGTGGGAGCGCTGAGCTTGTTTTCCTGCAACTAGATGGTCCCATCTGGGTGATGGGAGACAGGGACACCCGAAGTGTGTTGCTTAGGTACAGTCTACTCCGTAAGATGCAGCTTAATTGTCACTTGTCACTCACTGATAGGGTTTTGATATGAGTCTGCAAGCAATTGATTTATCATGGTCTCTGTGCAGTCAAACCTCTCTGCTAATGATAATCTGTATTTACAGCCGCTCCCCAGTGCTAGCATCACCACCTCAGCTCCACCTCAGATCATCAGGCATCAGATTCTCATAAGGAGCACGCAACCTAGATCCCTTGCATGCGCAGTTCACAGTAGGGTTCGTGCTCCTATGAGAATCTAATGCCGCCACTGATCTGACAGGAGGTGGAGCTCAGGCAGTAACGCGAGTGATGGGGAGCAGCTGTAAATACAGATGGAGCTTCGCTCACTTGCCTGCCACTCACCTCCTGCTGTGCGGCCCAGTTCCTAACAGGCCACAGACTGGTACTGGTCCATGGCCCAGGGGTTGGGCACCCCTGATTTAGAGGATACTAACAGAATATGATGAAAAAACAATATGCCAATAAATTTGGCAATTTAGGTGAAATAGCAAATGCCTAGAAAGATACAAACTAGAAAAGTTGGCCGAAGAAGAAATGAATAACTTGAATAGCTCTATAGCTGTCAAATGAATTTATAGTTAAAAATTTTCTCACAAAGAAAACTCCAGACACAGATAACTTCACTGGGGAATTCTATCAAATATTTTAAGAATAAATAATACCAATTCTACATAACATTTTTGAGAACAAATTTGAAAGGAAAAATAATTTCTAATTTAATCTATGAAGCCATCCCCCTCAATCAAAACTATTACAAGGGAAAAAACCACAAAACTGACTACCAATAACTTTTATAAACGTAAGTGAAAAAAAAATACTTAACAAAATTTAAGCAAATCAAATTCAACAAGACATAAAAAAGATAACACATTATGTCCCAATGGGATTTATCTCAGGAATACAAGGTTGCTTTAACAATTGAAAAATCCACCTATGTATTCACCATGTTAAAATTTAAAGAGTAGAATTAAACAACATACAGTTATCACAATAGGCAAATGAAAAGCATTTAACAAAATCCAACACATTTTCAAGATAAAAATCTATGAGCAAGCTAGTTATAGAACCTGAAAGAGGCCATCTACAAAAAATCTACAGGTAACATCATGCTTAGTGGTGAAGGGCTGGATCCTCTCCCTCTAAATTCAGCAACAAGGAAGGACTTAGAGAAACCTCAGATAACTGTGGTTCTCATGCAGACCCCTTGACCATGGAGGAAACACTCAAATGTTCCATTTGGGTTTAAAGTAGGATAGATCACCTTTGCTTGTAAACATAGATTCAAAAGCCCTTTTAGTTTCGTGAAAATGTGACTCGTGCTCTGAAATTTCTGTCATAATTCTTGCACATCAATTTCATCATATCCTTGATTTAGTCTCCTGTCTTAGCTCCCTTACTCACTCTCTGTATTCACATAAATAGAAACTAACCACGGACCCCACTTAACCTCTCGAGGACTGCCTATTTCTCTGCTTGTATTAAAAAAAACAAAAAACAAAAAAAAAACTGCCGACAAGAGTGTAGAGTCACCGTCACCATCTTTCTCCCCACCTATTCTCTCTCTGTCCTACTCCAATCACGACTTTGCCCAGCACTTAATGAAAACCCCCCTTTGAAGGGCTCTAACCACCTCCACTTTGCCAAAGTAGTGTTAATTCTCTGGATTTATCTTACTTCACCTGTGAGAAGCATTAGATGCATTTGATTGCTCCTTACTTTTCTTTTTGCTTCTAAGGCAGCCTACTTTTTAAAAAAAGTTTCACCTACCACCCGGCTGCTCCTCTCCTGTCTCCTTTACTGGGTGTTCTGCCTCTCCCTGACCACCTCATGTTGCAGTGCTCAAGGGTTTTTGTCTCTTTTCTCTACTCTGAGAACACTCCCTATATAATTCCTTCCAGTCCTGTCACTTTAAATGTCATCTACATCACCAGCCCCAGCTTTACTCCTCAGCTCCAGATGCAAGCATCCAGCTTCCTACTTGATACCGCCCCACCTGGATGATTCCTAGGAATCTCACATTTAATACGCCACATGTCTGAAACAGACCTTTGTATTTTCCTCCCTCATCTCCATCCTACCTGCTTTTTCTCTAATCATTGCCGTCTCATTAAATGGCAATAATGAGTAAGTCAGGCTCAAATCTGGAAATCACCCAGGAAATTTCCCCTTTCTTCACACTCACACATAACCCACCAGTGAGTCCTCTTGGTCCCCTCTTCACTATATGCTCTGAATCTCACCACCTCACTCTGCCTCCACTGCTGTAGCTCTAGATATAGCCAGCATCACATCCCTCCTAGACTACGTTCCCTTCTTCCACTTCTGTCCCCTTAAAATCAATTCTCCTTCACTTAGCAGCTAAAGTGATCTCACTCCAGTTCAAACCTAATACTGTTTAGAACAAAATCTACACATGTGACCGTTATCCATACTGGGATCCATAGGGCTCTGCATGATCCACCCTTCCCAACTCATACTTTATCTCCTACCTACTTCTCTTCACTCACTTTGTTCTAGTAACAGTGGTATTTCTTCTGTTCGTTGACTATACCAAGGTTATTCCTGCCTTCAGTGATTTGAATTTGTCACTTCCTCTGCCTGGAATACTTTCCCCCCTGACAACCACAGGGCTCATCCTGCAGTTCAGTCACATCTCTGTTCAATTATCACTTGCTCTGAGAGGCTTTCCCTGACCATGCTATTTAAAAGAACTCCTAGGGACTTCCCTGGTGGCACAGTGGTTAAGAATCCGCCTGCCAATGCAGGCGACACGGGTTCGAGCCCTGGTCCAGGGAGATCCCACATGCCACGGAGCAACTAAGCCCGTGCACCACAACTACTGAGCCTGCGCTCTAGAGCCCATGAGCCACAACTACTGAGCCCCACGAGCCACAACTACGAAGCCTGCATGCAACAACAACTGAAGCCCGCATGCCTAGAGTCCATGCTCCGCAACAAGAGAAGCCACTGCATAAGAAGCCTGTGCACCACAACGAAGAGTAGCCCCCCTCTCGCCACAACTAGAGAAAGCCCGCGTGCAGCAACAAAGACCCAATGCAGCCAAAAATAAAAAATAAATAAATTTTTAAAAAATAAAAGAACTCCTCTTTCTCCCATTGTCACTTTCTATTTCCATATCCTGCTTTATCTTACCCTAAAGCACTTAAACCACATTAAACTATGTATTTATTTACTTAAGTGCTCATAATCTGTCTCCCTAATTAGAAATTGAAGTTCCAAAGGGCAGGTCCTTTCTTGTATTGTTCATCCCTATACACCCAGTGCCTAGAACAATGTGTGGCCTATAGCAGGCACTCAATAAATAGCTGTTCTAAGAATGAAATATTGAGGACAGTATTGTGTCAGATAAATATATTCCATTAAAACCGGACCTTGCTTTGAGCTAAGTTATTCCCTTTTTGTAGAGCCTTGTGTTAATGCCATTCCATAAGATAAAAAAGAAAAATAAGCAATTTCAATAAAACAAAAGATATGCAAGGCAAGTTTAGATTTAAATATTAAAAGCGTCAACCATAATAAGGCCCTATGTTTCAATAAACTTAATGGTTTACTTGGTACTTTCTTATAAACTATCCTGTTTAATCCTATAACACTCCTTTATTAGTATCTCCATTTTGCATATGAGAAAATGAAAACTCAATAGAGCTGTGGGACTTGAGTAAGTTCACACTGCTAAGAAATGACAGAGACAGGATTAGAAGTATGTTTATCAGACTGTTCGTCAAGATTCGCTCACTAAATCATGGAACTCCCAAAACTAACCTGAATCCTTCCTACTCTGACGGTGCCAGGTCCAACGTTAAAGAAACATATCTGAAAATGACTTTACATGGCTCACATTATGAAAATGTATATACTCTTTGAAAGTCAAACTTTAATTTGAAAAAAGACTCTTCCTTAAAAAAAAAAAAAAAAACTCTGAGAATGAGCCAGAAAGGGAGCTTGGCTCTGAGAAGACAATTCATGGTAATGGGCAGGGGGGCGGGGCAAGCATTATAACATGGGTGTCAGACAGAGAAGACCTTCTGGGAAGGGGCATGCTTGGATCCCATCTGGTACAAAGAAGAGTGCATGGGTCAACAGTCAAATTATTTAATCCAGAGGAACAGCTGTAAATGTGTAGCTTATAGGCCATATTACAGTCTAAGTATTTTAGCTTGTGGCTTCATTTTATTTTGGTCTTGTTTTATACTAGCATGGTGTAAATTGTTTTTTTATTTTAAATTAGTTTTAAATATCTCACATTCAAAAGACTTCACATAAAAGTCTGAGTTTCTCAGCTTCCTTTTAAAAACTGCAAGATAGGAAGACAGCTAGTTTACCATGTAAAATTGTAACAAAGTCTAACGAGGGGCAGCAGCTGCATGTTTACATGGGGCTAGTACCTTCTATTTGCCACACTACCCATTATTTTCTCATAAATTACACCTTTCTGCTCTGCTCATTTACATTGTTTACTTGGTCTCTGTAGATATTTGAGTGTGTGACCTCTGATTTAGGGATTTCGAGCTATATGAAGCAAGTATGAGAAAACAGGCAATCATCGATGAGATGAGGTTGTATGAATGGGCTGTAGGAACCCCAATTCCCAAACGAGATATCTTTTGTTTGGGGAGAAAAAAGCCTCTTTGAAAAAAAGTATGTTCATAATAAATGCATCACAGCTAAGCTAGATCAGTGGCTAAAAGAGCAACTCGCCTGGTAAGGTTGATTCCTCAGTGTACACATCATTGCCTTGATGTGTAAGCTGAGGGCACTTATTATGAATCGCTTCCCCCTAAGTGTCTCACCCAACAGTCTTTTGTAAAGTCTTAGAAGAAGATCTTCAGAGGTACAGTACAATACCTTATTTAGGAAGGATGGAACACACTACCCAAAATACAGATCAACCATTTCTGTTGGTGGCATGTAGAGCAGAGCCATGAGGAAACGGGGAACAAGAGAGGGAAAAGGGAAAATCATCAGGAATTTTTAGCAAAGACGGTGTTCTTGTGAACGCCCCTGTGTTACTTAGGACAATATTGGACATTGGGTGTTGTGAAGGGAGAGAATGGTACTTGCAGACGGAGATTTCTACTCTACTCCCCACAAGAGAAAATATGGCAAAAAGCTTTTCATGCCTTCTTCCCCAAAGAGGAAGAGTCACTTATGTAACAGGTGTATTTAGAAGAAGACCTAGGACATGCTCAGCTTCAGCCTTCCTGGAGAGAAATGCATCTTGGTGTGCTCCCCACCATGGGATGAGTTTACAAGTTCAGACTCTGCCTTCAACAGGCAAAGCCTGGAGGAAGAAGTTCAATTCAGGGGTGAGTAACAGGATGTCCATTATCACCACACATCTAAAACTGTTCTCCCCAGTGAGCAATATTACCATTTTTATCTCCATTTGTTTATTGCTTATGTTTCAATGCCTTACAAACATAGGAGGGGATAAAAACGGTTATTTGTGAGAACCATAGATAATACTGAAAAAGAAGTAAGAGAATTGAAAAGTCATTTTCTTTCTTTGTCTTGTGTCTAGATATTCTCTTGGATAACCAGAAGGTTTTCAAACAGATGGGTTCTTGGATGAGTTGACATTTAATTTCCCTTTGAACCCTGAGGTTCTATAATTGTGTAATAAGATGTACTATTGGTAATTGATATGTTTTCCAGCTCTGTCATGTACAGTGAAAAGAGATGGGATCTATGCCATATTAACACATGAAGAGAAACAAACAACTAGTTGTTACCGACTCATAGAATCTATAAGCTTGGAAGGAGCATATAGAACCATTTAATTCTCAACCTGTTGTCAGTGTGCCCTTTCCATCCCCAACTAATAAGCCCTCCACTTATGCTTAAAAATATTCCATGATTGGAAATGTAAGACCATTCTTTTTGAATGGTTGACTCTCAGGTTGCTAGCTACAGGTATATAGATTTTTAGCATCATGTCAGGAAAAAAAACACAACATTCATATAAGAGAATGTATTGAGCTACTATAATGTACCAAATACTGTGCAATATAAAAATGAAGTCTTTGAAGTCAAGGATTTCACAATCTGTTTAAGAGATAAATAAATATATTTCACTTATGATAAGTACAAAAATGCAGTTGCTAGGGAAGCATAGAAGTGAGTGACTAAGGCTGACTAAGGGTATAAATGAAATTTCTGAAGTGGAATTTTCACATCTTCTTTGTTATGCACCTAGGGTTTTCTTTTAGAAACACTTTCTCAGCTTTATTTATTTATTTTTTTTAATCAGTCATCAATTTTCTACACATCAGTGTATACATTGTCAATCCCAATCGCCCAATTCAGCACACCACCATCCCCACCCCACCGCGGTTTTCCCCCCTTGGTGTCCATACGTTTGTTCTCTACATCTGTGTCTCAACTTCTGCCCTGCAAACCGGTTCATCTGTACCATTTTTCTAGGTTCCACATACATGCGTTAATATACGATATTTGTTTTTCTCTTTCTGACTTACTTCACTCTGTATGACAGTCTCTAGATCCATCCATGTCTCAAAAAATGACTCAATTTCGTTCCTTTTTATGGCTGAGTAATATTCCATTGTATATAAGTACCACAACTTCTTTATCCATTTGTCTGTCGATGGGCATTTAGGTTGCTTCCATGACCTGGCTATTGTAAATAGTGCTGCAGTGAACATTGGGGTGCATGTGTCTTTTTGAATTACGGTTTTCTCTGGGTATATGCCCAGTAGTGGGATTGCTGGATCATATGGTAATTCTATTTTTAGTTTTTTAAGGAACCTCCATATTGTTCTCCATAGTGGCTGTATCAATTTACATTCCCACCAACAGTGCAAGAGGGTTCCCTTTTCTCCACACCCTCTCCAGCATTTGTTGGTTGTAGATTTTCTGATGGTGCCCATTCTAACTGGTGTGAGGTGATACCCCATTGTAGTTTTGATTTGCATTTCTCTAATAATTAGTGATGTTGAGCATCTTTTCATGTGCTTTGTGGCCGTCTGTATGTCTTCTTTGGAGAAATGTCTATTTAGGTCTTCTGCCCATTTTTGGATTGGGGTGTTTGTTTCTTTAATATTGAGCTGAATGAGCTGTTTATATATTTTGGAGATTAATCCTTTGTCCGTTGATTTGTTTGCAAATATTTTCTCCCATTCTGAGGGTTGTCTTTTCGTCTTGTTTATGGTTTCCTTTGCTGTGCAAAAGCTTTGAAGTTTCATTAGGTCCCATTTGTTTATTTTTGTTTTTATTTCCATTACTCTAGGAGGTGGATCAAAAAAGATCTTGCTGTGATTTATGTCAAAGAGTGTTCTTCCTATGTTTTCCTCTAAGAGTTTTATAGTATCCGGTCTTACATTTAGGTCTCGAATCCATTTTGAGCTTATTTTTGTGTATGGTGTTAGGGAGTATTCTAACTTCATTTTTTTACATGTAGCTGTCCAGTTTTCCCAGCACCACTTATTGAAGAGACTGTCTTTTCTCCATTGTATATCTTTGCCTCCTTTGTCATAGATTAGTTGACCATAGGTGCGTGGGTTTATCTCTGGGCTTTCTATCTTGTTCCATTGATCTATGTTTCTGTTTTTGTGCCAGTACCATATTGTCTTGATTACTGTAGCTTTGTAGTATAGTCTGAAGTCAGGGAGTCTGATTCCTCCAGCTCCGTTTTTTTCCCTCAAGACTGCTTTGGCTATTCGGGGTCTTTTGTGTCTCCATACAAATTTTAAGATGATTTGTTCTAGTTCCGTAAAAAATGCCATTGGTAATTTGATAGGGATTGCATTGAATCTGTAGATTGCTTTAGGTAGTATAGTCATTTTCACAATATGGATTCTTCCAATCCAAGAACATGGTATATCTCTCCATCTGTTGGTATCATCTTTAATTTCTTTCATCAGTGTCTTATAGTTTTCTGCATACAGGTCTTTTGTTTCCCTAGGTAGGTTTATTCCTAGGTATTTTATTCTTTTTGTTGCAATGGTAAATGGGAGTGTTTCCATAATTTCTCTTTCAGATTTTTCATCATTAATGTATAGGAATGCAAGAGATTTCTGTGCATTAATTTTGTATCCTGCAACTTTACCAAATTCATTGATTAGCTCTAGTGGTTTTCTGGTGGCATCTTTAGGATTCTCTATGTATAGTATCATGTCATCTGCAAACAGTGACAGTTTTACTTCTTCTTTTCCAATTTGTATTCCTTTTATTTCTTTTTCTTCTCTGATTGCCGTGGCTAGGACTTCCAGAACTATGTTGAATAATAGTGGTGAGAGTGGACATCCTTGTCTCGTTCCTGATCTTAGAGGAAATGCTTTCAGTTTTTCACCATTGAGAATGATGTTTGCTGTGGGTTTGTCATATATGGCCTTTATTATGTTGAGGTAGGTTCCCTCTATGCCCACTTTCTGGAGAGTTTTTATCATAAATGGGTGTTGAATTTTGTCAGAAGCTTTTTCTGCATCTATTGAGATGATCATATGGTTTTTATTCTTCAATTTGTTAATATGGTGTATCACATTGATTGATTTGCGTATATTGAAGAATCCTTGCATCCCTGGGATAAATCCCACTTGATCGTGGTGTATGATCCTTTTAATGTGTTGTTGGATTCTGTTTGCTAGTATTTTGTTGAGGATTTTTGCATCTATATTCATCAGTGATATTGGTCTGTAATTTTCTTTTTTTGTAGTATCTTTGTCTGGTTTTGGTATCAGGGTGATGGTGGCCTCATAGAATGAGTTTGGGAGTGTTCCTTCGTCTGCAATTTTTTGGAAGAGTTTGAGAAGGATGGGTGTTAGCTCTTCTCTAAATGTTTGATGGAATTCACCTGTGAAGCCATCTGGTCCTGGACTTTTGTTTGTTGGAAGATTTTTAATCACAGTTTCAATTTCATTACTTGTGATTGGTCTGTTCATATTTTCTCTCAGCTTTATTTTTTAAAGACTTTTCATAATTGCAGGTTCTCTTTCCATTCCAATCAATAATTTAATTTGAAGAAATTAAATCAATTTAAATTTAATTTAAAGAATTAAACGTACAATTTTTTTTTTATAATTACACCTTAAAGAAATGGTAAGCCTCATTGAAACATTATGACTAACTATTGAGTTAATGAACTTCACAGATCTCCACTGACCTGAACACAGCACTCCACTGCAGTAGCCCAGTCCAAGGTCACAACTGCAAAGTGTAATCACCAGAACTTGTACACCTTTAAAATCTTAAATTTGAATACCTACTCTCTTATCATGACAACCCTTTCAGCTCTTGCTTTCTTCACCCACATTATAGCTGACCTTGGCCTCAGAGGGGCTAGAGTCCCGAAGAAGTCAATCAGTCTACCTGCTTCCTTTCCCTCTTTTCCTGATAAATCCCAAAGGTCCATCCTTTCATTCACAACTTCCTCATCCCTCTCCCCTTCCACCACCCCCTTCCTGAAAAACCATGGGCCTCGGCATTCCAGCCTCTCGATTTCTCTCTTCCTACACCAGGGTTGCAGAATGATACTTGAGGTAATGCTACCATATGTAGGTTGGTGGCAGTAAACATTCATGCCTCAATTGTCAGTCTCAGCCCCAGAAAATCTTTATTTTTTATTAGAAATCTTTATTATTTCTTTATTAGAAAATCTTTATTTTTGGTCTTTGTCAATGTTCTCTCTCCCAATGCCTTCAATGGCTATTCCATTTTAAATAAAAAGAATTGTGTCAAATAAAGTCTGGTATAAAATACTACAAAGAAAATAAACACCATAAATAGTCCCTTTCTTCATAAACCACCATTTTTAATTAATTAATTAATTAATTAATTAATTAATTAAGGCTGTGTTGGGTCTTCGTTTCTGTGCGAGGGCTTTCTCTAGTTGTGGCAAGTGGGGGCCACTCTTCATCGCAGTGCGCGGGCCTCTCACTATCGCGGCCTCTCTTGTTGCGGAGCACAGGCTCCAGACGCGCAGGCTCAGTAGTTGTGCCTCACGGGCCTAGTTGCTCCGCGGCATGTGGGATCCTCCCAGACCAGGGCTCGAACCCGTGTCCCCTGCATTGGCAGGCAGATTCTCAACCACTGCGCCACCAGGGAAGCCCAAACCACCATTTTTAATGGGTTGATGTATTCTTTTAGGTCTCGCTCCCACACACCAGTGAATAGGGTAATTTCATGTTGTTGTATTCATGTAGTATATGCCATTTTGTATCCTGCTTTTCCAAAAATGCTTTATCATAAGCAATTTTCCTTGTTATTTTACTACTTAAGCATGATTTTAAATGACTGCACAATGTAAAGAAGCCATACCATGGTTTTACCATCGAGTTTCTTGAAAGAGTAGATGTCACTTACTACATTACTTACTCATATACCACTCACTGCATAATACAGAGTGATAGGGCTAATGCCTGTTATTTCATGAAGTGTACTCCAACAAAATCCACCAATAATCTCACATCAGTAAGGATTAGGTTCAACAAGTAGCATCAAAACATAAAAAGGCATAAATGATATAGAAATGTATTTCTTACTCAAGATATAGTCTTAACATGGGAAGTCCAGGGACAGTATGGCAGAGCTGCTCCATGAAGTCTTTGGGGACACAGGCTCCCTGGATCTAGGCTCTGCTAGCAGGGCCCCCATTCACAGGACCGACCTGTAGTTCAGGATGGCGGCTCCATCTCCCGTAATCAGGTACCCATTTCAAATATCTCAAACTTCCCAAGTCTATATCTAAGTTTATTTTTTTCCTACAAATCTGTTTCTCCTCAAGTAGCTTCTATCTTTGTTATTTCCACCATAATGCTAATGAAGTCTGAACAGAGGGCCAGTCTCAACTGTTCACTGCCACACTATTCCTCAGCAAATCAGTGACCAAGTTTTATAAATTATGTCTTCACTATGTCTCTAAAAATCCATCACCTCCTCTACACACTCAGAATTGTGGTCTTGGAAAGTAATTGTGATTATTACTCTGATTTAAGGATCTCGCCTTCCTAAACCATATCGCCCACGGCCTGAATGATCTGAAAACAGGGTTGTTCCTGCCACTTTTTTGTTTAAAATCTTTCAGTGACTGTAATTCATCCTCAGAATAAAGTCCAAAATTATTAGCCTTGTTTAAACTGTCACTTGAAGTCAAATATCTCTTGAACTCTCCAACCTCATTCCCCATCTGTACTTTAATACCCAATATGTCCAAGTGGCCATCAAGCTTCTTCAGAGCACATCCCATTGTTATATGGGACCATTTTCTACTCCATGTTTATCTCCTGTGCCAAAGCCCTTTAGGCACATTTACCCGCCTATGTTACTCATGCTTAACCTTGAAAATACATTAAAGATCATCTTCCTGCTGGAGCTTCCTTGGCTCAACTTCCTCCAACCAACAAAATGGGGCACTCACTCTTCTGTACTCAGTATCCTAGGTATACGTTCACAGTCACACTTGTGACATTGTATCAAGTATGCTTGTTGTCATCCTGAGCCCTTTGAATGAGTGACTGCATATCTGATGTGTGACCTAATGTATGGAACATATAAATAGGCTTCATTTAGAGAGCATTTGGTCAAGACTGCCTTGGCTTACTTCTTTTTCCATTTCTCAGTGCCAAATTCTTGATTTCAATAGGTAGGGTGCATCACCAAGTAAAAGTGTGCTTTTTATAATAAAACTTTTAAAAGATTTGCCACTATAAAGACAATACAATGATTTATTGAAAATAACCAAACCTATGAAGATCTCATACAAACAGATTTCTATTATATAATTACTTATAAAAAACAGTTAAGGTTTTAACATCAAATTCTAGTTCCTTTTCACTAAAATACTGGTTATAATCATATCCAGTAGTGGGACTACAAGAGCAGTTTTGGTCCGGGGTGGGCACTTCTGTGTGATGTGCATTGTTCTTGTCTCACATAATCTGGTCTGCTCAGAATTGGTTGCTTCTTATTTCAGGATCCTTATTAACTAATCACCCAGAGTTCTTGGTCTTTTCTAGATAATCCTAGAAATAGCTTTTCAGCCTCCAGGACAACTTACTGCAGCCTCAGGTGAGAGACACTGCTCTACCCACAGGATCAGAATTTTTAGTTTTGGCCTTTGCAGTCTTTCATCATCTCTACTTTCTTTTATGTACTGTGATGTTGGGAAGTGGTTTTACTCTTCTTCTAGAGATCTATATTTCCATACCTACTAGGAGTGGGAACTGAAAATTGATCTCCCCCCTATTTACAGTCCATGCAATTTCCTACATTTCATCATAAAAATAGTGACTCAGAACATTACTTTTTAATCACTTCCTGCCCAGTTCAGTGATTTCCAAATGGCTTTGTGTGGATTAACTGCATCAGAATTGCCTGGGAAGTATATTAAAATTACAGATTCCTAGGCTCCGACCCAATCGTTCAAGAGAATTTCCAGGGCTGAGGCCCTTTAATATGTGTTTTAAACAGGAACAAAGGCAATTCTTATTCCAGCCCAGTTTGGGAATTTGTAAGACCACTACGACTATCATATACCTAAAGTCAGCAGGTACTATTTTTCTGAATAAAAACAAACAAACAGACAAACCATGAATGGGTGACATTCATAAACATTAAAAAGACATAAAGAACTCTTTGAGCTTTCCAGAACCTTTTCTCCAGACAAGTGAAAAACTACCATCTGTCTGAGAAAGTAAGGCAGCCTACACTTCTGCATGTAGGTTGACTGCTGTACATCCTGGCAGGCCAGCGCTTCTGCAGTGATAACCAGAAAAAGTCATACATATTACCAAACTTCACATTTTAAGGCATAAGAGAGCTATGAAAGCAGTGAGGATCTAAAACTCCGAGGGATGGACTATTTCCAAGGTGACCTGATCATATCTCTTCATCTAGGAGCATTTACCAATTCTGGGCATGGGCTGGCAATAGCACTTGCTGAGACCCTCTTTTGGGGAATGAAAAATCAGTACAATTTTGGAGAGATTATGTGGTGGGCTAAATTTGGAAATTTGAAGGAACAAAAATGCCTGACCAGTTTTCCCTATGAGACGCTTGCTGAATCCTGGTGTTGTGAGGATGGCTTCCCTGGTGAATTCTTCTGAATATTTAAGGAATAAATTATACCAATCTTGTACAAACTCTTCCAGAAAAATTTTAAAAAGAGTGAATACTCTGCCTCTATTTATAAGGCTAACATAATGTTGATTCTAAAATTTTTAAAAGAACATTACAAGAAAGGAAAATTACAAATCAGTATCTCACATAATTATGGATGCAAAAATCTTTAACAAATACTAGCAAATTAAACCCAATGATATATAAATATATTTTTAAAAGATAATACACCATTACCAACTTGTGTATTCTAAGAGTGCAAGGTTGTCTTAAAGTTCAAAAATTAATCGGTTTAATTTACTGCATTAACAGAACAAATGAGATAATCATAGGATCATCCAGATAAATGAAGGAAGAAAAACTAACAAAATTCAAAATCTACCATAATTTAAAAAAAACAACTGAATACACATAATGTGGGCTCTTCTCTGCATGTATATTTCAATAAAAAGTTAAATAAATAAAACAATCTAAGGCAGCCTAAAAGACTCAAGAACTCTAAGCTAAAAGTCATGCCAAAGCTCCATGTATGAATATCTAGTGTTGAGAGCATTGGTAAATGTTTAAGTACCTATGAAATGAATGAACAATTTTGTAGTCAATTAGACAGTCAAACAAAAATTTATGGAAAACATACTGTACAAATGCTATGATGGATGTCAAAATGAATTGACTAAAACCCCTTTACTCCAGTGGTTTGCAATGTACAAGATAATAGAATTATAAAAGGTCCAATATAATAAATGTCATACGATATATACAAATAAATTGCTAAAGAATAATATCCAGTTGAGGGTGGGAAGAAAGAAAGCCCGTAAGAGGATGGTATTGAAACAAACCCTGAAAGTTAAGTAAAATTTCATCTGCTGAAGATGAAGCCAAGGTAAAGCAGTATTCCAAGGCTATTTGTTTAAATTCTCATTTTCACTTTATATTCAAAGAGATGATAGTTCATAAAATAACACATTGTTTTTGCTTCAATTCCCTTCTAGGTTAGGTGAATGCAACTCCCCTCCCCCATCACAATAACACTTTTTGCTGTTGTTAGAATGCTTCTCATTCTGGCCTCATATTTTTGTGCACATTTCAGCATTGTATTTTTTGCCATTGACCTCCATCCTAGTATTTTCAAGGTTATTTTGAATTTTTTTTCTTATCTTTCATATTGTTAGCACTAGTTGCAATTTATACCCAGGCAGTATGATGGTATAAAGTGACTATACAAGATCAATTTCATATTTTTAACCCTCTTAGTGATTGGCCATGTAGGAATTGATTGAGTTGAAAGCATAAGGATTCAGCAATATTGATCACTGTAAGAGTCAAAATGGATCATGTATAAAGGCTTATATATTTTGAGTATTTAGCTTTGTTGTTAAATGTAATCACAAACATACTTTGCTCTATTTGAGACAAAGTCCATTCTCTATGAATTTCCCACATGCTGGGATGTTTCTTTATCGATAATGAATGAGAGATATTTATGCCTAACCCAGAGCTATTTGCCCTCAAATCCATTGTTTGTGCCTCCTCTGCTTTACTCTGTATTGCAAAAAAAAAAATGCAGAAAGCCTATTTCCAGCTGTTTTTAGTCAGTGGGAGGCCCTGGTAAAAGACTGAAATGCGGTAAGTAGAGAATACCAGGTCCACCCCGCCCCCACCCCTGCAATGCTCTCTCCTTCAAGCAGCATCTTTAGAAGCAGCTGCAAGCAGCTGCAAGTGACATCAGCAAGATGACTGAATAAGACATCCTTCACTGTAGTCCCCTCTCAACAACTGTCCTCCATCCATGGACAAAAGTGCCTTTGTGGGAGCTGTGAGACCCAACACCTTATGCCAAGGGACCCAGGAGGAGTCTCACCCACTCATGGGTCAGGTAATAGGCATATAGACCTCAGTTCCAGCTGAGGACCCTGAAGTGGCCCATGAATTGGCTCTAGCCCCTCACAGCCACAGTGTGGGAGCCCCTCGAGAACACTGATTTAAATAGTCACCCATGGATAAGAACCTTAATGGAAGTCCAGGAGTCTAGGGGAAATATTCCAGCATGCCCTTGGAGCAAAAATAAAATCCAAACTTGGACTCAATGAAGAGGGTAGAAGGAACAGTTAACTGTATAACTGCTCCCTCAAGGTAGCACACTTCAGTAGCAAGACAGCCCTTCTAGGACAGTGATTTCTCCTAGAAAAGTGAGAGCATATAGTGAGAGCATATAGTGAGTGTCTAGCTTCCCCAGCTGTGTGTGGCTCTGCCAAAGAATCCCATTTATCTCTGACCCTATCCAGAGTCACTGAGTCAAAAGCTGCATGACTAGGGGGTGGTGATTCAGATGGGAGGACAGCAGCCAGGGCCCAGAACATATCAATGGGATGCACACCCCACTAATGGCATGACAGACTCCATTGGGAAGCCTGCTCACAAGCAGCTGAGGTACCTCATGCTAGATTCCCTTAACTGGCTCACAGGCATCCCCAGCACTCTGTGAGCCTCACCCACACACCTCTCTACCTCATGGCTGGCCCCCTTTGCATGCTCCCAATAAAGGCAAAGGAAAGCTTTGGCAGAAGACTAGTAAGTGCTGTAGAAAGATGGCCCAAATCAGCATGACAGGGAGACATCTCAAATTTCAGTATTTAGCACCACTTTGGGGAGAGCATGAGAGAGGCTATCAGCACCTGGCCTGATGCACTGCAGAGCTTACAAGCTTAAGAAATCTTCCACAGAGGGAGCAAGAAGTGGGGAGCAGGCATAACCAAAGAAGGTCTGAGAAAGCCTAAGAATCCCCAGCAGAGCTGAAAGTATTCTCTCCCAAAATCACTCAGTAATGACTGGAGGAGGTGACTGTTACTTCAAATGTGAAGACAGCAATGCAAGACTTTGAAAAAAATCAAGGAAAAAGGACCACCAAAAGATCACAATAACGTTTCAGTAACCAATCTCAAAAACATGGATATCTGATTTACCCAATAAAGAATTCAAAATAGCTATTTTTTAAAAAGCTGAATGACCTACAAAATAACACAAAAAGGCAATTCAATAAAATCAAGAAAACAATGCATAAACAAAATGAGAAATTTAACAAAGAGATCAGAGTCATAAATAAGACCCAAACAAAAATTCTAGAGCTGAAGAATACAATGGATAAAATAAAAAATGCAAAAAAGAACATTAATAATAGAATAAATCAAGGAGAATAAAGAATCTATGAATTAGAAGACAGGATCTTTGAAATAACCCAGTCAGAGGAAAACAAAACAAGCAGACAAAAAAAAAAAAAGAGTGAAGAAAGCCTACATGAACTATGGGATAGTATCAAGAGAAGCAATCAGCAAATTACTGGAATCTCAGAAGGAGAGGAGAGAGAGAAAGGAGAAAAAAGTTTATTTAAAGAACTAATGGCTGAAAATTTCCCAAATTTGGGGAGATTGGGCCATCCACATTCATGAAGCTTACAGGTTCTCCCCACCGAATTCAATTTAAAAAGATCTCCAAAAACATTACAATGAAACTGCCAAAAATCAAAGACAGAGAATATTAAAGGCAACAAGAGAAAAGAAGCTTATCACTTACAAGAAAGCCTCCAAAGGTTGTCAGCACATTTTCTCAGCAGAAAATTTACCAGTCAGAAGAGAGTAGGATGATATATTCAAAGCACTGAAAGAAAAAAAAAACAAACTGCTGACCAAGAAAACTTTTTCAGGCAAAGTTCTCCTTCAGAAATTAAGGAGATATAAAGACATTCCCAGACAAACACAAGCTGAGGGAGTTCATCACAACTGTACCTACCTTACAAGAAATGCTGCAATTATTAATATAAAAGTATATAAAAACATACAGTATACTGAAAGGTAAGTAGGTAGTCAAGTTCGGAATACTCTAATACTGTCACATGGTAGAGTGTTAACCACGTAACTCTAGCAGAAAGATTAGAGGACCAAAATATTAAAAATATAGCTACAGTAATTTGTTAATGGATACACAATATAAAAAGAAGTAAATTGTGATATCAAAAACATAAAAGGGTGGAATAGAAGGGCAGAGATTTTGTATTTGATTGAAGTTAAGTTGTTGGCATAAAATAGACTCATATCTATAAAATGTTTTATGTAAGCCTCATGGTAACAACAAAGCAAGAAACTACAGTAGATACACAAAAGAATAAAAAAAAGGAATCAAAGCATGCCACTCTGGAAAATCATGAAGTCAGAAAGGAAGGCAGCAAGAGAGGAAAAATGAAGTGAGGGAACCACAAAACAGCCAGAAAATAATTAATAAGATGGCATTAGTAAGTCGTTACCTATCAATAATTACACTAAATGTAAATAGATTAAATTCTCCAATCAAAAGGTATACTGTGGGCAAATGAATAAAAAGAACAAGACTCAACTATGTACTGCCTACAAGAGATTCATCTCAGGTTTAGGGATACACACAGGCTCAGAGTGAAGGGATGGAAAAGATATTCCATGCAAGTAAAAACCAAAGGAATGAGGGGTAACTATACTTATATCACACAAAATAGTCTTTAACTGAAAATCTGTAAAAGAGACAAAGAGGCTCATTATACAGTAATAAAGGGGTCAATTCGTCAAGGGGATAAAGCAATCATAAATATGTTTGTACCCAACATTGGACCACCTAAATATATCAAACAAATACTAACAGATATGAAGGAAGAAACACACAAAAATACAATAAGGGAATTCAATACCCCACTTTCAACAATAGACAGACCATCCAGATAGAAAATCAATAAGAAAACCTTGGACTTCAACTATACTTTAGATCAAATGGATCTAACAGACATCTGTAGAACAGTCCATCCAATAGCAGCAGAATACACATTCTTTTCAAGTGTACATGGAACATTCTCCCAGTTAAATCATATGTTAGGCAAGTCACAGCAAATTTAGGAAGACTGAAATCATACGAAGCATTTTTTCCAACCAAAATGGAGTGAACTAGTAATTGATAAAGGAGGAAAAGTGGAAAATTCACAAATATGTAAAATTAAACAACACACTTTTTTTTTTTAAGTATTTTATCTGGTTTCTTTTTTTTAGTCAATTTATTTATTTTTATAGTTTTTTATTATTTTTGGCTGTGTTGGGTCTTCGTTTCTGTGCGAGGGCTTTCTCTAGTTGTGGCAAGCGGGGGCCACTCTTCATCGCGGTGTGCAGGCCTCTCACTATCGCAGCCTCTCTTGTTGCGGAGCACAGGCTCCAGATGCACAGGCTCAGTAGTTGTGGCTCACGGTCCCAGTTGCTCCGCGGCATGTGGGATCTTCCCAGACCAGGGCCCGAACCCGTGTCCCCTGCATTGGCAGGCAGATTCTCAACCACTGCGCCACCAGGGAAGCCCCAACAACACACTTTTGAACAACTAATGGGTCACAGAAGAAATCAAAAAGTAAATAAGAAAATATTCTGAAACAAATGAAAATGGAAACACAACATTCCAAATTTCTACAATGCAGCAAAATCAGTTCTAAAAAGGAAGTTCATAATAATAAACATCTTCATTAAGAAAAAAGAAAGATCTCAAGTAAACAACCTAACTTTATACCTCAAAGAACTAGAAAAAGAAGACAAACTAAGCCCAAAATTAGTAGAAGGAAGGGAACAACAAAGACATGAGTGGAAATAAACAAAATAGATACTAGAAAGACAATAGAACCAATGAAACTAAATTATGTTTTTTGAAAACATAAACAAAATAGGCAAAACTTTTCCCAGACTTAACACAAGAAAAGAGATAGAACTCAAATAAATAATAAAACTAGAAATGAAAGAGGAGACATTACAACTGATACCATATAAATACAAAGGATCATAAGAGACTACTATGAACATTTATATGCCAACAAATTGTACAACCTAGAAAAACTGGATAAATTTCTAAGACTGAATCATGAAGAATTAGAAATTCTGAACAGCCCAATTAGTAGGAAGAAGATTTAATCAGTAATCAAAAATCTCCCAACAAATAAGTGTCCAGAACCAGATGGCCTTATTGGTAAATTCTACCAGACATTTACAAAATAATTAATGCCTATCCTTATCAAACTCTTCCATAAAAGAGAAGATTAGGCAACACTCCCAAACTCACTTTACAAGGCCAGCATTACTGTGAAATGAAAACCAGACGAGGACACCACAAGAAAAGAAAATTACAGGCCAATATCCCTAAAGAACATAGGTGAAAAAAATCCTCAAGAAAAAAACTAACAAACCAATACAGCAATACCTTAAAAGGATCATATATCATGATTAAGAGGAATTTCTTCCAGGGATGAAATGGTTCAACATCCACAAATCAATTAATGTGATACACCATACTAACAAAATAAAGAATAAAAATCATATGATAATCTCAATAGGTGCAGAAAAAGCATTTGACAAAATTCAACATCTTTCATGATAAAAACTCTCAACAAGCTGGTTATAGAGGATAGGTATGTCAACATAATAAGGCCATATATGATGAGCCCAGAGATAACATCCTACTCAACAGTGAAAAGCAGAAAGCTTTTTCTCTAAGATCAGGAGCAAGACAAGGATGCCCACTCTTGCCACTTTTTTTTTTTTAACACAGTACTGGAATTCTTAGTTAATGAAATTAGGCAGGAAAAAGAAATAAAAGGCATCCAAATTGGAAATAAAGAATTAAATCTGTCTTTATTTGCAGATTATATATATATATATATATCCCTAAAGACTCCTCCAAAAAACTAATAACATTTTTCAGTAAATAAAAGAATTCAGTAAAGTTTCAGGATACAAAATCAATATACAAAACTCAGTTGCATTTCTATACACTAATAATAAGCTATCAGAAAGATAAATTAAGATAACAGTATCAAAAAGAATAAAATACCTAGGAATAAATTGAACCAAGCAGGTGAAAAATCTGTACACTGAAAACTATAAGACTTGATAAACGAAACTGAAGAAAACACAAATATGTGGAAATATACTCTGTGATCATGGACTGGAAGAATTAAATTGTTAAAGTGCCCACACTAACAAAAGCCATATATAGATTCAACACAATCCTTACCAAAATTCCTATGTCATTTTTTACAGAAATAGAAAAAAAAATCCTAAAATTTGTATGGAACCACAGAAGACCCTGAATAGCCAAAACAATCCTGAGGCAGAAGAACAAAGCTGTGGAACAAATCACACTTCCTGATTTCAAGCTATATTACAAAGCTACAGTAATCAAAATAGTATGGTACTGGCACAAAAACAGACACATAGACCAATGGAACAGAATCCAGAGTCCAGAAATAAACCCTCACATATATGGTCATGTAATATATGACAAAGAAGCCGAGAATACCAAATGTGGAAAAGACAGTCTCTTTAATAAATGGTGTTGGGAAAATTGGATAATCATATGCAGAAGAATTAAAATGGACTCTTCTCTTATACCACTCACAAAAACTAACTAGAAATGGATTGAAAACTTAAACATAAGATCTGAAACCATAAAACTCCTAGAAGAAAACATAGAGAAAATCCTTTTCCTCACCAAAAAAAAAAGAGAGAGAGAAAGAGATAAGAAGTGTTGGTGAGGATGTGGAGAAAAGACAACCCTGTGCACTGTTGGTGGGAATGTAAACTGGTGCAGCCACTGTGGAAAAGAGTATGGAGGTTCCTCAAAAAATTAAAATAGAGCTACCACACGACCTAGCAATCCCACTTCTGGGTATTTATCCAAAGGAAATGAAATCAGAATCTCAAAAAGATTTCTACACTCCCAGGTCCACTGCAGCATTATTCACTGTAGCCAACATATGGAAATAACCTAAGTGTCCATCAACAGAAGAATGGATAAAGAAGATGTGATATATAGCTATATCTTTATCTATATCTATATTTATATAGATACATAGAGAGATACTATATACAATGGAATATTATTCAGCCATAAGAAATAAGGAAATTTTGCCATTTGTGAAAATATTGATGGAATTTGAGGGCATTATGCTAACTGAAAGAAGTCAGACACTGAAAAACAAATACCGTATAATCTCACTTATATGCGGAATCTATAAAAGCTGAACTCATAGAAACATAGAGTAGAATGGTGGCTTCCAGGGGCTGGAGGTTGGGAGATATGAGGAGATATCTGTCAAAGGGTACAAACTTCCAGTTATAAGATGAATAAGTTTTACAGATCTAATGTACAGCATGGTGCCTATAGTTAACAACACTGTATTATATACTTGAAAGTGTCTAAGAGAGTAGATCTTAAATGTTCTTACCATTTTAAAAAATGGTAATTATGTGAAGCGATGGAGGTGTTAACTAACCCTATTGTGGTAATCATTTCACAATATGTAAGTATCAAATCGTCGCATTGTACGCCTATCCTTACACAATGTTATATGTAAATTATATCTCAGTAGAATTGGGAAAATAAAAGGAACTTCATCTCCTTCGTTGTTCTAACTCTACCTAACATAATCATCATGGTCGTGGCTTCTGCTGGGACCTCCTGATTCTTGCCTCCAATAATGATGCCTCCTACCTCTGTTCCCCTTGACTTCCTTCTGAGTGGCCTTCCTAACAGTTTGTCTTTTCAGTTCTTCTATCCTATCATCTACATAACCAATTCCCTGCATTTAAGTTTTTCTCTTCTAAATACTTGAACTACTGTTTGATAAATAGATCCTGACTAGTGTAACTCTCCATGTTTCAAATTACAAATTTACAAGCTTCTTTTACTCACACAAGCCTAAGTTGATTATTTCATTAATATCACAAGGAGTAGGAGGCCAATACTCTTATTTGACACAATCAACAGATCGTGACTCTGGAAATTACTCTGTTAGTTAAATTAGCCAGAGAAACTCAAAATCACTTAGCATGCACTAGTGTGTCATCACATACATCTACCAAACTCATAACGACATAGAGAAAAACATGTGGTATTACTTCCCTTTAATAAATACAAAAACTAAGTCACAACAAGGCATCATATTCATAGGCTCTTATGGTCTAGGGAAGCTCAAAGTGATAATCTTGAACAGGGTTCTCAACTCAGGGTAATGTATGGATGCTGTTTTGGCACTTAATCTAAAACACGCTGAGAATTCTCATCCTAATATTTTATAAATGCATAAACTGAGACTCAAAAAGGTGAGAAGGCTTGTCTATGGCCAAAGGGTTGGCTCAAAACACTTGTGACTCTTGACTTGCAAAATCATACTCCCATCAAAGCAAGGCTTCAAAACTACTTTTACTTACCTCCAATATCCTTATTCTTATCCTAAAACCAAAGAGAATTAAGTTATTGTTGTGATCATTCACATTAGATTTTAATTTTATAATGGTAAGATCCATGTTTTATATGATTCATAATCCTTGCAGGTCCTAGAACAAGGCTTTCAATTTCAGCCAATGCATAGTTATTAATTTTCTACCACATTCAAGACAACATTCTACGTACTTCTATAGGCAACCAAGATTTAAATCAGATTCCATACTATATACTGCATTCAGCTATGTGAATAGACAAGTTGGGCTAATAGATTAAATAGATATAAGCATTTATCTAATCATGTGTTCATTTAACAAATATATTTTGAGCACCAACAATAAAATCGGCACTGTTTTGTGTACTGATGATATAGCAGTGAGTAAGATAGGCATGGTCCCTGCCTTCCCAGAGCTTTTAAATTAGTGGAGGAATAAGACATAAATAAACAACAAATAATTTCAGGGTGTAATATGTACTGTGAATTACACAAATGTAATTGATGTTGTTATAAAGGATAGAGGGTTGTGGGAATGTTGTGTACAGTTTTACACAACACAACCCTAGGAGGCACCATTCATGTCATGGCAGAGTAGATTTGTATATTTATTGCAAAAATGTTCTGGCAGAGAGCAGTAAAATGTCTTGTTCAAGTAAATTGGTATATTAAGATCATTTTCTCACAATGTAAGTAAAAAGTCTTAAGGAAGGACTGCTTTTTGCCAGTTTGCCCAAAGACACCGTGTGGATGAGCGGAGGCCCTCGAAAGGGGAGGTGACTGTGAAAAGAAAGTCAGATAAGACCACTTTGATGAAGTGACATTTAAGTTGAGGATAAATAAGAGCCAGTCATTTGGAGAATAAGAACACTCCGGGAAGGAGGAAAAGCCTATGCTTGACATTATCCATTCTTATTTTTGGCTTGTTTGTTTTGACACCTCACGCTTGCAATTAAAACTCATGAAGCTATGTGGCTGAAAAAAAAAAACAACTCATGAAGCTCTTTGTAGGCGAACATCATTTTCATTGGCAGGGTCTGTGTTTTGCATGGTTTGTTTTTCCACTGGTGATGACCTTGCCTCCTTGCTTTCTCCCTTAAGCATGCTTTTCCAGAGCTTTTGGCTGAGGTTAGGAATGTAATCTTTGGTTACATAACCTAGCTGGCTGACCTCACATGAACCAAGGACATAGGAAAATAACAGTAGCCAAAAATTAAGTCATTTTCATGACAATTACTACCATTCGTTGAGCATTTACTAAAAACAAGGCAAAATATTAAACTGAGCAATTAATCTGATGTAATCAGTCACCACCAAGGAAACTACCACTGCTATGTATTCATTCCTTCCATCCTTCTTCCTTCTATATACCAGGTACTTTGCCTTTTAACTCTAAAACAGAGTTAAAATACCTACAATTTAACATTATGATAATAATAACTGCTAACCTTTGTTGAGTGTTTATTAAATGGCAAGTACTATGCTTAGAGCTTTACTAACTTTAGCTCATTTAAACCTCAAAACACAGACTAGACATTATTTTACCCAATTTACAGAGGAATCTGAGGCTTAGCCTGTCTCAGATCTGTTGAGTTGGAATTTTCCCCAAGTAGCCTGACTCCAGAATTCATGCTGTAAATTCTTAATATGGCGCATGGTCTATAGAAAGACTTCAATAAGGTTTGGTATGACTGGAGGCAGAAGAGCAAGTGTAAAGAGGACACACTCCGTAGGTGGAGGAGATTCCTACCTCCCATGCGGCTCTAATAAGTAACCCTGCCTGAGAGAAGCTATCCCAAATCAACAAGTTCTCCTTAGAGAAAAAGGCCAACCTACATCAGCCATCATGGGAATTTATTTTGCTGCATGCTTCATAGGTTTTCTGACCTCCATTGTTTCAAAAAGAAGTCATCACCTTCCTCAGTGTACTTCTCAGGCACAATTCATTCTCCCAAAAATATGTGATTTCAAGGAGAAGGAGTTACAGATCATGCCTAAAATTGTCTTCATTCATCCAGGTCCTCCCTCCCAAGAGGCTCCTACTGGCATCCCGTAGCTTACGGAGCAAACGGCAAAGAACACCAACTAACAAGAAAATACTTTCTCCCCCTCTCTTGTATATTGCAAGAATACTGTCAGAGTATTTGAAGCGTCATGTGGCATACTTTTGCAGAAGTGTGCAATTCTGAAGTCCAAAGAAAACCCACATCATGATACTAATTTGATAAAAAGACAATCAAAAGCCAAGAGACTATTTAGACTTGTCATCTTATTAAACATCAGAAACTCTGCTGTGTTATAGGCACAGTGGAACCAATAAACCATTAATAGAGCATCATGCAAAAGCCAAGAGCAGGATAGGAACCAGCTTTGATCAAAAGCAGGTGTGAGCACAAAGCAGAAAGTAAATTGTCCAATCAATGAACAGGAACAGAGTTAAACAGTCTTGTCTGTCAGTAGGTTATAAATCATTGCACCCCAGTGGGAAAGGCTATAATAATTCCATAACAAAGCTCAGTGATTCTAAACACTCTGCAGTAAATCTTTTATCAGACTCAGCCTGGCGTCTCTGTCCCAAGAGTCAATTTTGACTTTGTGTATTCAGCCCAAATCAGTGCCCAGAAAACAAGATCTCAGTGAAAGGGACTTGTGAGCAAACCTCCACATGTTCACGTACCAGATCTGGATAAATACCCACAAGTTCAGTGGCTTATGTTAACTGTTGAAACATGAAAAGCCAAGCTGGAATATGTGAGACTAAGCATTTGGGGTAGAACTAAGTAAGCACTTCAGAGAAGCCAGGGAAAATTAAGAGTCACTCAAGGAAATAGGCATCCAGGTATTTTCTATTTTTAAAAGTAATACTGAAAGATATTTTTCCTTTTTTTCCTAGACAAACGTGCCCTCCAGTCTTCGAAGATAGCTCCCTAAAGCTGAAAATTCCCTTCCTTCCCTGTAGCAGCTAAAATCCAAAACAAGCGCTCTGAAAAGGTAAAGCTCACACTTGGAAATTTGGAAATTAAAAAATCACAAACCAAACCACAACCTACTTAGATCACCTGAGAAGGGGCTCCTCTTCTTTCTCTGGACTTTGTGATTTCCATCCAGCCCTCTACTTCTACAATAATAACCTCAGTGTGCTACCTGAAATCTTACCAAGACAGCCATCTTCTACCCAGACTCTGGACTAATCTTCACCCCAAATGAAGGACATACATGAATTGCTTACGTGTGGCGGTAACTCACTAGCTCAACCTCAAGGTCAGTTTTACTATTGAGTCTTTCTGACCTTGGTAATAAGGTTCCCAATAACTGAATTCTTGCCATGTTCCTTAATGATTAAGTTGGTGCCTTGGACTCCTGACTATCAGTGACTGGATTTTGTCCCTGAACCTTAATTTCCCCAATCTTTGTTCTAAATCTCTACATATGCCACCAGCTTATTTCCTTATATCTGTTTATTGCTCTGCATTATCTTGACTTGCATAGATTTTCCTTTCTCACACTAACAAATTTCTCAGCTTTAGAGTTAAGTCCCTATTCCTTCTTTCCTTCCAAATATTAATTGAGTGTCTGTTTGGGCTAAAAAGAAAATAACCAAGTTCCTGACCATAAGAGTAACTGTGGATATCCACATCAAAATTCTGAATTTGAATAAAGCCAAGAGTCAGTCCTCCCTAACCCTTGGATTTGCTTGATCTCTGGGTCCTATTCCACCCCATAGAATCTAAGGAACTAAGGATAAGACCCTAAAAGAACACTAAATATATTACTTAAAGTTGGTAAGCCTATAGGCTTAACTGATAGCCTCTCCCAATGATGTCCATATTGCTAACTGACTGTCTTGCACTGGCTTCCTTTTTAGCCTGTTTTGGCTAGTCAGGTTGGACAATACCAGAATTAGAGTTTATATACAAGTTAAAGTCTGCATTAAAGAAATGTACTTAGTAATCTTGAGAACAGATATATAAACCTGATTCCTAACAAGACAGTTCTTTATTTCAACTAGAAAAGTTTGCCTTAGATTGTGTTGTGTTGTGTCCTTTGTTAAATGAGGTTTTCCACACAGGTATCTGAAAGGTAGAGACTTGCCCAGTAACCCAACCAACACCTTCTAGCTCTGGTTTTGATTAACAACCCAAAATTTACATTTAAAATCAGAAATTATATTCCTTCATAATTGAAGTATTAACATAATCTGGTTTTTTTCAGATTTTCTTTCTTGCTGTGAACTTGCTTGTCAGTGTTTCTCAAACTACATGCAATATAAAGCTTATGTTTTTGTAAGGAAACTCTCAAATCAAAACTGATCCAATTACTCACTCTTCCTCTTTTTTTCTTTCCTTCTCTCTCTCCACACCCACCCACCCACACCCACACACACACAAACGTATATATTTATCAAATCCCATCCACTGTTTTAAGCAGAAAATAACGTTGAAATGCAGCAAAAAACAACAAGAAATTCCTCTATGTTTCTATACTTTTTGCAGTGATGGATGAGACATCCAGAATTGCAGATCTCAACCCTGAGAACAAACACTCTCAAGATCATACCAGAAAACTAACAACACAGTTTAATGAGAACCAAATACTATGCACCAGATCATTAATAGTTACCTTGGAGAATTATGGATTTTACCAGTTAGGAAGTTCTTGACAAACACATTATTTATTCATAGAAATGGATTTGATTTCCTTCACCAAACCATCAGTTGCCTTATTCAGTGACCTTAGAAATGATAAACCTGGGATTAGTCTGGACCCTGGAGTGGGTTTGTAAAATGTTCTGTATTTCTAGAAAAGAAACTAGAATTTTGACCATAAGACTTGGGAGTTGAAGCTGAGTTCCTATATTCATTAATTGTATAAAATTGTCCAAGATATTTAACCTCTCTGTGTCTTGGCATTTCCATATATTTATAAGTTATTAACAATATTAACTGCTCTGTAAATCTGACTAGACTTTTGTGATTTTTTTTAAGTATATTGTATTGCAAAAAATAACAAAATTTACCATTTTGCCTTTTTTAATTGTACAGATCTGAGGCATTAAGTACATTCACATTGTTGTGAAACCATCAGCACCATCTGTCTCCAGAGCTTTTTCACCTTCCCAAACTGAAACTCTGTCCCCATTAAACAGTAACTCCCCATTGTCTCCCAGCCCAGCCCCTAGAAACCACCATTCTACTCTCTATTTCTATAAATTGGACTACTTTAGGGACCTCATATAAGAGGCACCATATAACATTTTTCTTTTGTGACTGGCTTGTTTCACTTAGCTAGTGTCTTCAAGGTTCAGCCATGTTGTAGCATGTGTCAAAATTTCCTTCCTTTTAAAAACTGAATAATATTCCATTGTATATTATATACTATGTTTTATTTATCCATTCATCTGTTCATGAACACTTGGATTGATTACACCTTTTGGCTATTGTGAATTATGTTGCTGAGAACATGGGTGTACAAATATCTATTTGAGTCCCTGCTTTCACTTTCTGGATATATATCCAGAAGTGGAGTAGTTGGATTATATGGTAATTCTATCCTTAATTTTTTGATACATTACCATACCATTTTCTTTTTTGTGTGAGTTTTAAGTAGGATAATACTTGGAAAAGAGCTCTGAAACTTCTATTCTTTATAAACAAAATAAGTTAGGTAACAGCATAGACTGTATTTTTAGATAATGTTTGAGAATTTCTTCTTTGGAACTTTCCTCTTATCTCAAACTCAACTTCTCTGAGCCTCAGTTTTGTCACTATATGGTAAGGATCATAATACAGACTTTGAAAATTTGTTGTGAAGTTTAAAATAATAGTAGGTTAAACCATATAAATTGTTGTTATAGGTTAAACATGGTGAAATGTTGGCAATTTCGTATACTTCAACCTAATATATTTGTTGATATTCACTTGCCCTTCCAGACCCACTCTACAAATTTTGACATAGACCCATTCTGTGTCCTAAAAGACAGAGCTACATGAAAAGCTCTTTTGCTATCCAGCCTCCAATTAATTCAGATGGGACAGGCAGTAGGTCGCAGGGCAGGAGAAGGGTGTGGTCGGGATATTTATTCCCGAGCATCCTCACTGCCAGATGACAGTTTGGCCAGCAGCTGCATCCCTACAATGAATTCCTTAGCTCTTCTCAAGTAGCCTTCTCCTACAGTAACAGCTATAGTTTCAGCTCCACCCGCACTTTAAGCCCCTTCAAGTCTAGGTGTGCTAACAGCTCTCCGAGATTGATAGTCCCAGGGTACTCCACCATTTTTCATTGGTTTCTCTTAAACATGTCCTCACCTAAATCATTCCTTTATTAAACTCCCCTGAGTTACGCTGTTTGAGTGTGCCATGTCTTTCCTACAGGGACTTAAACTGATATAATACATAGCTTTGTTAATATATTGCCTTTCTTTTAATAAATGCTTAACAAATGGTAGTAATTGTCATGAAAATAATTTCTATTTTTTTCTGCTCTGAATTCTCTCTGTCTTTGGTTAATCATACTTCTTATCTGGAGTCAAAATTGCTCATATGCTAGTGGCATGATCAGTGACTCATCTTTGTCAAGACCATATGTAAGGTAAGATCTTCCTTCAAGGATGCCTGTTGGGTTCTCCAAGTAACCACAAGCTAGAAAACAAAAGAAAGGTAGTTTAATCTAGCTCTTTACATTCTTAATCCTATCTTTGTTCCAAGTTGAATATGTTGAAATAGCTTGAAAAGAATTGATTTGAGAAGCTAAACAGGCCAAAGGTTACTTTGGGTTTCTATTCAAGAAAAACATTTGACCTCTTGTTGAAGATGAACTGTCCCTTACCCAACAGGTGTCAAGATGTAGAGGACCCTTACCACAATGCTAGTTCAGGCAGAAGAAAGGTGGCAAAGATGGATTTACTATGAACTCATGAATCTCAAACTTCAGAGAACCTCACTTGTATAAGCTCCTTTCAAGGCCCTGGCAGGAACCCAAGAAATGTGTGCACAAGGTCGTATGTGTTTGTAAATTTGCAAAAGTAAGACAAATGTCTCTTTCCACTGTGACTTCCCCTCTATCATATTTTCTCTTATGGTAGGTAGAAATGAAGTGACTGCGGGCATTTTGTGAGATATGACAAAGAATCAGTTGAATTGGGCCATCATTGGGTTTCGTGGGATTTATTTAGGCTGTTTATAAGTATTTCTCAGTAAAGTTAATTTACTGTTATTTATTCCATAAAAAGTGGCTTTGGGGATTCTATTTCTGGCCAGTGTGCTGACTCAACCATCACTGTGGCATTAAGATGCAAAAATAGAGACTGTATCACAATATGAAAGTGTCCTACAACACCTGGCACAGAAATCTGTGAGCAGTGAAGGAAAAACAAGATTTGCAAATATGTAGCTAGAAGCTTAGCTATATAAAAATTCTTTCAATCATCTGACATGCAAAATTATAAGCAGAGAATTTAGTTCCCATCAATTTCTAGTCAAAACAGGAATATAATCAATAATGCAACATATAAAAGTATAAAAGCTCCATACATTTTAAGTTTTGCATGGTAATCATGCAACATAAAATTTACCTGAATTCCTTTTACTGTAGAACACAAAACTATTTTATTTGGAATACCAGATAAAAATGAGTATGTCTCTAATAGCTCATAAATGAAAGAAATTTGATAGAGGTTTTTAAATTTTGGCTACACTACTAGAAATTTTATATGACATTACTATAGTGAATTGTGAAGCAAAAAAAGAAATTTTCTAAACCCTTATTCATAGAAAACTGATATTGACCAATCATAGTAGATGAGAAACTGAATTATTGACAAAAATCAATAATTATTACTGTGATTAAATGTGTTGTGATATCTTTCCTAATTCTAAATAAATATTAACTCTCATACCTATTTGTATATTTGTTTCCTGACAAAGGTTTCCTCAAATTGTATGGGCTTCAATTTCCTTAATAATAGAAAAGAAGTTATATAAAGTCTATATGTCTAACTATCAGAGACCCTCAAGATAGTATCAGGCATTTATTTGCTCACAAATTTGGAAGGTTACATAGCTGTTTCTTCACCTTTGTCAAAGTAGAGTTTTAAATATTTGGAGAAAATGAGATATTTCTACTCAGAAGCACAGAGAATGCAAAAATTCAAAAAATAATTGAAAGTTCATATTCCTGGCTTAAAGATCTATGAGGGCCTCTACATTGGAGGTTCCAGACACACAGGTTCTCTGGTCTACTGAACTGGAGAGAGAGAGAAAGAGAGAGAGAGAGAGAGATTTTCAGGCATCCTCTGCAATTTTTTTCCCCAGTCAGAATTATAGTATCTCAGAAAACAATCTGGCATTCGTGAGAAACCCTGTGAAGGCACCAATATTTTCAGCATTATCAAGGAAATGTGAAATGTTTGGGGGGAAAGAGAGAAGGGAGAGAGAGAAAAAGAAGATGCTAGTGTGCTTTTAATAAATGCTCTACACATGGTAGTCCTTGTTTTCCAGCTTGTTGGCATATTTTCAGAAAAGTCTGTCACAATTCTATGTTCCTTCATTTTTTTTCCTTTCCCACTACCTTTTTGTAAAATTATAATTTTTTTATTGAAGTATAATTGATTTACAGTGTTTCAGGTATACAGCAAAGTGATTCAGTTATATGTTCATATATAAATATCTATTCTTTTTCATATTCTTTTCCATTATAGGTTATTACAAGATATCGAATATAGTTCCCTGTGCTATATAGTAGGTCCTTGTTGTTTATCTATTTTATATATAGTAGTTTGTATCTGTTGATCCCAAATTCTGAATTTATCCCTCCCCCACCTTTCCTCTTTGGTAACCATGAGTTTGTTTTCTATGTCTGTGAGTCTATTTCTGCTTTTTAAATAAGTTCATTTGTATCATTTTTTTAGATTCCACATATAAGTGATATCATATGATATTTGTCTTTCTTTGTCTGACTTACTTCACTTACTATGATAATCTCTAGGTCCATCCATGTTGCCGCAAATGGCATATAGTCTTTATCAGTTTGAGAAAGTTCCCCTCTATTATTAATTTTCTGAGAGCTTTAATCATTAATAGGTGTTGGATTTTGTCAAATGCCTTTTCTGAATCTATTGATATGGTCATGTAATTTTTCTTTTTTAGTCCATTGATGTGATGGATAACATTATTTGATTTTTGAATGTTGAACCAGCCTTGCATACCAAGAATAAGTCCCACTTCATCATGGCATATAACTCTTTTTATACCATTTTGGATTTGACTTGCTAATATTTTATTGAGGATATCTGCACCTCTGTTCATGAGAGATATAGTTCTGCATCTTTCTTTTCTTGTAATGTCTTTGTCTGATTTTGGTATTAGGGTAATGCTGGCCTCATACAATGAGTTAGGAAGTATTCCCTCTGTTTCTGTCCTCTGAAAGAGATTGTAGAAAATTGGTATAATTTCCTCTTAAATGTTCGGTAGAATTTACCAGTGAACCCAGCATGGCCTGGTGCTTTCTGTTTTGGAAGATTATTGATTATTGATTCATTTCTTTAATATATATGGGCCATTCAGATGGTCTATTTCTTGTGTGAGTGTTGGCAGATTGTGTCTTTCAAGAAATTAGTCCATTTTATCTAGATTGTCAGATTTGTGGGCATAGAGTAGGTCAAGTTGGTTTATAGTGTTGATCGTTGGTTCACTGAAGCTCTGCTTCTATTTTTTCAGCCTTTTTTCTTATCGATGTTTCATTTTGGATCATTTACATTACTCTGCCTTCAAGGTCCCTAATTGTTTCTTCTGCAATGTCTAATCTGCTATTAATCTCATCTAGTGTATTTAAATTTTTTTTTTTTTTTTTTTTTAGTTTTCAGAGTAGTGTTAAGTTAGGTTCACAGCAAAATTGAGTAGAAAGTATAGAGGGTTCCTACATGCCCTCTCCCATCCCCACCATCACTCTTACCAGAGTGGTACATTGGTTACAATCAATGAACCAACACTGACACATTATTACCACCCAAAGTCCATAGCTTATATTATGGTTCATTCTTTGCATTGTACCTTCTGTGGTTTTTGGCAAATGTATAAAGACATGTATCCACCTTAGAGTATCATACATACTAGTTTCACTTCTCTAGAAATCCCCTATTCTTTCTATTTACCCCCCCTCCTCAAGTCCTTGGCAACCAATGATCTTTTTTCCTTCTCCATAGTTTGTTTTTGTTTGTTTGTTTGTTATTTGCCTTTTTTTGCCTTTTCCACAATGTCATATAGTTGGAATCAGATAATATTTAGTCATTGCAGATTGGCTGATTTCACTGAGTAATACATACATTTAAGTTTCCTCCATATCTTTCATGGCTTGATAACTCATTTCCTTTTTTTTTTTTAATTGGGGTATAATTGCTTTACAATGTTGTGTTAGTTTCTGCTGTACAATGAAGTGAATCAGCTATATGTATACATGTATCCCCTCCCTCTTGGACCTCCCTCCCCGCCATCTGCCGAATAATATTCCATTGTATGGATGCACCAGAATTTATCTATTCACGTATTGAAGGATATCTTTGTTGCTTTCAAGTTTGAGCTATTATGAAAAAGAGCTTCCATAAATATACATTTGCAGGTTTTTGTGTAAACGTAAGTTTTCAAACTCCTTTGGGTAAATACCGAGGAGCATTATTGCTGGTAAGAGTATGTTGAGTTTTGTAAGAAACTGTCAAACTGTCTTCCAAAGTGGCTGTGCTATTTTGCATTCCCAGAAACACTGAATGAGAGTTTCTATTGTTCCACAACCTCACCAGCATATCGTGTTGTCAGTGTTTTGGATTTTGACTCTTCTAATAGGTGTGTAATATTATCTCATTGCTGTTTAAATTGGCAATTCACTAATGATGCATAATGTATATCTTCTTTGGTGAGGTATCTGCTAAGATCTTTGGTCCATTTTTTAATCAGGTTATTTGTTTTCTTATTGTGGAGTTTTAAGAGGTTTTTGTACATTTTGGATAACAATCCTTTATCAGATATGTCTTTAGCAAACATTTTCTCCCAGTGTGTGGCTTGTCTTCTGATTCTCTTCATTGAGTATATTTTTAATCTCATATATTACCATTTTCACCTCTAGAAGTGTGATTTGGTTTTTGTATTTTTTAAACATATTTCAAGCAGTGACTTGAAAGTAGAGCTTCTTAAACATACAGAAGATAATTACAATAATTGGTTTGATGTCCCCTTGTATTAATTCTATCATCAATGTGATTTCTGGATCTGTTTTGATGGAACAATTTTTACTCTAATTATGTGTCATATTTTTCTGTTTGTTTTCATGCCCAGTAATTTCTTATTAAATACCAAACTTTATAAGTCTTGCCTTATTGAGTGCTAGATATATTTATATTCCTATAAATATTTTAAGCTTTATTTTGAGATGTATTTAAATTAAAACAGTTTGATTTGGGGCATTCTAGAACTAAATTTGCACCACTGCTTAGGAAAGACCCTCTGAGTACTCTACCTATTACCCATGAATTATGAAGTTTTCCACTTTGGTGCAAATGAAACTATTCCTGACCCTGACTGAGTTGTGGGGAATGTTTCCTCTAAATTTGGGGGTATTTGTTTTGCTGGTCTTAAACAACTTCCTCACATGCATGAGTTGATCATATCTCAGCTGAAGACTAGAAGGGTCTAGATCCTCTACAGATCTCCAAAGCTTGTTCTCTCTGATTCACCTCTTCTCTGGTCCTTTGCCGTGTGAACTCTGCCTCCTTGTGCTCTCTGGGGTCCCAGTTCTGTCTTATTTAGTCAGAGAAACTGACAGCTTCCTTCTGGGCTTTCCCCACCTGCAGCATGGCCTATAAGATCTCCAGGCAGTAAGCAGGGACAATTAGAAGGCTCACTTCATTTGTTTCCTCAACTCTCAGGAATCGTTGTCCTTTATTACATGATATTTCATGCTTTAAAAACTATTATTTTATTTATTTTGCCTGTTTTTTGTTGCTTCAGGGGAGAAGGTAAATCGAGGCACTGTACTTCATTTTGGCCAGGAACTGTTTGGGACCAGCAGCAAGTCATTAGACCTTCACTTAACTATGACAAGGTAAAAGAAAGGAGAAAATGTTGACTTGCAGAGTAAAGTACAGATTCTTTCAGTGGGTTCCCCAATTGGCTTACAGATACTACACACCCTTGCCCCCTGCTGTCAGTGAAAGTTCAGCTTACTTTCCTTGTAGCCTCTCTCTTCTCTCTGTGCAGTAAGTTTTTACCCTCTTGTTACTAATTTTTAAACTGTCATAGTTGTGAGCCATTATTCTTGAATCCCTCAAATTCCAGGGGACAGATGTTGATTTCTCTGAGAGCTTTTCATGAACTCCCCTCCCCCCACCTTAAGAACTCTGACAACTCTCTAAGGATATATTCTTTGCCTCTCTCCAATCTTCCAATGAATTAATAGCCTTATTTTATAAAAGCTGGACATAATTAATAAGCTAGGATTCACAAAACGGTCTTCCAAACTTTCAGCATATCTTGCATAGGTTATCTGACAACTATAGTTCTCAGCTTTTTGAGGCCATACAACTAGAAAGCAGGAAAAGTCTCTTTGGCTAACCCGTTTTATATACAGTATTTTATGCATAAGGCATTTGTTAGTGTGTAACCAAAGTGCATAGAAATACTGCCTGGCAAGTAATGGGCTTTCAGTAAATATGTGTTGAACAAATAAATAAGCAGTTGGAGGGTCACCCAGGTTTGCTAGCATATTATAAAATCTGCAGGGTTTACAGATGTTAGAACACTCATAGAAAGGAACAAGAAATTATCAAAGATAAAAAAAATTCTTAAAAGCAACCAAATGACATGATTTTTCTGCACAGCAGACTTCACATCAGCACTAATAGATTCTCAAAAACAATAGAACACTATCTCCAAGAAATATTTTTGCTGAGAAAATAAAGCTGCTTTCAACCTGAAATTCTATACCCAGCTAAGTTATCATACAAGAGTGGAGAGCAAAGTAAAAGTATTTTCTGACAAACAAACCAAAAAAAAAAAGAAAACTGAGATAATCTATACATCACAAACTACAGTAAAAGAACTTCTTTAAAAACCTATTTCATTTAATAGGAAAGAAAATGGAATCAGAAGAAAGCAGAGGGATACAAAAAGTAAATGTGAAAAAGAATTTTTTTTAATACGTTGGTAGAATTTAAATGAGGATTGCCTACTCACAATATTACTGATGATGCAATTTGTTGTGTTTTAAAATGAGATGAAACTAAAATGGAAGCAAACAACATAGGAAATGAAAGTAAGTCAGAGTTAAAAAATTCCAAAGCTCATGTTCCATTCTACAGAAGGACAGAGATACTGGCTAACTAGATTTTTAGGGAAAAGATGTTTAAAATGTTAAGGGTAACCACTAAGAGTGGAAGCAAGTTATATAACTTCAAATAGAAGTCCTAAAAATGAGAAAAGAAAAACAAGACATTCTTTAAAAATAGTATAAAAAATAGGAAAAATAAGATGTTTGACTTAAGTCCAAATAAGATAGTGAGAAAGGAAAATAGCAGCCTCTGAGATCCAGGAACTGGCCTATTACAAGGAGACCTGAGAGTTATTAGAAATAGTCCAGTCACTCAAAGCTGGGCTGTGCTGTTCTCCTGTTGGACATAAATAATCTTACAGAACACCAACTTCAGATGAAGTCGCTGTGAGACCATGATAAAGTGAGATGAAACAAGACCACTTTATAATATGGTCTAAACAGAGTCACTGTCATTGTTCCATCCACAAAATACCAAGCATCCCCCTCTCCTGGCTAATATGAGTGAATGCTGCTTTTGTCTCTTAACAATCACAGCTTTTGTGTCTCACTAGCCTGCCCTACTTATAGCTAAGATTTGTTAAGATACTCAGTTATAAAATTATCCCCATTTTCTGACAGCATTCAATCCACAATAAACCTCCTTTTTTCTTAGACCCTCCCACAGATCACCCAGTCGAAGCCCCAATCTGATAACAGGTCCTTTATGACACCTTCTTTCTGAGCCCCTCCCTTGTCCCCCATGGTGTTCAGTCTCCTGTGGTTCGATGAATTATGAACCCAGTGTTGACTGATGTGTGCATTGCTGGGGTCTTTGGCTGGAGAACACTGACACCTACAACCACAGTAAAATTAAAGTGGTATTTTAGTTCACTCTTCTCACCAGTTTGTTCCTAGATAAATTTTAAAATAACTGCCAATAGTTCCTGAACACCCCCCACCGCAGCCAAAAAACAAAATTCATGTTGGAACTTTTCATTTTCTTAAAAGTACAGAATAATGTGGTAAGAGCTGCTATATTTCCAGTATCGACTTTCCCTTTCAGAAACATGATATATATCTCCATTTATATACATCAGGGTTTATGGCTTCTTTGTAGTTTTAGTCATGTAGATATTGTATATGACTTGTCAAATTTATTTCTAAGTAATATATAAAAAGCTATTCCTTGACATTTGTATAACAATATTTTACATAGATATTTATGTATATTTCTTTATATAGTTTTGGCACATACCTTAAGTTTATTCCTGTATGTTTATATATTTTGTGCTATTATATATCACTATTATACTTTCTGTTTTCTAATCCACTAATATCTTTTGGAGGGGGCAAAGACAGCCTTTCCTGTATTTAATTTTTTTAATTTTTTTAAATTTTTACTGGAGTATAGTAGTTGACTTACAATGTTGTGTTAATTTCAGGTGTACAGCAAAGTGAATCAGTTATATATACATATATATGTATATATATCCATTCTTTTTCAGATTCTTTTCCCATATAGGTTATTACAGAATACTGAGCAGAGTTCCTTGTGCTATACAGTAGGTCCTTATTAGTAATATTTTATATATATTAGTGTGTATATGTTAATCCCAATCTCCGAATATATCACTTCCCCCAGTGTTTCCCCTTTGGTAACCATAAATTTGATTTCGAGATCTGTGAGTCGGTTTTTGTTTTGTAAATAAGTTGATTTGTATTTTTTTTATTAGATTCCAAATAGAAGTGATATCATATGATATTTGTCTTTCTCTGTCTGACTTACTTCACTTAGTATGATTATCTCTAGGTCCATCCATGTTGCGGTAAATGGCATTATTTTGCTCTATTTTATAGCTGAGTCATATTCCATTGTATATATGTACCACATCTTCTCCCTAACACCATACGCAAAAATAAACTCAAAATGCATTAAAGACCTAAATGTAAGACTGGATACTATAAAACTCTTGGAGGAAAACATAGACAGAACACTATCTGACATAAATCGCAGCAATATTTTTTTGGATATACCTCCTAGAGTAATGAAAATACAAACAAAAATAAACATATGGGACCCAGTTAAATTTAAAAGCTTTTGCACAGCAAAGGAAACCATAACGAAACAAAAAGACAGCCCACAGAATGGAAGAAAATATTTTCAAACAGTGCGACCAATAAGGGATTAATCTCCAAAATATATAAACAGCTCATGCAGCTCAATATCAAAAAACAAACAACGCAATCAAAAAATGGGCAGAAGGGACCCTGGTGGTGCAGTGGTTAAGAACCCACCTGCCAATGCAGGGGACACGGGTTCGACCCCTGGTCCAGCAACTAAGCAACATGCCACGGAGCAACTAAGCCCATGCACCACAATTACTGAGCCCACGCTCTAAAGCCCACGAGCCACAACTACTGAAGCCTGTGCACGCCTAGAGCATGAGCTCCGCAACAAGAGAAGCCACAGCAATGAGAAGCCCGTGCACCGCAATGAAGAGTAGCCCCCACTCACCGCAACTAGAGAAAGCCCCCATGCAGCAATGAAGACCCAACACAGCCAAAAATAAATAAATAAATAAATGTATGAAAAAAAATGGGCAGAAGATCTAAATAGACATTTCTCCAAAGAAGACATACAGATGGCCAAAAAGCACATGAAAAGATGCTCAACAGTGCTAATTATCAGAGAAATGCAAATCAAAACTACAATGAGGTATCACCTCACACAGTCAGAATGGCCATCAAAAAATCTAGAAACAATAAATGCTGGAGAGGGTGTGGAGAAAAGTGAACGCTCCTACACTGTTGGTGGGAACGTAAATTGGTACAACCATTATGGAGAACAGTATGGAGGTTCCTTAAAAAACTAAATAGGGAACTACCGTATTATCCAGCAATCCCACTCCTGGGCATATATCCAGAGAAAACCAAAACTTGAAAAGATACATGCACCCCAATGTTCAACATAGCACTAGTTACAATAGCCAAGACGGAAGCAACCTAAATATCCATCAACAGATGAATGGATAAAGAAGATGTGGTACACTAATATATATTTTTAACTTTAAATTCTCCAGTATATTTTCTTGATCTCTTTCTATATTGATAATACAATGACTAATTCATTTTTAATAAATGTTTCAGAATATGGATTTTTCTCTGAATGTAGATTTGACCACATACTCTACATGATCATACAAATATAGAGCTCTTCTTGACCTTAATTCCTAAATAATCTGAGGTTGCAACTAGCACATTTCAGTTATTTAGGAGATTTGATATTTTTCCAGTTAATAAAGCTTTGTCTCCTCAATTTTTTGCAATCAATTTCTTCTTAAAACATGATAGTGATAGAATGTTACTATATAATAAAGGAAAAGTTGTTATTTTTCTCATTTATCTTCATTTTAAATAATTTTCCATGAATATTTATAAGGTAATATATTCTCCAGAGGATACAAATATACGCATGTATATTCTTAATACACATTCTCAATATATATGCATGTTTATGAGTAAGCTTTTCCGTATACACTAAGCTCCAAAGTACAAGGACTGTATTTGTCCTTTTTCACTATTGCATCATTAAAGCCTGGCACAATGCCAAGCATACTTAAGAAATATTTGTAATTCTATGAATTAATAATTATTCTCATTTATTCTTTTTCCCTAAATGATCTCTCAAAAACTAAAAGATGTGTTAAAAAACCCTCTCTACTATAGTTATATCAACTGTTCCATGAATATTTAAAGGCATTCATTGGATATATTTACGTTCTACATTATTTGCTGTATCAAGGTTCATAACTGTTATATTTTCATTGTGGAATTTTCCATCAAAATAAAATCAGCATCTTTGTCCACTTACTGCTTTTGGAATTGACTTCTTTCAGCAGCTTTGGTGTTCTTTTCCTTGGTATTGCCTGATATATCTTTATCCCAATTTTTAACTGATTGAAATTCTCTTAGAATTGTACTTGTAAAAACTATATAAACGCTGTGTTTTGGTTGTTTTAATTAATGTGAGCCTTTGGCCTCTAAAAGGCGATGTGTCATAAATATTTCTTATGCTTTTAGTTTTTATGCTTCCTTTTGTTTACTATATTGTGTTTAATAAATATCTTTGGAATGAAACTGGGTCATTTGCAGAGACGTGGATGAACCTAAAGAGTGTCATACAGAGTGAAGTAAGTCAGAAAGAGAAAAACAAATATCGTATATTAACGCATATATGTGGAATCTAGAAAAATGGTATAGATGACCTTATTTGCAAAGCAGAAATAGAGACACAGACATAGAGAACAAATGTATGGATACCAAGGGGGAAAGGGGTGGGATGGGAGGAACTGGGAGATTGGAACTGACACATATACACTATTAATCCTATGTATAAAATAGACAACTGATGGGAACATACTGTGTAGCACGGAGAACTCTACTTAATGCACTGTGGTGTCCTAAATGAGAGGGAAATCCAAAAGGGAGGGGATATATATATATATGTATGGCTGATTCATTTTGCTGTGCAAAAGAAGCAAACACAACATTGTAAAGCAACTATACTCCAATAAAAATTAATTAAAAAATAAATAAAATAGAACATCAAAAAATAAATATCTTTTATTTGCTTTTTTCTATTTTCCTAATAAGTTAGAAAATATATATCGTATTTTAATAGTATGTACTCTCAAATATCAAGAATCATATACTTTCAATTCATCAGTGTAACAAAGGACATAATTTACTGCTTCTTGTCTATAAATATTAGGAAAATAGCACGTTTTACTACTCCTCCTGCACCCTCTCCACCAATTCTCTGCCTCTCAATCAACATCTTTTAAATTTCAGTGTTCAGTTATTATTTTTTGTTAACTCTCTTCTCTTATTTTGCAATCTTTTTTATGAATATCCTTGAGCATATAAACCACATACTTAATTAAATGTATTTCTATATCCAATTATGAATAATTTTTAGAAGTACTTTTTTCTTCTGCACCTTAAATTCTCATTTATATTGCAAATGATTTTCATGGACTTCATCTTGATTGCTTTTCCTTCTTTCATTTCTTCATTGCTTCCTTCCTTCTTGAGGAAAGGCAGATCCATTCACCTGAGCAAGGGGTACATTTTGGTTGGTTCTCGTTATTGATGGCTTTCTGACTCCTCTCAAACCGCAAGCAGGAAAGCTAAATAAGACCCAAATTCCAGTGTGTTATTTAGCCTCTTATTGAGAGTGGCTGGCCTGAATGGTCTTTTCTATTTGGCTTCATTACCTTCCTACTATAAACAGAGTTTAATCTGTATAGTCTGAAGCAATCTGTGGTTCTTCACTTATCAAAAATGATAAGTGAAAAAACATAGCTCTCTAAATGTAATTCTGCAACTTTCAGTCTTAAAAACTTGAGATCTAACATGTAAAGCATCATGCCCTTCCCATCACAGACATCAATTATGTCTCATGTTGGAAGAATTGGTGTTTGGTAGAATCATGCCAAAAGAGGGGGAGCAGCCCTGCTCTACAGAAGTTGGCTTTCTTCTCTCTGAAAATGAAAGACCACTCCTTCCTGAGGATTTGATGGATTGAATTCTCTATCAACTTTTTTCCATGTGGTTTGTCATTCTGCCTTAGGACTTCATCTGAGCTATGGTACACAGAAATCCCCCATTAAATATGGCATATCCTACAGTCCAGGACCTAGACCTTGATTCCATACTGTTGAAAATGTGCACTTTTTCTCAAAGATAAGATGAGAGGCAAATACTTAACTTTGCCACACATGGTGGTCTAAGAGGCTTTGTCAAGGAAATGCATATATTTGTACAGACTCTCTTCTCTTCTTCAAAGAGAAATGGGCCCGTGTCCACAATCATAAGTGATCACTGCCTCAGCAGAGGATATCTAAGAGAGGCTCACTATTCAACTAAAATTCTTCTTCCCAAGCTGATTCATGTCGTTTCATGTCCCTTTCACCTCCCTAGTGTTTCCCATGTCTGTCTGTAACAGCAATCCTTCATCCATTCATTTGTTCAACAAATGTTATTTCCCAGGCTCTGAGTTAAGCACTGGAGATACGGCAGTGAATAATACAAGCATAGTCCTTGCTGTCACAGAACATATAGTCTAATGAGAAGAAAGCCAATACACAAGTAAATTAACAGATAAAGGAATATTTATTTAAAAGTTATGCTGGGCTTCCCTGGTGGCGCAGTGGTTGAGAGTCTGCCTGCCAATGCAGGGGACACGGGTTCGAGCCCTGGTCTGGGAGGATCCCACGTGCCGCGGAGCAGCTGGGCCCGTGAGCCACAGCTGCTGAGCCTGCGCATCTGGAGCCTATGCTCCGCAACGGGAGAGGCCGCGATAGTGAGAGGCCCGCGCACCGCGATGAAGAGTGGCCCCCGCTTGCCGCAACTAGAGAAAGCCCTCGCACAGAAACGAGGACCCAACACAGCCAAAAATAAAAATAAAATAAATTAATTTAAAAAGAAAAAAATAAAGTTATGTTACTCACTATGAAGAGGGTAAAGTGAGCTGCGGCAGAGAATGCAGAAGGGAGTACTCTAAATAAGGTGGCTACAGACTCCTTTTCTAAGTTGAGAACAGTGAGAAGAAGCCAGTTTTGTTAAGTGGCATGAGGATGACAATCTGTGTTCTGGGCAGAATTGCAAGTTCGAAGCAGAGATCAGGAGAGTGACTGGAGGATGATATGAATGGATTCATAACATGCGATTTGGAGAGATTTTGGCATAAACCGAAACATACAGATTTTGAAGGTAAAGAATATAGGATAAATTCTAAATACTGTGGGAGCCATTGAAGGATTTTAAATAGAGAGTTACCTGACATGTTAAATGGGGAATAATGTGATACATTTTAAAAACATGATTCTGGAATGCAGAATGGAAAGGATGTAGAATAAGAGTAGAAGCAATAAGACCATTTACTTGATTACATCTCCACCCAGAAGGGAACACATTTGGAATATATTTCAGAGGTAGAATCAATAGGACTTGCCACTAGCTTGGATGGAGGATATAAAGTACAGACGCAATAAGGGATGTCTTTAAGGATCTTGCATGAGCAACGGAGCAGATGACAATTCCTTTTATTAATGTATGGATGGTTGAGAAAGGAACAAATTCAGAGGTGGAGGAGAAATCAGGAGTTCACATTTGGTTGTGATACTTGGGGGAAGTCTTTGAGTCATAAGCATATACATAGAATCCAAAGTCAAATGAATGAAACACATCACCCGAGAAGAGAGTGCAGATAAGTAAAGTCCTTGGCAACTCCAACATTTACATGTTGAATAGAAGAGGAGGAGTCAGCAAAAAAACTAGTGTAGTGTGGTTATATGAAAGCCAGCAGAAGACAGTTTTCAGGAAGGGGGGGCACTCACTTGTGTTGGAGAGGCTGAGGAAGATGATGTGTCTCCAAATTCTGTAATCACGAAGGTCACTGGCCATCTTGACAGGTGCAGTTTCCTTTGAATGGTGGGATTTGGAGGAGGAGAAAAGGGAGTTGGAAAAAAGTGTGGAGTTAAAAAATAATTTAAAATGAAGGGGAATAAACAGTGAATTGCAATTGGGCAAGCAGGGATAGCAAGTGTAGATGGTTGTTCCAAGATCTCTGTCTCTGAAGGAGGCAAAGGAAGGGGACAATATCTCAAGGAGGACAGGAGATCAAGGAAGGGTTTTAAAAGATGGGAGATTCTAAAGCATGTTTACCTACTGCCCAATAAAGGTGAAATTGACTAACGATGCAGTCCAAAGCGAGACTGTAAGAGTAATCACCCTGGGAAGTTCAGAAGGAATGGGATCTAGAACACAGACAAGGGATCGGATTTTGATAACAGGAGGGAGCCTTTAGCTAGTTGTAGCAGGAAGACTGAGGAAGGAGAATGGGCGCAGGTAAGTTTCTAGTTTTATAAGACAATTCCAGACTTCACCTACCTCTCCTTGGTAAGAAGAGCAACCAAGTCCTAATTCTCCACTGCAAAACTGATATAACAAAGTCAAAGACTAAATCGATCAGATTTTCTCCTTGCTACCTGATCGGCAGAGTCTGAGATTCTAACTTTTCTAGCCACTCTCTGGAGATCAGATATCTGTTTCAGGTAACGATGGAGCAGTGGTCGTAAAAGGTAAATTTTGTTCAGCGTCTGGAATAGCTTTGCCTGCATTTACTCACTTATTTTATGTACCTGTTGCTATGAATCCTTTCTTATCAGTGTTATAAAAACTCACATTGTTTTAGTGATCAGGATTTTTTTTTAATATTTCTTTATCTTTTGGATGCGTCAGGTCTTAGTTGCAGTGCACGGGATCTTTTGGGCGCGCGGGCTTCTCTCTAGTTGTGGCGCACGGGCTCCGGAGCACCCGGGCTCATTAGTTGCAGTGCGGGTTGCCCTGTGGCACGTGGGGATCTTAGTTCCCGGACCAGGGATCTGACCAGCATCCCCCGCATTGCAAGACAGATTCTCAACCACTGGACCACCAGGGAAGTCCCAGTGATAAGGATTTTAAGTTGTCCTTTTGCTTAAAAACTCTAAAAACCAGGAAGTACACACACAGACTGAGAGAGAAATGCATTATATCTTGACTACAGAGTCTCTGAACCAAAATGCTGAGGAACAGGACAAGAGCATGGCTTGGAAGCCATTTTTGGTATGCTTTTTTAAAAAACATTTTTTACGTTGAACTACATTACATTATCATTAATGCAATGCCCTGGGATTTTGAGCCACCACTGGTCTAGCTAGCTGACGCTGACATATCTTCTTATAACTACATGTGACAACCCACAGCCCACTAGTCAGCCAGCTTGCAGTAATATTTATGCACACCTTTGAACTCAATCACACAGCAAGTAAGACATACAGAAGAAGGAAAAGCTATGGCACTTCTTAAATAACACTTATTTTTCCGTTTTCTTAGGCATGAAGTTAAGGGTTAAATGCACATTAAAAGGGAAAAAATGCATGCTATTAGGGAAGAGTGAACTGGGTGGTACGGCTAAAGAAAAATCTCAAGAAACATCACACAGTAGAGAATTTTCTCTCCCCACAATGAAGCATCATTTCAGGCTTCCACCTACATATGTCAATTTAATTATAAAACAGGTTTTATAAATAAGAAGCAATAATGGGGTGCTGGGTGAGTGGGTAGGTGTGTGTGTGCATGCGTGTGTAATTTTTAAATATTCAGTGTGCAGATTTTGCACTCCAGAGAATTAATCAAACTGTCAGGCCCAAGACCAAAAACTGAAAAGCACACACGGTGGTATGCCATGGTAACTTAGCAACCAGAGCTGAAGAGGTTAAGACAGAAATTGCTGTCATTTTCTTATATTTAAGAATTTCTACCTGATACTCTCCCTGCTCGCGCCCACCTCCCAAACACACATTCTGATTCCTCCAGGTGGTTGTTCACTGAATCAGATCTTTTATATATTTTAATGATCTTGTGTTTGACAATTTCTATTTGTAGAGGAGATGAGGAATCACCTACCGAGTACAGAATTTCAGAGCACCTGTGGATACTTCAGTGATCAAAAGTATGTCTTTTGTGCATAACACAGGTGTTACCAACCATCATTTCCCATGAGATCACGAAACACACATACATTATGGGCAATTCCTATATATAAGTAAAGCACTCGAGGGACACAGCCAGTTCCATGCCAGGTCTGTTCTGGTTCTAAACAGTAATTACCTCTGCCAGGATGACAGTTTTGCAGCAGCCCCTGAATGGACACCATTATAGAGCATTCATATAGTAGGGCCTCTATGTCAAGGAAATTCTGTCTTAAAGTATATAAAGGAGTTCTTTATCTTGAGGCTTGAGCAAAGAGCAAAAATTAAATATTTGTAAACAAAAGAGGGAAAAAAAGCATTACTAGGGTACTTCAAATGCTGATCTATTTAACAGTTTACATAATGCCCCAATGGCCTTGAATTAGTGAGAAGACAGAGGGAATGACTTATTTCATCCCTCCAACCTCATCAACATTGGCCTGTCTACTGAGTAGATAGTTCTCACATGAAGGAAAGGGGGCTTATTTGAGGGTGGCAATGGCAAAGGTGAAGTACCACCAACTGCATGATTCTCCTTTTCTAGTACTGCCCTAGGACAAGCTGTTGATGAAATCATATGGTTTTTTTTGCAACAGATGTGGCTGGTGACAGAGTGAAGATTAGTAATCCCTCTTGACTGTAGCAAGATTGTGCTGGATTTTTGGTGAGCCTTCTAAAAAATAAAGGTCAGAATCTCAAAGTACTGTGTAAATAAGAAGAATGCCAATAATAGCAGTTCCATTTTACGACTTGATAAATACTCAGTTCTCTTGGTTTTTCTGGCCCTGCCCCTGTCCACCCAAAAAAGTGCGCCTGCCACACTGGCCCATCTTTCCCAAGAGCGTTAAACTCAGAAGCAGGATTTGAATGTTCATTGGTTTATTTACTCTTAAGATGAACAAGAACTTAATTATTGGTTCATTGTTATATCTTAATTAAGAAGACACAGTTAAATATTTTAACTGTTTAAATATTTTATTTCATTCTAGAAATAAAAATATCCTGGGGCCAGGATTTACTCAAAATAACAAGGTTATTTAACATATAATTTTTTGTTTGCTGTTATTGTGTTATATCATAGTTCTCTCAGTTCATAAAGACATTAATAATATTGACACTTTTTAGATTTTTTTCCCCATTTCCTATGTGAGATGGTCTGTTAGATTTATGGAAGCCATATATATGGGCAGAGATAGGTAGTTGTAAATATAACAAAGCAAAAGAAAAGCTATGGGGCTTCTTCTTTGTCTCTTCCTACAGTGATTCGTAGTTTTCTTTTTTGGGGGGGGGGGAGTATGTACTTCCTGAGCCTCAAAAGTCACTGGCTACAGATACCTGTGCTTGTGTATGACACCCAGTGATCATCATACTAGGTTTTACTACCCTCACGTGAGATAGTTTTCTTTTCCTCTCATTGGTGAGGCTATTTCACAACGCATTTTCTGTCTGTGTAGTCATTTATGTTTTCATTCATATAAGGAGTATTAATTGAGCTCCTTTGGAACCAGTTTCCAGTCTCAGAAAGAAATAGATCAGCTTCCTTACCCAGAGCTGAAAGTAGATGGGATAAGGCATTCCACATGAACCCAGGGCTGTGCTCTCTCTGGGGTCTGCTCCACACTTGGTCAGAGGACACAGTGGTCATCTTTCTTGTCCTCTAAGTAAATGACACCCAAAGAGAGGCATGTACACCTCGTCCATTGTGTAAGATGATTCCCTGGAATACGGGAAAAAATATTAGAACTTTCCTTAATATTTTTTTATTCAGGGAAAGGAAAGAAATTATGTATAGAATCACATTAGCTCATTCTCACTTTTTTCCTGCTTCCATGGGATCACATGGTGTATGAAGTGCCCAGAAGAAAAAGGAGCCTGCCACGCAGATGGTTCAGCAGCGGCATCCCCTTTGTTTTTAGAGTGTCGCAATACTGTGCAGTTTACATTTGCCCACTTAATTTATGCACATGGATTTATGCAATGTATTGTGTAGTTTTAACTAAACTAACCCTTAAAAATATACAACTGGCTTAATATATTCCCAAATAAAAACACTGCTGACTGAAGACCATAATGCAAGTACAAGGGAACAACAAAAATTGGTGGAGTTGACGATCTACCTTTCCTGCATGTTTTCTTTGTAAATTTTACAAGGGGAAAAAAATGGCAATGTAATGAGGGCTCCCGATAAGTTACCAGAATTTTTAGAAATTATTAAGAAAAGCCTTTAAAATATGGATTTATATCCACTATCAATGGATGTCATTAGCTGTGCTTCCTAATGAATTCTAGCCTAAGTGAATTAGGTTCCTTATGATGTACGCTAATGCCAGTATTATATACATATGCATATAATTTATGAATAAATATATATACGTTTACCAGGGTGCATATTCCCAAAAAACTGCTACAACTGCAAGCAATCATGCTGTAGTTCCTTTTTTGGCTTTAGTGATCACTCCAGGTACTTTGGCGCCAGGGGCTGAGCCACCTTGACTAATTTATCCCTTGAACCAGTATTGATCTGCTTTTTTGTTCACAGGTATTCTCCTGACCCAGAACAGATTACGTATCAAATCCTGAAGAAACCTCTTGATTTTACTGAGAAGAATCGTTTCACTAATGCCACATACAATACTGTCTCCCGCTAAATTTACGATGTATCTTTTCTCTATGGCCTTTTCCTATTTTTGCCTAGAAAGGCTGTCAGCCATTGTACTTAAATGTGGCTGGGTTATATTTTCCTGCATCAACTACTTATTAACCACCTGCCATGTCCCCCTCTGTGTCACAGTGCACTACGCACCGTTCCTCAACCAAGCGCATCCAAGCAGCCGACGTTCTCAGGGCGTCCCTGAAGTCACATGTTGGACCACAAACATCTCACAAACGGGCCACCCCTGCCCACACAGAGGTCACGGCCAACCCGGGATTTCCCGCCATGGATGCCTCTTTCCCAAAGCCCATTTCTTCGGTCTCCTGGCTGGCTCGCAAACTGTTGCTCCCCAACCTCCTAGGGAGCTTCCCCAGTGAAATCTGAAATTGGTCCCCGTAACCAGAGGGCAGGGAGAGACCGAAGAAAGAGGCAGCCACTCACACTGGTGGGCAGCAGGTTTAATAAGCAAGGGAACTTACATACGAGGCTTGTCTTGGTACCGCCAGACAGCAGATCTCAGCACCCTCTGGCCAGAATCTTAAGTTTTTGTAGAGGCTTTAACAGGGTTCAGTCATGTACACCATCCACATGGGCTCTACAGCACGCTGCTCTCTCAGGGCTGCCTCCTTAAAAATGGCTCCCACTGTGGGAACGGTGGGCAGATGGTACATTTCAAGGATGGGGAGGGGCCGAGGAACCTCCGATTGCCCGGATCCAGCTCGCAGGTCAACCCGCGGTCACGTCCTGTCAATGACCTCCTCCACAGCCAGGGTTTCGCATCACTGGCGCTCCTGATACTGATGTTGATGCTTTGCTGTGGGGCTTTTCTGTGCATTGCAGGATGTTTAGCAGCATCCCTGGCCTCTCTGCACTAGATGCCAGTAGCAAGCCCTCCCCTCCCAACCAAAAATGTCTCCAGATAAGTGTGTTCTGGAGGGCAAGATCACTCCCACTTGAGAACCAACTGTTTTAGGGCTAAACGGTAAAATAACAGATTGCTATGGTAGAAATACTAGGCAGGGAAGATTTAGATTGGGCTGTCTGAGAAAGCCACTCTGAGGAGGAGATTTACAAGCCGACACCTGAAGAATGAGAAGAAGCCAGTCTCCTAACACAGGTGGGGAAGAGCTTTCTAGGTTGCAGGAATGGCAAGTGCAAAGGCCTTGAGTCTTGAGCTTGCTGGACCCCAGAAACTGAAATAAGACCGGAGGTGCTGAGTTCCTGGCATAGAGTAAGGTTGGAGATTCTGGCAAAGACAAGATCACACAGTGTCTTGCAGACCACTGGGAGGATCAGTTCTGGAAAAAATCCTAGTCAGCAGCCATTCTGTGCTCATTCTGTGGGCTTAGAAGAAAACTGTCATGCTTAGCTTTGTGTAGCTTTGAAGGAAATGATGTTGGAAGTCATAGATGAGTTAATCTCTCTAACAACTGAAGAATTTCGATTTTGGAGCCTGAGGGCAGTGACTACTGAGACACACGTACACACACACAGGTAGAATTTACTTTATGGGTTGAAGGGTTGGTTTCTGCAGTAACTAGATTATCAGTTAATTTAGAATTAGATATTGAATATTCAGAATATTCAGGTGTTGTTGCTAGAAATGAAAAGTTGGTGAGGGCAGAAAATTGAGATGCTGTTTCTACAACTCAGAAATTGCATTTGCCAATTTCTCTAAGAAAATACTTGAGAAATTAATATGCCGTGTTCCAGTTTACACAATTAACTTTGTACAACCCCAGATCTCTAAATTGACCTGCTTTTCTGGGGAAAGTACTTGCTAGGCAGCTTCAAGTATTTGGACCTCAGTTTCTTAATCTGTAAAATGCTGGGCTCTTTAAGGCATACTGAATATCTAAGATGCTTTAATTCTCTGATCTTTTATATTTTGCCCCCTCAAAGTAAATATAATTTAATTTTTTCGTGAAATCTTCATGACTATGTAGAATAATTGGGCAGAAACTGTTCTCTTTGATCTCCCTATGTGGATTACTTGGATTTGAGTTTGAGATGATCTGCAATCCCAAACTCTCTTTCGTAACTCAATTTTTTAATCAAAACCTCAGGTGAAACTGGTAGGTGCCTTTGGTCCAGGATTCAGCCGAAGTTATATCCAAGAAGAATTTGTTGAAAAGAAATAAGAAACTTTCTCGTCTGCCAAACTTTCTCATGCCTGCTGCTCTTGAAAGCTATTTCTACAGGGAAAAAAATCTATAAACACAGATTAAAAAAAGCAACAGTTACTTCTGTTCAAGTTCTCATCACATGTGACCTGATTTTTCAATCCTTTGTGATGTCTGGACTCTGGTTTCCCAGCGAGAGCCAAAGCAAACTGCTTTCAAGAGTCTCCATCTCTGTCTGTTTGCAAACCAGACCCCGTTTGCCCATTAGGCAGACATCTGGCATGGCGGCCCAGCACAGCTTCCTTCTAGAGCCTCAGTCTGAGGCAGGGGCCAAGCTGTACTCTGTCAGATCTCATCTGAAGATGCAGAGGTCAGTGTCGGGTAGGATAAATGGACTTGTTTCAGACACTAGGACTAAACAGAAAACATTTGGGGACAATGGGTGGCCTGAGGCTGATACTGTTTTCTGGAGAAGGGTAAAGAGGACTGTAATCTACCAACTGCCCTTGGAAAAGCTGTGACAGGGGGAGTGATTCTGTGTGTGGGGTGTGGGTGGTATGGGTTTTCAGTGTGTGTGTGGGGTGTGGGTGGGGTGTTTTCAGTGGGGGGGTGTGTGTGTGTTAGATTGAATATGAGTAATTAATATCTGCAAAGTATCAAATCATTCTCCAATAATTCCTCTGCTCTTTCAAATCCTTGTTAACATTTTTTTAAAAGACTTTGCAAGAAATAGCCATGTATTACCAATCCATTTTGCTATCATTTATACCTGCTCTCTGCTGTAGTTGTTTATTGGTGCTACCTCCTGACATTTTGGACAAAAATAATACTTTCACAAACAAATTAAAATTTTGTGTAAGGATGCTTCTATACTCTGAAAAAGAAAATTCTGCTGATCTCCTTTTTGTGCGTGAGAAAATTACGATATCTGGAGTTGTTTTAACTTAAGGTAATGTCCTTGATCATTTAAACACTCTAATAAAAATACTACTTTGTATTAGTTCATTATTGCTGCCTGATAGATCATCCCAAAACACAGTGGATTAAAACAACACACATTTATTTGGTTCACAATCCTGTGGGTTGGAAATGTAAGCCGTTTCATCTCCTGTTTTTTCTGGCCTTGGCTGGCCTCCCTCTGCAGTCAAATGCATGTTAGCTAAGCTGTGCTGCTGCTAGGGTTGTCTGGCTTTTGGATGGAGTGATGACGGTGACTGGGCTATGTTTCTGTCACCTTCCAGAAGGCTAGCCCAGGCATGTTTACATGTGGTTACAAGAGTCCAAGAAAGCAAGCAGGGGCCTTGATTCAGAACTGGTGTAATAACTATTAACACAAAGCAAATCACAGGCAGAGTCTCAATTCACCACGTGGCGAATTAGACTCATGGTTTGACAGCACCACAGCAAAGTTACCTCCCAAATGCTGTGGATACAAAGAGAGGCATTTTTTCAATCTACCTTACTGCTCAGTACTACATACGACACGCAAGGTAACTTACATAAATTTTCACCAATTATTACAAGAACTCAGTAAGTTAAATATCATTTTCGCATTTTAGAGTTGAAAAAAACAAGATTTAGAGAGACTAAGTAGCTTGTCCAAGATCATAAATAATAAGCGGACCAGCTCAGTCTTGGACCAGGATTTGGGTAACCTCAAATCTTTAATTTTTGTATTCCTATGTGACCTATTTTTCTATTTTCACAGTTAACAAATTCTGTTAAATTCTGTTATCAAATTCTAGCATCTTTGTTCCTTCATCTCTTTTCAAAAGTTCATTTAACTGTATTACTGCAACTATACAATTTATTCCAGTGTTCTCTTATTAAAAGAAAATTTGAGAGTTGCTGGATTTGGTAAAGACTGAAATGAAACATTTTAGTCTTCTTAAGTAAAACCTAGATAGTCATCTATACCAGGGGTCCCCAACCAGTGGGCTGCTTAGATGGTTTGCCCACCCCTTTGGTGGTGGTGTGTGCAGGGGCCATGTGTATTACCTACTTTTGGTCCTGACACCCTGTTTTTGTTCCCAGCTCTTCAGAAGTGGCAGTTGAGGGTTTTTTGGTCGTTTTTTATCTTGTTGTCCGGAATTTGCCCCAACTGTGCATGCACGCAATTATTTTTAGTCCTCCTAGTTTCTTTGTATTTTGTTGCTCGTGGAGACGTTTGTCCAGGTTCAAGCACTGCAGCAAAGGGTCTGAATGGCACTAGGACACCTGGAGGAGGGGACTTCTAGGACTGAAATTCAGCCAGCCTGCCATATTGGGCTCTGCCTGTCAGAATCAAATGCAATCTTTTCCAAACTTTTCAGAGGCAGGTTTTTATAAGAATATGAGTGTTCCACATGCCTACCAAAAGGGATGCCTTTTTTAATTCTCGTATATTGCCGTATGGTTAGCCTTTGTACTGCCCTAAATGATCTCTACTCACTGTCTCTAGTAAAATGGAAGTGAGACTGGTCCATGTTTTATGTTCTCCTCTTGAACTGTGCATTCACATAATTACCACTTCCTTCTAATTGAGTACAAGTACATGGTGACAGCAGCCATGCATCAGCCTCATAAAAACATCACCTAATGTTCACTAATTGTTAGTGACATCCTCCCCCCTTCTGCCTGATGTCTGAGATCAACTTCCCTTTGGAAGGAACAAGTCAAGAGAAGGCCTGAAGGGCATGTTTAGGGAAACATGGGTCGGGCAACTTCTGCTCTAGTCTTCAGGAGAAACACTCTAGCCTCTGTGCCTTTTCTGGCTTTTTATCATCAGAGCAGTAAGAACTTAGCATTCCAAATGAAGGTGTGAGCTGGGGGACAAGATCATGAAGAGCATAGCAAGGCACAAAGAATCCTCATGCCCAGCAGATGCCCAGATTTGGATCAGGATTGGGGTTCCACATAGCGCTTGGGACCAGAAAATCAGCTTTTCATGAGAATATTCATTTGCTGGCTCTGTGCCCTGTGCAGAACTCACTCAGGAGTCTGTGACAGCAGCAGACACCTATGAGGTTCATGGCATCAGATCCTGGTCAGTTTGGGCTCAAAAAATATAAATAAAAGTACTCAAAGAGCATTATCTGTGTAAACTCTGGGTAAAGTCTTACTGCTGTGATTCCTGCTAATACTGCACTTTGCCACATCTGTAAGCTAAGCATTTCCATTTTTTAATTTGCTTTAACCATCTCAAGTTACTGTTTTTCTAAAGGGGCTACAAGCTATTAAAATAGCAATACAGAGTTGGTAGTCTAGTTCTGAGTTTTGTGGTAATTTTTTTCCAAATCAAATGCTTACTTTTTAATAATAAGGATAATAATAGCTGTTACTGTATTAGCCTGCTAGGGCTACCATAACAAAATATCACAGATCGTGTGGCTTAAACAACAGAAATTTATTTTTCCACAGTTCTGGAGGCTAGAAGTCCAAGATCAAGGTGTCAGCAGGTTTGGTTCTTCCGAGGCCCCTCTCCACGGCTTGCAGATGGTCACCTTCTCACTGTGTCTTCACGTGATCTTTGTGAGCAAGTGCCCCTGGTGTCTGTCTGTGTCCTAATCTCCAGTCGTATTGTATTAAGGTTCACTCTAAAGACCTCCTTTTAACTTAATCACCACTTTAAACACCTTCTCTCCAAATACAGTTATATCTGAGATACTGGGGCCTCGGGCTTCAACATATACATTTGAGGGGACACAATTCAGGCTATTACAGTTACCAGTCTTCATTTCTGCTGGGTATGATTCTAGTTGCGTTACATAAATTAAGTCCACAGTTTCTCCAACTCAGCACTAGTGACATTTTGGTCTAGATAATTCTTTGTGGGTGTTGGATGGGAGGCTCTCCTGAGCATTGTAGGATGTTTAGTATCATCCCTGGCTCATGCCAGTGTCAACCCATTAGATGCCAGTAGCATCTACCTACCTCATCCCCCATAGTGACCGCGAAAAACGTGTCCAAACATCATCAAATCCTCCCTGAGGGACAAAACGGTCCCCACTGAGAACCATGCATTAAACCTATTCTTTACACAACAGTCCAAGTTAATGTTTAATACCCCCACTTCATAAAGAAAGATGCTGAGATCAAAATAGGAATCATTGGCCAAAGGCACACAGAGACTAAGTGGCAAAGCCAGGATTTGAACGCTAGTTATTTTTTCCATGACATGAATCTACTCACTATTGGCTACCCTACTCCTCTTTAGCCTTCAACTTTCAACCATTTTTAATCCAGTTAACTCAAGCTGTGAAACACTGGGCTCAAAATAACCAGTAATTAACCATGTGATGAGACCTTTTTATGTCTTTGTGAAAATCCAAACTATAAATTGCTTGTGCCTTCCCCAAATACTGAATTATCAGTGTGGCTAATTGTCAACATGACATTGTACCAACACTACCCTCTAAAATGGTCATGAATCATTGAGCACTGGATTGGAGGATATACTTCAAGAACAACAAATTATAAACCTTAGCCTAATCCAACCGCCCATCCACCCCTAAAATGTATGACACCTCATTTTTAAAGAAGAAAAAAGGAACGAGAGAATTTGAGATATTGGCCGTTGACTATGCAAAGATGTAGGTACAGAATTTAAGTTCTGCCTTGAGAGAAATTGTTTAAAGATGAAAAATGCTTGGACAATGCACCCCGGAAAATGTGACAGCTTCAGAGTGACGCTCACCTTTTCTTTAAAGCGCATAGGTTCATCGAATACTCTCTGAACTTCTAATAACTCCTAGTGAGGAGTGAAAACTAAGTGGCTGTGCAAGTGTGTATGCTGAGGGGTTCTGGGAAAGACGCCTCCCGAACTCTCAAGAGGTAATCTTTGCTTCCCCACCATGAAGCGCAGACTTGATTAACTTTATCTTAGCATACCAATAAATGTTGTACTGGCCATAAAAACAGTCAGCTCTAATATAAATCCAACTCCAGTATTTAATTCCTTGACCTTCCGTGTCAGCGATTCCTGCAAGCAAGATACATGCCCTGTGAAGTGTCTCCTTTTTATTGGCTCTAAATTTACTGTCTGATCACTTTGTAGCTCCTACACTCATCACACCATGAAACAACATAAAAAGGCCTGTTCCAGAGACCTTCATATTTTGGAACATCTTTATCTATCCTACTCTGACTATTCCCTCTGCCCCAATGCAGAATCTGCCCCAACGGTAATGAATCTCCTGCGGAAGGCATGATTTTTTTCAATACAGAGTTGAAGCAAATAAGAGAAAATCTTCATTTCAATTGAGACTGAATCCTCTGGAAATTAGGAAATAATAACTTACCTTAAAATATTTCTAATTCCCATTGGTTATGCTACAACTTTTAAGGGTGCTCTCCCTTAAAACATGTTGTTGTTTCTAATAATAATAAAAAAGAAGACTGTTATCATTTAAGTCAGTCAAAACTGAAACAGCCTGACAGACCCCATAAAAAGCAGAGTCTGAGGAGCTTATGGAGACTTCCCTTACTTTGCACCATATGACGGGGGCGGGAACGTTCTCTCCTCCATTACCTTTATAAGACTATTAATGCCAGAGCAGGACTCAGGGCTCTGCAGCCAATAAAAGAAAAGGCCAAATTCCTTAAATCTTTTTTTTTTTAAACAGCTTTATTGGAGTATAATTGCTTTACAATGGTGTGTTAGTTTCTGCTTTATAACAAAGTGAATCAATTATACATATACATATATCCCCATATCTCCTCCCTCTTGCATCTCCCTCCCACCCTCCCTATCCCACCCCTCTAGGTGGTCACAAAGCACCGAGCTGATCTCCCTGTGCTATGCGGCTGCTTCCCACTAGCTATCTATTTTACATTTGGTAGTGTATATATGTCCATGCCACTCTCTCACCCTGTCACATCTTACCCCTCTCCCTCCCCGTATCCTCAAGTCCTTTCTCTAGTAGGTCTGTGTCTTTATTCCCATCTTGCCACTAGGTTCTTCATGACCTTTTTTTTTTTTTCCTTAGATTCCATATATATGTGTTAGCATACTGTATTTGTTTTTCTCTTTCTGACTTACTTCACTCTGTATGACAGACTCTAACTCCATCCACCTCACTACAAATACCTCCCTTTCATTTCCTTTTATGGCTGAGTAATATTCCATTGTGTATATGTGCCACATCTTCTTTATCCATTCATCCGATGATGGACACTTAGGTTGCTTCCATGTCCTGGCTATTGTAAATTGAGCTGCAATGAACATTTTGATACATGACTCTTTTTGAATTATGGTTTTCTCAGGGTATATGCCCAGTAGTGGGATTGCTGGGTCGTATGGTAGTTCTATTTTTAGTTTTTTAAGGAACCTCCATACTGTTCTCCATAGTGGCTGTATCAATTTATATTCCCACCAAAAGTGCAAGAGTGTTCCCTTTTCTCCACACCCTCTCCAGCATTTATTGTTTCTAGATTTTTTGATGATGGGCATTCTGACCGGTGTGAGATGATATCTCATTGTAGTTTTGACTTGCATTTCTCTAATGATTAATGATGTTGAGCATTCTTTCATGTATCTGTTGGCAATCTGTATATCTTCTTTGGAGAAATGTCTATTTAGGTCTTCTGCCCATTTTTGGATTGGGTTGTTTGTTTTTTTGTTATTGAGCTGCATGAGCTGCTTGTAAATCTTGGAGATTAATCCTTTGTCAGTTGCTTCATTTGCAAATATTTTCTCCCATTTTGAGGTTTGTCTTTTGGTCTTGTTTACGGTTTCCTTTGCTGTGCAAAAGCTTTTAAGTTTCATTAGGTCCCATTTGTTTATTTGTGTTTTTATTTCCATTTCTCTAGGAGTTGGGTCAAAAAGGATCTTGCTGTGATTTATGTCATAGAGTGTTCTGCCTATGTTTTCCTCTAAGAGTTTTATAGTGTCTGGCCTTACATTTAGGTCTTTAATCCATTTTGAGTTTATTTTTGTGTATGGTGTTAGGGAGTGTTCTAATTTCATACTTTTACATGTACCTGTCCAGTTTTCCCAGCACCACTTATTGAAGAGGCTGTCTTTTCTCCACTGTATATGCTTGCCTCCTTTATCAAAGATAAGGTGACCATATGTGCGTGGGTTTATCTCTGGGCTTTCTATCCTGTTCCATTGATCTATATTTCTGTTTTTGTGCCAGTACCAAACTGTCTTGATTACTGTAGCTTTGTAATATAGTCTGAAGTCAGGGAGCCTGATTCCTCCAGCTCCATTTTCCGTTCTCAAGATTGCTTTTGCCATTCAGGGTCTTTTGTGTTTCCATACAAATTGTGAAATTCTTTGTTCTAGTTCTGTGAAAAATGCCACTGGTAGTTTGATAGGGATTGCATTGAATCTGTAGATTGCTTTGAGTAGTATAGTCATTTTCACAATGTTGATCCTTCCAATCCAAGAACATGGTATATCTCTCCATCTATTTGTATCATCTTTAATTTCTTTCATCAGTGTCTTATAATTTTCTGCATACAGGTCTTTTGTCTCCTTAGGTAGGTTTATTCCTAGATATTTTATTCTTTTTGTTGCAATGGTAAACGGGAGTGTTTTCTTAATTTCACTTTCAGATTTTTCATCATTAGTGTATAGGAATGCAAGAGATTTCTGTGCATTAATTTGGTATCCTGCTACTTTACCAAATTCATTGATTAGTTCTAGTAGTTTTCTGGTAGCATCTTTAGGATTCTGTATGTATAGTATCATGTCATCTGCAAACAGTGACAGCTTTACTTCTTCTTTTCTGATTTGGATTCCTTTTATTTCTTTTTCTTCTCTGATTGCTGTGGCTAACACTTCCAAAATTATGTTGAATAATAGTGGTGAGAGTGGGCAACCTTGTCTTGTTCCTGATCTTAGTGGAAATGGTTTCAGTTTTTCACCATTGAGGACAATGTTGGCTGTAGGTTTGTCATATATGGCCTTTATTATGTTGAGGAAAGTTCCCTCTATGCCTACTTTCTGCAGGACCTTTATCATAAATGGGTGTTGAATTTTGTCAAAAGCTTTCTCTGCATCTATTGAGATGATCATATGGTTTTTCTCCTTCAATTTGTTAATATGATGTATCACGTTGATTGACTTGCGTATATTGAAGAATCCTTGCATTCCTGGAATAAACCCACTTGATCATGGTGTATGATCCTTTTAATGTGTTGTTGGATTCTGTTTGCTAGTATTTTGTTGAGGATTTTTGCATCTATGTTCATCAGCGATATTGACCTGTAGTTTTCTTTCTTTGTGACATCTTTGTCTGGTTTTGGTTATCACGGTGATGGTGGCCTCGTAGAATGAGTTGGGGAGTGTTCCTCCCTCTGCAATATTTTGGAAGAGTTTGAGAAGGATAGGTGTTAGCTCTTCTCTAAATGTTTGATAGAATTCGCCTGTGAAGCCATCTGGTCCTGGGCTTTTGTGTGTTGGAAGATTTTTAATCACAGTTTCAATTTCAGTGCTTGTGATTGGTCTGTTCATATTTTCTATTTCTTCCTGGTTCAGTCTCGGAAAGTTGTGCATTTCTAAGAATTTGTCCATTTCTTCCAGGTTGTCCATTTTATTGGCATAGTGTTGCTTGTAGTGATCTCTCATGATCGTTTGTATTTCTGCAGTGTCAGTTGTTACTTCTCCTTTTTCATTTCTAATTCTATTGATTTGAGTCTTCTCCCTTTTTCTCTTGATGAGTCTGGCTAATGGTTTATCAATTTTGTTTATCTTCTCAAAGAACCAGTTTTTAGTTTTATTGATCTTTGCTATTGTCTCCTTCATTTCTTTTTCATTTATTTCTGATCTGATCTTTATGATTTCTTTCCTTCTGCTAGCTTTGGGGTTTTTTTGTTCTTCTTTCTCTAATTGCTTTAGGTGCAAGTTTAGGTTGTTCATTTGAGATGTTTCCTGTTTCTTGATGTAGGCTTGTATTGCTATAAACTTCCCTCTTAGAACTGCTTTTGCTGCATCCCATAGGTTTTGGGTCGTTGTGTCTCCATTGTCATTTGTTTCTAGGTATTTTTTGATTTCCTCTTTGATTTCTTCAGTGATCACTTCGTTATTAAGTAGTGTATTGTGTAGCCTCCATGTGTTTGTATTTTTTACAGATCTTTTCCTGTAATTGGTATCCAGTCTCATAGCATTGTGGTCGGAAAAGATACTTGATACGATTTCAATTTTCTTAAATTTACCAAGGCTTGATTTGTGACCCAAGATATGATCTATCCTGGAGAATGTTCCATGAGCAGTTGAGAAAAATGTGTATTCTGTTGTTTTTGGATACAATGTCCTATAAATATCAGTTAAGTCCATCCTGTTTAATGTATCATTTAAAGCTTGTGTTTCCTTATTTATTTTCATTTTGGATGATCTGTCCATTGGTGAAAGTGGGGTGTTCAAGTCCCATACTATGATTGTGTTACTGTTGATTTCCCCTTTTATGGCTGTTAGCATTTGCCTTATGTATTGAGGTGCTCCTATGTTGGGTGCATAAATATTTACAATTGTTATACCTTCCTCTTGGATCGATCCCTTGATCATTATATAGTGTCCTTCTTTGTCTCTTGTAATAGTCTTTATTTTAAAGTTTATTTTGTGTGATATGAGAATTGCTACTCCAGCTTTCTTTTGATTTCCATTTGCATGGAATATCTTTTTCCATCCCCTCACTTTCAGTCTGTATGTGTCCCTAGGTCTGAAGTGGGTCTCTTGTAGACAGTATATATACGGGTCTTGTTTTTGTATCCATTCAGCCAGTCTGTGTCTTTTGGTGGGAGCATTTAATCCATTTACATTTAAGGTAATTATCGATATGTATGTTCCTATTCCCATTTTCTTAAATGTTTTGGGTTTGTTATTGTAGTTGTTTTCCTTCTCTTGTGTTTCTTGCCTAGAGAAGTTCCTTTAGCATTTGTTGTAAAGCTGGATTGGTGGTGCTGAACTCTCTCAGCTTTTGCTTGTCTGTAAAGGTTTTAATTTCTCCATCAAATCTGAATGAGATCCTTGCTGGGTAGAGTAATCTTGGTTGTAGGTTTTTCTCCTTCATCACTTTAAGTATATCTTGCCACTCCTTTCTGGCTTGCAGAGTTTCTGCTGAAAGATCAGCTGTTAACCTTATGGGGATTCCCTTGTGTGTTATTTGTTGTTTTTCCCTTGCTGCTTTTAATATGTTTTCTTTATATTTAATTTTTGATAGTTTGATTAATATGGTCTTGCCGTGTTTCTCCTTGGATTTATCCTGTATGGGACTCTCTGTGCTTCCAGGACTTGATTAACTATTTCCTTTCCCATATTAGGGAAGTTTTCAACTATAATCTCTTCAAATATTTCCTCAGTCCCTTTCTTTTTCTCTTCTTCTTCTGGGACCCCTATGATTCGAATGTTGGTGCGTTTAATGTTGTCCCAGAGGTCTCTGAGACTGTCCTCAGTTCTTTTCATTCTTTTTTCTTTATTCTGGTCTGCAGTAGTTATTTCCACTATTTTATCTTCCAGGTCACTTATCCATTCTTCTGCCTCAGTTATTCTGCTATTGATCCCATCTAGAGTATTTTTAATTTCATTTATTGTGTTTTTCATCATTGCTTGGTTCCTCTTTAGTTCTTCTACGTCCTTGTTAAATGTTTCTTGCATTTTGTCTATTCTATTTCCAAGATTTTGGATCATCTTTACTATCATTATTCTGAATTCTTTTTCAGGTAGACTGCCTATTTCCTCTTCATTTGTTAGGTCTGGTGTGTTTTGACCCTGCTCCTTCATCTGCTGTGTGTTTTTCTGTCTTCTCATTTTGCTTATCTTACTGTGTTTGGGGTCTCCTTTTCACAGGCTGCAGGTTCGTAGTTCCCGTTGTTTTTGGTATCTGTCCCCAGTGGCTAAGGTTGGTTCAGTGGGTTGTGTAGGCTTCCTGGTGGAGGGAACTAGTGCCTGTGTTCTGGTGGATGAGGCTGGATCTTGTCTTTCTGGTGGGCACGTCCACGTCTGGTGGTGTGTTTTGTGGTGTCTGTGTCCTTATTATGATTTTAGGCAGCCTCTCTGCTAATGGATGGGGCTGTGTTCCTGTCTTGCTAGTTGTTTGGCATAGGGTGTCCAGCACTGTAACTTGCTGGTTGTTGAGTGAAGCTGGGTCTTGATGTTGAGATGGAGATCTCTGAGAGATTTTTGCCATTTGGTATTACGTGGAGCTGGGAGGTCTCTTGTGGACCAGTGTCCTGAAGTTGGCTCTCCCACCTCAGAGGCACAGCCCTGATGCCTGGCTGGAGCACCAAGAGCCTTTCATCCACATGGCTCAGAATAAAAGGGAGAAAAAATAGAAAGAGAGAAAGAAATAGGATAAAATAAAATAAACTATTATAATAAAAAAATAAGAAAAAAAATTATTAAGAAAAAATTTATTAAGGAAAAATTTTTTAATTTTTAAAAATAAATTTATTAATTTTTTTATAATAAAAAATAAGAAAAAATTAAGAAAAAATTTTTTAATTTTTTAAAGGAAAAAATAAAGGAAAAATTATTAAGAAAAAATTTATTAAGAAAAAAAATTTAAGTAAAAAAACAAACAAACAAACAAAAAAGCAGACGGACGAACCCTAGGACAAATGGTGAAAGCAAAGCTATACAGACAAAATCTCACCCAGAAGCATACACATATACACTCACAAAAAAAGGAAAAGGGGAAAAATTAATATATCCTGCTCCCAAAGTCCACCTCCTGAATTTGGGATGATTCGTTGTCTATTCAGGTATTCAACAGATGCAGGTACATCAAGTTGTTTGTGGAGATTTAATCCGCTGCTTCTGAGGCTGCTGGGAGAAATTTCCCTTTCTCTTCTTTGTTCGTACAGCTCCCGGGGTTCAGCTTTGGATTTGGACCTGCCTCTGCGTGTAGGTTGCCTGAGGGCATCTGTTCTTCGCTCACACAGGACAGGGTTAAAGGAGCAGCTGATTCAGGGACTCTGGCTCTCTCAGGCCGGGGGGGAGGGAGGGATACGGATGCGGGGCGAGCCTGCAGCTGCAGAGGCCGGTGTGACGTTGCAGCAGCCCGAGGCGCGCCGTGCGTTCTCCCGGGGAAGTTGTCCCCGGATCACGGGAGGCTGGCCGTGGCGGGCTGCACAGGCTCCCGGGAGGGGCGGTGTGGAGAGTGACCTGTGCTCGCACACAGGCTTCTTGGTGGCGGCAGCAGCAGCCTTAGCATCTCATGCCCGTCTCTGGGGTCCGTGCTGATAGCCGCGGCTCGCGCCCCTCTCTGGAGTTCGTTTAAGCGGCGCTCTGAATCCCCTCTCCTTGCGCGCCGCGAAACAAAGAGGCAAGAAAAAGTCTCTTGCCTCTTCGGCAGCTGCAGACTTTTTCTCGGGCTCCCTCCCGGCTAGCTGTGGTGCGCTAGCCCCTTCAGGCTGTGTTCACGCCGCCAACCCCAGTCCTCTCCCTGGGATCCGACCGAAGCCCGAGCCTCAGCTCCCAGCCCCCGCCCGCCCCGGCGGCTGAGCAGACAAGCCTCTCGGGCTGGTGAGTGCTGCTCGGCGCCGAGCCTCTGTGCGGGAATCTCTCCGTTTTTCCCTCTGCGCCCCTGTTGCTGTGGGATCCGCGCTGATAGCCGCGGCTCGCGCCCGTCTCTGGAGCTCGTTTAGGCGGCGCTCTGAATCCCCTCTCCTTGCGCGCCGCGAAACAAAGAGGCAAGAAAAAGTCTCTTGCCTCTTCGGCAGCTGCAGTCTTTTTCCCGGACTCCCTCCCGGCTAGCACCGAAGCCCGAGCCCCAGCTCCCAGCCCCCGCCCGCCCCGGCGGCTGAGCAGACAAGCCTCTCGGGCTGGTGAGTGCTGCTCGGCGCCGATCCTCTGTGCGGGAGTCTCTCCGCTTTGCCCTCCGCACCCCTGTGGCTGCGCTCTCCTCCACGGCTCCGAAGTTTCCCTCCTCCGCCACCCCCAGTCTCTGCCCGCGAAGGGGCTTCCTAGTGTGTGGAAACCTTTCCTCCTTCACGGCTCCCTCCCACTGGTGCAGGTCCCGTCCCTATTCTTTTGTCTCTGTTATTTCTTTTTTCTTTTGCCCTACCCAAGTACTTGGGGAGTTTCTTGCCTTTTGGGAGGTCTGACGTCTTCTGCCAGCGTTCAGTGGGTGTTCTGTAGGAGCAGTTCCACGTGTAGATGTATTTCTACTGTATCTGTGGGGAGGAAGGTGATCTCCGCGTCTTACTCTTCCGCCATCTTGCCCAGATCCCCCCCTCAAATCTTATCTGACTTTGCAGATAATCACTTGCCCAGCTGCCCAAGGCGAGTGAAAATTGAAAAGATCCTCACCTATGGTAAAGACAAGTTGGTTCCTCCTGAAAAATGCCTAAAATATATATGTGAACTTTACCCCTGTGGCTTGCTACCCTGCTTATCATCTGAATACCCTACTTTCATTCTTTGAGTCCCAGCGCTCTTAAAAGTCAGTGAAAAGGAAAGATAAAGTTGGCCAAGTCACAAATTAGGAGAAAGTTCTGTTTAGAGAAAGCCTTGGGTAAAATTACACACACCTGTATGAGACCTGAAATTGGAAAGCAGATGAGCGACCATAGGGAGGAAACACTCCAGTTTGGGAGGAGCTCAGGGAACACAGAAACCCAGGGAAAGTGAGAAATGCAGTGACCCAGTTGCTCTGGGGCTCCCTTTGTGGGTTCCCTGCACTTTCCTGGCAGCAGGTGGGTACTGGGACTAAAATGGCAAAGAGGGGGAGCACTTTTTTCCCTTTCACCTACTAGAGCTCCTATCTACAAAATCACAGAACTGGGCAAAGCACCTTGCTAGAATTTGTATTAAATTATGATCACAAAACTTAGTAGAACAATGACAAACTTATGGCATTGAGGTGTCCCCATCGGAACTCAAATTCCCAGATATTGTCAAAGCTAATTTTGCTTCTCTGTTATCTGGCTGCTTCTGAAATCCTCTTGAGAGAAGCTCTGACTTTTAGAATGACTTGGTGGATGGTGAAATAAATGGAATTTATGAATATGCCCTCTCTTCTAGGGATGTTCTCTAAGCTGAGGAATTGAACAAACTAAATCTAAAATTGGGGCAAGGAGTGACTGCTGTCAAGAGTGACTAGTCCAATGTAAAGAGCACCCTGTGGTGGCACATCCTGTGTTCTGTTACTGATTGTGACAGTGACTGCCATGTGCTCGCCAAAACTGGTCTCATTTCCCTCCTGGCCACAAGCTAGGCTACCTTTGCCAGCCTCCTTTGCTGTTAAAAGTGGCCATACTACTGAGTGCTGGCCCATGGAATCATGGAATGTGAGTGGAAGTGATATTTGCCATTTGTATGCTTGGCTCATAAAAATGAACTTTCTCTTTCCCTATCTACAGAATGAAGAAGACACTGTGAAGATCATCTGGAGAAGGGTCAGATGGAAGGATGCTGGGTCCCTGAATGGCCACGTGGAATGCCTCTCCCTGATTGCAAACATATACGTTGAACTCTGTGTGAATGTGAAAGTTTTATATATTAAGCTACTTGGATTTAAGGGTCTATTAGCACAGATTGCCTCATATACCCTAATGAATTTGAGTACTCATAGGTTGAACTTCATGGCTTCAGTTTCTTCATCTCTAAAAGAGGGCTACTATCCTTCCCTTTAGCACAGTTTTGGGGGCTATTAAGTGAAAGAATATAAATATCAAAGTTTTGAAACATACAAAGTATGACATAAGGCATTATTGTTTTGTAAATTGAGGCAACATAGTACGGTCTCCTAAAATACATTTTTACTATCCCATTTGCCATCCCAGTGTGCCTCAGCCACAGCCCAGACCTATTCTCTGCAATGGGGGCAGTTGACTTTCAAATGCAACCAGGAGGTAGTCATGGCTTTTTTGGTTCTTATCCCTGCTTAGTTTTGTTTGTTTGGTGACCACAGTGACACTTAGTGGTGAATGCATTCATCAAATTCCTTCCTGAAAACAGGATTTGGTTTTGTTTGTTTGACTTTGGGTTTTGAGAAGAAGTAAGCAAGCAGATTACTGCAGACAGGTAACAAGGGCACTATTGTGGACCAAGAAACATCTCTGAGACAGTTTTCCGGGATGAGAGTAGGCAGAGTCAACTCCTCAGGAAGGTCTCTGGCTGCTGCCAGGACCTGGCTGCTTGCCAGGATGACCACTTCGTCTTGACCAAGAACAAGCATCCAAGAGAAACATAAGGCCAACCAGTCATAGCAGTAAGTGAATTAAGGGCAAACTTCTGTGATTTAATCCAAGGAAAGCAAAAAAGGATACCTAGTTTCTAAAGTGTTTCCTATGTTGGCAACAAAATTGTCCAATGCTTTCTCCAACATACATGGTGGTTTTGAGCCCCATGAGTCCCTTATTGAAATGCAGAGGTTACCTTTAGGAGTAGTCAAACTCTAGCCTATTCTCATACTATTCAGGCTGAAGAATCTTAGAAGTCATCTAGTTCTTTTTTTTTTCTCCCCTTTTGCACATGTGGCCCAATGAGAAATACTTTGTGCAATATCAGACAGTCAGCACCAGAATCCAGATCTCTAGACATCTTGCCCAGGATGCTTTTCACTTCAGCACACTCTCTGCCATCCAGAGAGCAGTAATATTCTGAAAAGCAAAAATTAAAATAGCATTATTTATCCTTAACCTTGCAGATGTTGTTTCTGTGCCTGCAACTACCAAAGCATCATCTATGTCCTTGAATGTAGCATATGTCATCTAATATAGTTGCTCACTTTTTGTGTATGTGGGGGGTGGAGGTTTGGGGTGGATGTAGCAACAAAAGCTACCATGCATTGCCTTCTATGTGCAGTACATATGAACATTATAGAGAACAAAATTACCTTATGTATAGGGAAAAAGTAAGCATGTTGTAGGTTCTTACTTAATAAGAAACACATTCTAAAAAAATATCAGATCTGCTTGACAACAGTTAGCCTTTCCATCAGCCATGGAGAAGCAGTTGGAATAGAATTAACTTTAAGTTATTCCACTGATGGGTAGATGCCTGGGTCCTTTGATGACGTAAGACACAGGGAATGACATTGTCTCTTGGCTTTTGGCTGCTACCAGCTGGCTAAAGTTCCAAGTACAGACACATCCATAACAGAGGGCTGAGTGTATGCTCAAACTTAAATTGCACTAAACTGTACACCTTATCTGCCTTCCTTCCCAAATTTGCTCCTTCTAGATCTTCCCCATTTTGGTTAGTGCCAAACAGCAAAACTGCTCAAATAAAATTAGACTTGCCCTTACTCCCCTCCTTTTCTTACACTCCACATCCAGTCTATTAGTAAATCTCATCAGCTGTAGCCTTAATATATGTCCCAAATCTGACTAGTTCCTATATCACCTGTACCACAATCCAAACCACCATCATCTCTTTCTTGGATTATTTTAATAGCTTCTTCATTGGTCTCTCTGCTACTAATTTGGTCCCCATCCATCTATTATCTATTATCTACAATCAGAATCATCCTGTTAAAACATAGGTCAGATCTCTTCATCTCTTTTGGCTCAAAACCCTTCATCAGCTTCCTGATTCTCTTTGCTCACAAGCCAAGGTACTTGCAATAATCCAGGAAGCCACACCTGAGCTGGTGCCCCCCGCCTCTCTAACTTTATCTCCTAGCCCTCCTTCCCTCACTCACTCAGCTTTCATCACACTGGCCTTCTTCCTGCTGCGCAGACATGCCCCTCATCTTCCATCTTCAAACGCTGTACCCTTGCCGTTTCTTCAGCCGCATACCCTTTCTCCTGCAGACTCTCATAGCTTGCTCCCTCGCCTCTGGCCTTTTCTATCTGTCACCTTCTCAGTGAGGTCTTCTCCAGCAATTCTATTTAAGATGGAAACCTCTTCCTGTCTTACCTCCCCTGCAATCCCCGTCTATCTTTCTGTGCTGTATTTTCCTCCATTCTTCTTATCTAATGTTCATTATCATCCATCATCTTCTCATCTCATATTATTTATTTTGTTAATTGTCTGTCTCACCTCTCTAGAATGTAACCTCTGTGAAGGCACCAATTTTCGTCTGTTCTGTGTGGTGGTATCTCCGGCACTTAGAATAATACAAGGTAGACACTCAAAAAATAGCTGTTGAATGAATAAATGAGCGAATGAATGAGAAATTAATGAGTAGAGCAAAAACTTAGGATACCTTGGGACTTCAGCAAGTCTTTATTTTTCTGCTGATCTTAGAGATTAACTTTTAGGGTAATGAGTTCTGCAGTGGCAGCCTCCAGACTGAAAAGGTAAGCAGAATGGTCTTCTGTTCACATAGTATTGTTTCTGGTGTTGTTTTCATTGAATTTAAATGCCTTTTAGGCAGGTGATAGATGCTACTGTTCACCACTCTACCTGCGTTCCCATGTCTTATACTTGGCTGACTTACACATACCTTACCTGCCTGCCTGGTTCTTGAAGGCATTTGAGTTTGTGACCCTGTTAATTTCACTTTAAAGACCACTCTGTGGAGAAATATTACAGAGGCCAAAGCCATCCTCAGTATTACAGAGGCCAAAGTCATAATTCATTGCTTCTTCTCTTGTGAATTGAGCATTTGTCATGAACAAGGCTCATGCCAGGGAACCAAAGATGAAGAAGTCCCTTCCTCAGAAGCTGGACATTTAATGGAGCTGTCACAGAAAGTCTGAGTCCCACATCCAGAGGACCCTTGGGCTTAACACAAACAGCTTTCTTTTCTCCCCCAGAAGGGTACATTTCAGAGATGCCATCATACAAACTTATCATTAAATATTTCCTTCCTTGTTTCTTGCTCTCATATCTCAGATTTGTTTTTCCATCTTAACTGAAAAATAGATTTCTCTCTGAGGAGTGTGGCTCCAGGCCAAAATCTTTTGTGTGATCTTTTAGGCCCAATGAGGCTTTGTCTGTCAGGCCTCACAGGGAGAAACTGCCCTCCCCAATCCAGACTTGGTGCACAGTTAATGCACTGTAGTTTCCTGGAGAGATTTGCAGTCAAGGACTCAGATATCTGGCCCTGGCCCAGCCCTGCCCGTATGCATATCTGCCTGCCTAACCCAGGTACCTCCACTCAGAGGCCAACTTCCCAGGGGCCTGGGCTGAGGCACTTTTTTCCACTTTGACTCTGTACCTTTCTACTCCTGGCCTCCCCCCGGCTCATGGGTCCATACAGAGACAAGAGCCTTCTGTTTGGGGCTTCTCAACAATGAGATGATTTCCCTTATCTTCCACCTGACCCTTGCCCTTTGCTGTTCTGGGGAGAAAAATGGAACACAAGAGGGCCAACACCTCTTTTTGGCTCTTGCTTGCACTGTTGAGGTACATGAATAAAGGCTTGATTGTTACTGATTTTTTGACACTCTACATCCGAGAAGGTTATGGGAAACAGATACTGACTCCTAATTTTCCCATGTCTCCCCACTTCTCTCCCTTTACCCTCCCTCAATATCTTGTGACCAGTAGAAGGTGCAGCATTTTCTTGGCTATTACCTATCATTTTGAGAACATGACTTTTCACTTCTATTTAATAATCTCTCCTACTTTGGAATCAATCCCATCCACTGAAAGCCATTAATGACTTCCAGTTGAACCTAGAATGACATTTAAATTATTTATTATGGATAATCATGCCCCCAAACGTCTGACCCTTGCTTCTTCTTGAGCCTTACCTACTATCAGTTTCTGCCTCATTCATTACATTTCAGCCATGCTGGCTGTCTTTGTTCTTAAACACAATGAATTCTTTCCTGTCTCAGGGATTTTATACACATTTTTACCTCCTCCAAAAATACTTTCCCCCAGCTTTTAGCATGGCTGTCTTCTCATGTCTCGGCTCACATGCCACCTCCTTAGGGAGACGTTCCTTTTCTGGTGTGTCCCTCATTCAGTCCTTCTAAATTCCATTACCTTGCTTCATTTTGATAACAGTTGTCACTACCTTAAAGTATGTTATTTATTTGTTGACTTGTTTACTACTAGAATGTAGCTTTCATGGACCTCATATTCTAGGGCCCAGCACAGCGCCTAGTGCATCAATAAATGCACTTCCTTCCCATCCTCATAGTCAACATCCACCAACTTCCAGATCACTCACTGTGATCCTAATGTTCTGAGTGCGTGTCCAGGTCACATTAATGGCCTATCCAGTGCTCTGTTGTACGGTTCTGTAAATTCCTCTCCTTAAATGTATTTCACCATTACTCTATCTCAATGAGCCATTCTCAGAACCATAATTTTCCATCATCTCAAACTTCTAAAACCTTCCTCTCTTAGACAACAATTACCTATCTTTCTACCACACCCCTTTCTCAATTCCTACTGTTTTTTTCCTTGAAGCTTTTACTGAGTTTAGATCTTGAATCCTGTTTCTTCTACTTCCTATGAAATCCCTTAAATTCCATTTCCTCTCTCACTTGCTTGGAACTCATGACTAAACATTTCAGTGCATTCTCTCAGGCTTTTAAAAGATTCCTTTGTTACCTGACTATACATTGGGCTTACTTTGGCAATGTACTTGGACTTATGCTATCAATGTACTAGATCTTACAAAGACAATATTCTTTTCCTCTTCTCCTGTTCCAGGGTAGAGAGCACAGCTAGAATCTCAGCTCTGCTTGGTAATCTTTTAATTCTCCCCTAATGTGTTCTTTCTTACCTTTCAAAACAGATTCTCCTCTTTCCTCAAGCCTCCAATTATATCCTAGTGTTTAGCATAAGGCCACATATTTTCTATTGAAAATTTTAAAAAATATATAGATTCCATCAGGCATGGATTATTTCAATTCCTTATCCACTTAACTACAAATTTATCAAAAGCATTTCCTGCCCTATTTATTTATTTATTTTCAGTACCTATTACACTTTCTGGTAGACATTTGTTATATATTGATTGAATAATGAACAACAGCAAATGAGCAGTTAAAACTTTATTAGCAGAAACCGGAAAGACTAATGTGAATGTACTCAACAGATCTGTGGTCTAAAATAGAACAAAGCTTGAGAAAGAAGAACAGAGCTGGAGGTATCATGCGTCCTGATTTCAGACTATACTACAAAGCTACAGTAATCAAAACAGTACAGCACTGGCACAAAAACAGACACACAGATCAATGGAACAAATAGACCAGAAATGAACTCACACTTACATGGGCAATTAATCTACAACAAAGGAGGAAAGAATGAGGAAAAGGCAACTTCTTCAATAAATGGTTTTGGGAAAACTGGTTAGCTACATGCAAAAAAGAATCAAACTGGACTATTTTCTCACACTATAGAGAGAAATAAATTTAAAATTGATTAAAGATTTAAATGTAAGACCTGAAACCATAAACCTTTTAGAAGAAAACATAGGCAATGCACTCTTAGACATTGGTCTTAGCAATAATTCATTGGACCTGTCTCCTCAGACAAGGTAAACAGAATCAAAGATAAACAAATGGGACTACATCAAGCTAAAAAGTTTTTCACAGGGAAGGAAACTATCAACAAAACGAAAAGGCTGCCTACTGAATGGCAGAAGATATTTGCAAATGATATATTCACTAAGGGGTTGATATCCAAAATATACAAAGAAGTCATGCAACTTAACGTCAAAAAACAAACAAACAACCCAATTGAAAAATGGGCAGAGGATCTGAATAGACATTTATCCAAAGAAGACATTCAGATGGCCAGCAGGCACATGAGAAGATGCTCAACGTCACTCAACTCACATCACCAGGAAAATGCAAATCAAAACCACAATGAGATGTCATCTCACACCTGTCAGAATGGCTATTATCCAAAAAACAACAAGTAAGTATTGGTGAGGTTGTGGAGAAAAGAGAATTATTGGTAGGAGTGTAAATTTGTGCAGACACTATGAAAAACAGTATGAAGGTTCCTCAAAAAATTAAAAATAGAACGACCGTATGATCCAGCAATTCCATACCTGAGCATTTACCCAAAGAAAACAAAAATACTAAATAGAAAAGATACATGCTATGTTAATGTTAATTGTTTCATTATTCACAATAACCAAGATATGGAAGCAACCTAAATGCCCATTGAAAGATGAATGGATAAAGAAGATGTACTTAGAATAAAAATAAAATAAAATCTTGTGATTTCTGACAACATGGATGGACTTAGATGGATGATGCTAGGTGAAATAAATCAGAGAAAGACAAATACTGTATGATTTCACTTATATGTGGAATCTAAAAAACAAAACAAATGAACAAACATAAGTAGGCAAAAACAGAGTTATTGATACAGAGAACAAGAAGGTGGTTGCCAGGGGAGAGTGTGAGAGAAGGAAAGAAATAGGTGAGGGAGATTAAGAGGTAGAAATTTTCAGCTACAAAATAAGTGAGTCACAGGTATAAAATATACTGTGTGGGGAATATAGTCAATAATTATGTAATATCTTTGTATGGTGACAAATGGTAACGAATTACGGTGGTGATCATTTTGAAATGTATGGAAATATTGAATCACTATGTGGTATAAGAGGAACCAATATAGTGTTGTAGGTCAGCTATACTTCAAAAACAAACTACAGTCTAATAGATAAGGAGATCAAACTTGTGGTTATGAGAAGTAGGGGGTGGGGGAGTTGGATGAAGGCAGCCAAAAGGTACAAATTTCTAGTTATAAGATAAGTACGTACTAGGGGTGTAATGTACATGGTAAATAAAGTTAACATGGCTGTATGTTACAATATATATGAAAGTTGTTAAGAGACTAAATCCTAAAAGTTCTCATCACAAGGAAAAATATTTTTTCTAAAAAATAATAATAATATAAAATAAAATAGAACAAAGCTAAATACAAAATCTTTTTGACTTAGTAAAATTAGTAAGAGCACATAACCCCATTGTCACGCTGGGTCATACGTGACTGCATCATTTAACAGATGCCACATTTGTCCTGGAGTTGGGACACATAAGTTCTAATCTTGACTCTGGTACTAGCTGTCATTAGCGCTCTAGACTTTGACAACCTCATCTGAAAATGAGGGGCCTGATAGTCTCTAATTCTTCTTCTGGCTCTAAAAGTCTATGACTCTTTTACTCCGTTGCCACTGTATCAAATTGACAGCTGAAAATGGGGACTTCATTATGGAATGGGTGAACCTAGGTGATAGGGAAATATCTCAAGTAAGATTCTGGAAGGAAAGAAAACACCAAGGACAGACTGAGTTTATCTTATTGTTTCACCTGGGCCTGCACATAGAGGAGACATGAAAACTCGAGGCCTGAATCTCAGTCTCTGTACTTATTTTATAAAGCAGCAAAGTCAACAGTCAAGAGGTGGATTCGGGGAGGAACATATATTAGAAAGGCTTTGTACACCATGCAAGTGATCTTGTACTTTTAGTTTTGATGAAAAAGGAAAACATTGAAGGCTTTTACACAATGACATAGATTTTCATTATAGATATCATAGATATAGTCTGCCTATGGTGAATACAGGGAAACCAATTAATTTTCCAATGATTTCAAATGGACTATATAACAGCGCTAATTGTTGATTTCGAGTGTGAAAGCTTTTAATTTGCTATTTACTCACTCTTTAGTTATGGCTAAGAAACATGAAGGAAAGGCATAAGGATGGGTGAAGTCATTGTCCCCTATTTTTCTAAGAGTATTAATTAATGTTCTCACCCATCACAGACTCAAAAAAACTTGATTTTAATTATTACTTGTAAAACTTGTTACATTGGACATTCTTTTCTGTCACTTAGTTCTAACCTAAGGCTTCACATCAAGACCGAGAGAAATCTATTTAGAGCTCCACATACTATTACTGATAAGCTCTGTTAGGACCAAGAAGATACAAATAAGCAGAACTGTATTTCCCCCTTCTCAAGCATATTGTTTCTGTGTAGTTCTGAAGGCTGAGAGTAAACTCAGTAACAAAGCTAGTGAGAAAGCAACTTTTTCTAAGTTATTATTTCCGTGTGTGTATGTGTGTGTTTACTCAGCGATACAAGTTAATAGATTTTTTTGTATGATCAGATACAAAATGTTAGGCACCTTGGTTGGGAAAGGAAAAGAATGTGTGAGGATTCTAACTGGATTTTTTCATGCAGGTGGTCAAATGTGGACAGAGAAGCAGCCAGATAGTTTCACATACCTACGAAATGCACTTAAGTAAATACTACCTGGATTGAGCACAACTCAGGTCAACTCTGGATGAATGAAAGTGGTAAAAAGCAAACCAGACTTTTTGGTTTAAAAAAGGCGATTCAATCACCCTTTAATTTTCTCCTTAAGAGCACTAAAAATGATGTAACATGGATTTACTCATTGTTCACTTGAAGGAACATTTGCATCATTATCCCGAGGTAGTCCTCTCAAATATCCAGGAGCCATGTATTTTAAAACACCTGTAAAATGACCCAATCCAGCGCCCTCCGGCCCACGGTACCTGAAATGCCAAATAAAAACAAAAACGATTTCCAGTTTCTTCCTTTCCCTAACAAGCAGGGAACCTATTCTAATACCTAATTCTAATTCAGTTGTAACGTGTGTAATTTTGTAGTCCTGCCGTAAAGAATATTTTTCCTCTTTGTACAAAGACATAACAGATGCAATTAGAGGATATTATATTGTCATATGCATCAGAGGAATAGAGTTGGTATTAAATCTTCCACATGGCACTCAGGCAAGAAGGCATCAGAAAAGGAAATGGCATTACTCATAACCCCTTTCACCTTTCAACCCCAGGGGGCCTCATTATATCTGGGGGAAGGTATTTGCAAAAGTCAAATGCAGAATGGGCTGTAAGTTGTCATGGGGAGTGGTGGGGAAGGGAAGAATGCTCACTTCAGAAGTAGCATCCTCTCAAGGACTGAGTGAAGTGCCGATTTTACATGCTTTGTTGATCTCAGATACTGTGAGGATAGGACGGGAGGTTTGATAGATGAGACAGCCCATTTAAGATCGCAGACAATGGTAGGTGATGGCATTGAATAACAATGACCAGAGGACAGTTCACACACCATCACTCGCAAATCCTGATTGCAGACAAGACACCTACAAATGACTCTGAGATTGGAAGGTACCACATTCCATGTTTGATCAGCAACTTGGAGCAGCCTCTGTAGGGTCATCAACTGCCAATCTTCATTGTATGAATATTCTAGGTTTCATATTCATTCAGATGAAAAAGTAATGAAACTTCAAAACAATGTAATCATATTATGGTATGTCTAAACCTACCTTCTAAGACAACCCCTGTGCTTTGGATAATGCTTTGTGTCATTCAATGAGATGTTTTTTCATGCGGCATTAGATTTTGTAAAAAGCCAGAGAAATAGCAATGTCTGTGCAACTTTTCTGATGGATGTTTCTCAAGTCCTGAAATATATTCTTCTTATATAGAACTTTCTTCTCTATAAAAGGGAAGAAAAGCTGATTTGAAAGGAAATTGACTAAATTTTCTCTCACTTTGAACTTGCCTGTATCCCAAAATATATTTTTTAATTTAATGAGCACCTACTAAATGCCAGATATTTTTACATATGCTATTTATTCATTTAACAAATATCTGTTAAATGCCAGACACTGTTGAAAGAATTAATGGTATACCTATAAACAAGGCAGACAAGCTTCCTTCCTTTATGGAGCTTGCCTCCTATTTGTGGGAGGCAACAAATGAACAAGTAAGCAAATAAAGACAAACAGAGACTGTGAAATATACTACACTGGAAATAAACTGAGTATGCCAAACATTTGTTGAATATCTATCAATAAATCATGTGCAAAAAAATGTACTGGGTGCTTTCAGAACACAGTAATGAATAACAAAATCACATTCCTGCCCTCAAGAAGCGTACAGAAGTGTAGGAAAATACAAATCACCAATCCCTTTGTTCATGTTAAAGTATTTTGCATATGATCATTTGTGTGGTTTTATCTCTAAGCTCAATTCCATAAAATCTCTTCCACAAAAAGTTCATATATGATAGCGTCATAATAAACAATAGCTAAATTTTAAAGGAGTTGCATGCAAATCTGAATTTAAATCCAAGAGAGGAATTAACTGAATTTAAATCTAAGAATCCAATCAGTTATCTGAATTTCAGTCCAGGAGAGGTGATTCATAGAAAATTTCATAAAGAATAATTTTGTAATGTCAATGTGTGTTGGGGGACAGTACTGTAAATTTCTCACTTGTTTCAAATTTTGATATGTTGCCTATCTAACAATCAAAAGTGGTGATTTGTCTGATTTTGTAAGAAAGGATAGAAGTTAAGTTGGTTGTGGCAGGGGTGGAGATGCATTATAGGTGGTTGAAATAGCTGGCATGTATAATGGCCCCGGGTTGATTAGTTTGGGGAGAGTGAAACTTTCAAAGAACTGAAAAAAAGGGGAAAGTCAAACAAAATAAAGCTGCAGATGGAAAGTTGCATAAGAGCAGCACACAAACGACTTTGTTATATGTGTTAAGGATTTTGATCTCTCTTTTAAGACCAATAGGAAGGCATTATAGTGTTTTAAGTGGGATGTCAATATGATCATAGATGTGTTTAGAAAACATCACTATATTACAAAATAGAGAACTAATTGATGACTAGCACAATATGTACAAATAGAAGAATTAGGTGGCTCTTGAGGTCATCCATTCAAGGAATAATAGTAGCTTAGGCCAAGCTATTGGTAGTATACATGAAGAATGGTGAATATTTGAGCAATAATTAAGAGGTAGGGTTGATAGGATTTAGCGACAGATTGCACATGGAGGATAGAGGAAAAGGAGATGCCAAAAAAGACATCTTTTTTTTTTTCTTTCATTTTATTGCAATGAAGTTTAACAGTACAGAAAAGTCACATGACCTTGGTGGGTCAACATCTGGTTTTTAAGCTGTATAATAGGATAAATGGTATTGCCATTCACTGAGATGACTAAGTTTGGGTGAACAATAAAAATTTCCAGGCCATGATGAGTTTGAATTGCCTTTTAAACATTCAAGTAAAATTAACAAATTAGCTCTGTTCCAGGAACTCTATCACTCAGGGTTTAACCAGAAAATCAGAATCAGTAGAAGATATATCTAGATATCTATATAGTGTGTGTGTGTGTTAGAAAAAGCTGGCTAATGAAATTTAGGGAGCTGGTTAAGCAGTCAAGTCTGTATAAGAATGTTGTCTCTGTATCTGATGCTGGAACTTGAAATTCAGAGGACAATCAGGAAGGGAAGATCACAGGTAGACTGGAATCCACAAGCATGAAGAGCTGGAACCCCATAAGAACAGACTGATTCCTGTGTCTGTCTTATTCCTCTGTCCTTGTTTATAAGAGGATCTTATAGAAGTCAGTACCCTTCATCACAGAGCTACACACACACACGCTGTCACACTCACACCTGGCCCAGGAGTCTACTAAGCAGCTGTAGGAGGATCCAGGGGAAGGTAGAGCAATCACAGGCCCAGCTGCTGCTTCCTGCCAACAAGGTGGGTCAGCAGGTCGACAATGTGTGTAAGCAGCAAAAGGGGTGCTGCTGCTCTTCTGCCTTCCGAACGTCCCAAGAATCTCCCCTGTGGCCCACCCTAACAGGAAATACACTAGAAAGAAAATTCTGGAAAATGTAGTTCAGCCTAGCCATGCTGACACGTCACAAAGCCATCAGAGGCACGGTGCTATTTGGGGGGAGTTCTATGACGATTAAGACCATCTCTCCTATCTTGGCATAACTGACGATTTTTATATCACGTGGTGGGTTTAACAGTAAAGGTATACACTTGTCTCTACGAGGCCTATAAAGGCTTTTCTCTCAGCCTGGAAGTCCAAAGTAAACTTTCTAGACTAAGTTAAGTCTTAAACAATATGTATGAAATAAGAACACAAAGAATAGAGTCTCAGACAAAGAAAGCATCAAACACACAGGGGGTATATATGTCAGGTTTCATTAGATGATGCTATGACAAATTGCAAAATCTCAATGTAGGTTGTGTTTTGCTCACATTAATGTTCAATGCATTTGGCTGCCATCTCTCTTAGTCTTCTTCATTCCAAGCCCCAGGCTGAAAAAGCAGCCCTCACATAAGACATACCTGTCTTAAGGGAGAAGAAAAAGAACAAATAGCCAAATGACACAATGGCTCTTAAAGCTACTTGTGAAAATTACAGAATTCATTTTCTCTCATATTTCCTTGGCCAAAGAAAGTCACATGGGCAAGCTTGACTTCAATGAAGGAATATATAATCATCTAAAGAAGGGGTAGCAAATATTTCAAACAAGTACAACATCAGTGTCTTGATCACAAATATTTACTTTTTTCACTTTTGTACACTAATTTCACTCACTCTCCCTCTTTCCAAGAGAGACAACCCAAAAGTCTCAATTAGACTCAAAATCTAGGATTTTTTTGGTAGCCTTTTTGTTAAATCTAGATGTGCCTCTTCTTCATTCAGTGATCTATAAACTACAAAGATAAGTGATGTTTCCTCATATATCCAATGTGTAATAGTGGAACAGGAAGATGTAACTAAAATAGACCCTCCCATTTGGAAAGAGGCAGAAAGGAGACATCCATTGGCTGCTGTTCAATAGCAATCCAAAAATTCCATGGAGTAGATGTTGTAAGGGGTCCCTACCCTGGAGATCTGAAACTTTTCTTGACTTTGCCCAAGTTCTATAACCTAGGAATAACTCTTCAGTTTATCATCCTCTGTAACCTTTGGATCCACTCTTCAGAAGATCCTTTCTCTTCCTCTTATCATCATTGGCTACGTCTGAAGATCACACTGGAGAATGTGCCCATCTTAAAGGCTCAAGAGCATTTTAAGCCTGCTTCCTACCTGTAAAATCTTTGGGGCCTAAAATTAACTATGTTCTCCCTATCAATTCAGAAATGTTAACAGAAAGTTTGTTGGCAGTACCCTAAATTTGGACTGTGCCATTAGTCTGTATTAACTGGTCCTTGGTGTTCACAGACTTAGATTTTATATCTTACTAGTTGGAAATGACAGTTACATCTTCAAATTCTGCAAGTCTCGTAAGTTCTGAATTTTTTATATTTTTTTAAAATTCTGTGTAAATCAATTGGTTCTTTTCTGAGCTCATTTTTCCCCTACTGTACTTTGTCAAATACAGCCAATAGCAAACATGTTACCAACATTCTTTTTTTCTCTTTATTTCCCTAAAGCCACAAATTCATTAGGTATATTATTTGCCTCCGTAGTTCATACAGGTGATGGTTTTACAAAATGGAGGCTGGAAGAATAATGACAAAACACTTTTCCTTCATTTCACCAAACGCCACTATGTGGCCCAGAAGCCAAAGCTATATATTTTAGTTCTCTTTTTATTTATTTTATTTATTTATTTTTTTTGAAGCATGGTTGATTTACAATGTTGTGTTAGTTTCAGGTATACAGCAAAGTGATTCAGATTCTTTTCCCTTACAGGTTATTACAAAACATCGTATATAGTTCCCTGTGCTATACATTAGGTCCTTGTTGTTTATCTATTTTATATATAGTAGTGTGTATCTGTTAATCCCAAACTCCTAATTTATCCCTCCCCACCCCCACTTTCCCCTTTAGTAACCATAAGTTTGTTTTCTAAGTCTGTGGGTCAACTTCTGTTTGTATATAAGTTCATTTGTATCATTTCTTTTTTTTTTTTTTAGATTCCACATATAAGCGATGTCATACACTATTTCTCTGGCTTAGTTTTTCTTTCTCTCTTTTTTTTTTTAGTTTTTCTTCTTTAAATGGAGGCACCAATTTTCATATTAGTCTGATTTCCCTAGATTATGCTACATAACAAGCAACACCCACACTTTAATAGCTTAAAACAATAAAGGTTTCTCACTCACATTAATGCTCATTGTTAATTAGCTAAGGCTGTGCTCCACATCCTCTTTATTTTGGCACAAAAGCTGTAGGAGCAGCCCCCATGTGGGACATGCCAACCTAATGGCAGAGGGTAAAAGAGTGAATGGTCACACGAATCAGCGACTCAAAGATTCTAGCTTGAAGTGGCAATTGTCACTTTCACCCACATTCTACCGGCTAAAGAAAATCATATGATTAAGCCCAACATAATGAAGTAGGGGAGTACTAGCCTCTCACAAGGAAGGGAGACAAACATTTTAAACAAATACTGCCATCTCCCATGAAATTTAAGTGGAAGAGTGATATTCAGCAGCAGTAAATCATAAAAAGAGAGGACAGGAATGGTGAAGATAATACATTAGATGACATTAGATGAGACATGTATTTGGAAGGTGCTATACGCAATGCTAAAGATGGATTTTTGTGTTGGAAGCAAAGGGGAATTATCGAAGGTCTTTAAGCAGTGACATAGTGATATGTTTTAGTTTATATGCAGTATTCTAGCAGTGGTAAATACAGGGAGACAAGTTGGGACATTATTCCACAGACTCAGTGAATGATGATAAGGGCATGATCTAGAGCTAGGAAAAGATGGGGGTATGTTGTAATAAGAAAAGATGGGGAGGTGTTGTATTCTCATTCGGTAGATAAAAGATTCGTATACAGAAGGTAAGGATAAGGAAGGGAAGAACGTTGACTATATTGAAAAGAGGATAATTGATCATCTTAGAGGACATGGCAGGCAGTAAGTGCAGTTAAGGATACATTTCATAGGTGGTAGAAGGATCAGGCTGTTTGCTCCTGAAGGCTTCAACTTTCTATGTGAAATGTGGGATGTTCACTTCAATGAAAGGGTATAGTAGCTGGGTAGGGGGCTTGAATAGAATGCCAAAGACACAGAGTCTCTGAGAGAAGTGGGAGAGAGAACAAATATGTTAAAACTGTGAGTAATTAAGAGCCTTGCTCACTATGAGTTTGTAATGACTTGAAAAGCACATGTGGCGACAATGCTAAGCAGCAAGGGGGTTGGGAGGGAATATAACGTCGGGATTATGAAGGAGGGCACAGTGGAAGTACTGGGTTTCAAGGTAATTGAGGATGTTAGTGAGAAAGTGATTGAATAAGGTAAGTAGTTTAGACTAGTTAGAGAAATGAGTGAGCCAGGAGGCTGCTGGTAATCTGGAAGGCAAGGAGCAGTCCCGGGGCCCTTACCCATCTGCAGTGGAAGAGTAGACATAGTTGGAGTGAGGACACAAGTATGATTGATCAGAGTCTGAGGTTAGAGCATGGAATATTTGCATTAACGGTTTCTGATTTGGTCCAGTTATGCTTTCTGGCTGGTAATGAAGATTAGGTCAAGCAAAGCATATGGCTTAAATGGTGCTTAGGAAAAAATTTTTAGAATTGAGTAAATGAAAGATGTGTGAGGATAGTTTGTTGCCTCCAATGACCCACAATCTGGTAGAACCCCCCCTCTCTTGAGTGTGGATGAGACCTATAATTTCTTCCGACCAAAAAACATGCAAAGGTATTGGGATATCATTCCCATGATTCTGTTAAATTATATGGCATAGATGAGGGATTTTACAGATGTAATTAATATATCTAATCAGTTGACTTTAAGTTAATTAAGAAGGAGATAATCCCGAGTGAGCCTGACTTTTCAGGTGAGCCATTAAAAGAGGCTCTAAAGGTCAGGCATGGAGAAGTCAGGGAAACAGTTTCTTGCTGGCCATTGAGAAGCCAAGAGCCTCCTGATGACTTTCCAATGAGCCAATGAGCTGGGCAAGGGTAGGGCAATAGCCTAATTTAGGAGATAAGGACTGCCTTCCTACAAATACAAGGAAATAAATTCTGCTAACCACCATATGAGCTTAGAAGAATACTCAAGCCACAGGTAAAACGCCAGCCCTGGCTCATGCCTTGTTTGTAGCCTTGCAAGATTCTGAGTAGAGGCCTCAGCTAAGCAAGGCCCAGACTCCTCACCCATGGAAACAGATAAATGTAAGTTGTTACACAGCAATAGAAAATATTGTTGTTGTGAATAGTGCTACAATGAACATTGGGTTGCATGTATCTTTTTGAATTACGGTTTTCTCTGGGTATATGCCGAGAAGTGGGATTGCTGGGTCATATGGTAGTTCTGTTTTTAGTTTTTTAATGAACCTAGGATTGTCATACTGAGTGAAATAAGTCAGACACAGAAAGACAAATATCATATGGTGTTGCTTATATGTGGAATCTAAAAAGAAATGGTACAAATGAATTTATTTACAAAACAGAAGTAGAGTTACGGCTGTAGAAAACAAACTTATGGTTACCAGGGGGTAAGGTGGGGAGGGATAAATTGGGAGAGTGGAACTGATATATACACACTACTATATATAAAATAGATAACTAGTAAGAACGTGCTGTATAGCACAGGGAACTCTACTCAATACTCTGTAATGGCATATATGGGAAAAGAATCTAAGAAAAAAGAGTGGATATATGTATATGTATAACTGATTCACTTTGCTGTACACCTGAAACTAACACAACATTGTAAATCAACTATACACCAATTAAAAAAAGAAAATATTGCTAATATACCATGTTCAATATAATATGTTAAGAGACTAAAGTGTTTTCCTAAACCTTGTGTAAGTTTCTATTTTTAAAAGTTTTCAAATATTTCTTTTCACCTTAAACTTGTACTCACAGAGACAAACGAGATGGTTTCTAAATTAAGACTATAGATGAGAGCAAGGGGAGCAAGCTGTGCAGTATATGGCTGTAGGACAATGGGACAGATCTCAGTCGTAATTCTCATCACTCCTACTCCTCTTTAGCCCGCTTGTCTGCGTGGAGCAGAAACAAAAGGAAACAGGTGCGTCCAGTCAGAGGGGCTGGATCTGCTGACAATCAACGCCTCAGGAAAGGAAGCTGGGTGAGGAGGCGGGTAAAAGACTAAGTGAATTTGGTTGGGGACGCTGAGGCTGAGAATGAGAAGAAAGAGGCAGAAAGGGAAACAGAGACAAAGGAAGGAGAGGAGAGCATCAGCTCCATGGCTACTCGATAGACACATGAGTTCATGATGGCTTTGCCGTTTACTCTCTTCCAACCAGCCTGGGAGACCCTGCCTCGCCAGCAGGTGGTGACTATGCAATTTCTTTCACATGCTGAGTTCCGCCCCTGCAAGGTTATTCAGCCATTTCAGGACACCAAATAGGTCTGTCTATAAACCTTCTTCTATTTTCTTTTATCCTATCGTGTCTTATGGGCTCCATTATAAGTGAGCAGGAAGGGGCTTAATATCTGTTGGTTACAACAAAAATTAATGGCCCTGCAGGAAGAAAGCATTAAAGGTTAAATGGAAAGAAGTATAAAAACGTTTAGTAACGTATGAATTCACATCACTTCTACTTAGAGAAAACACATTTAACATTTCAGTTCTGTTCTAAAGGCTCACTGTAGAGCCAGAATGCAAAACTTTATGAAATTGCTAAATGTTTCAGACTAAATTATGAGTAATACTTTGGGACATGGTGAAAGATTTGTTAAACACACCAGAGAGCAGTTTAAAGTGTGTGATGATTCAGTAAGGTACGGGAGATACGGTGGGAGTCTTGGATTTATTATTTATAAAAATCACTCTTGAGCTATGGCTATAGAGTGATTTTTCAATGGTAGATATATATTCTTGACTGCTATGGCTCATGGTTATGGATAGAGGGAAGGTGGAGTTGATTACCAATTCAAGATGGAAAAAAATGTCTTCACTGAACTCAAAATAATCTGGTGACCCACTGAGAAAAGGTAGAAATCAGGGCATTAGCCAGTATGAACTTTTCACCAGTAGGTGATTTGAGAGTAATTTGCATATTTAAGATACTACCTTTAAAACAGTCTATTCATTCATTCAACAAATGTTTTATAAATACATATATATCCTTTATTCAGAGTGATCTTGACACATCTTTCATTCAGTCAAAGAGATACATTAATCTCTTTCTTTCTCTGTTTATAAAGCTATTTGACTAATTACATTATATAATGGTTTTGTCAACAGACCTATACCTAGGTGAGAATTCAATTAGGTGAAATAGGCAGAATTAATCACTAATACTTTTTACAGTCTGTAGCTACCTCCTTGGCAAGAATAGTGAGGGAATGCAGTTGGCCAGTAAATTAAAGATACTTTTGTTGCTTGTCTGCAGTATATAATATAAAATGAAGGACATTGGCGTTTATAAGTGTATGGCTTGGACTGAGCAAGAATTCAGAGTCCCACACTTTATAAAGCTCCATCAGATGTTTTAAATCTAATTTAAGTAGATGTAAAATTAGTAAAAAAAAAAAAAAAAAAAAAAAAGTCCCTCACGCAGGAGTAGAAAAAAAATTATAATCAATAAGAGTCTGGTAGAGACCATGAATAAGTATCTGGAGGAAATTACACCAAGACTGACAGAAGGCCAAAAGTTAATTGTTGAGATGACCCAGTGAGTGCCAGTCCTGCCTCTGAGACCAGTGATTTTCAAACACTAGGGGAAAAATGGCATCCTTATCACCCTCAGCGATAAGGCATTTGAAAAACTTTCACACCAGAGAACACATTTTCCTTACCCTATATCTAAACTCAGATATTATGTACTGTCTCCATGTACAACTTCTCAATCTACCTTTATATTGTCATAAAAAGGAAGATGATTTAAAAAAAAAAAACTTTCCAGCTCCCATCTCCCTCAATAAAAAAAAAAAATCCCAATCTTTTTAGACTTTCCAAGAACTAGTATTTTCCCTACCATCTAATCATCGCTCTTGTTTTCGCCTCTGGACTCTATCCAATTTCCAGACATCTCTTTTAACATACTGAAATTAAAATTGGTGCAGTGTTCTGTTAAGGTCTTGGCCAACTTTGAATAGCATCTCTGTTCTGTGTCTTATTAAAACTTCAGAGTCATTGACAATGAGTCCTTTTCATGCTCAAGGTCAGTATAGCCTGGCTGAGCCCTCTTCAAACATGAATAGTGGAAGTGAGAACTCTGTATCTATGTTCACTGACCAAGGAAGTTGCTGTGGGTTCTTAGAGAAACTCAGGCTCTCTCTAGATATCACTGACATTGTTAGCTCATTGGCAAAGGACCTTAAGCAGTGTTTATTTATAGGCTCTTCTTCAATGAAGTGACATGAGGCTCCCAAATGCTGCTCAAATCGCTGCATGATGAACTGTACATTAGATGATCTTATGGCACTTTTGATATTAACTCCCAAGGATCACTTTAGACATGTGTATCTTCTTTCGATAGACTGTGGATAAATCAAATAAAGGTTGTTTGACTTCACAGGATTTAGAGCTGATCCACAGTATGATTTTGTGCCTTGTCGATATAGTCATCGGCTGGAATTTTCTCTGGCAAAATAATTAAGCTGCACGGGAATATGCATTCACAGCCTAAAGGGGAAAAGAGATCCCAATTATAGGGCCTTTTACATTTGTTTTTACTTCTCCCTAATGGTCATCTGCATGCATTGCATATTGCTGTTTTTTTTTTTTTTTTTTTTAATCACAAGATGTTTACATTCCTTTTAAGATGTTCTGACAATGGATTTGGAAATAATCCCTGACTCAAATATTGCACAAGTATTAAATGTTTTAAAGGGGTGATTACCGACGGGATTTGCATTCAAGCCATTATCCCCAAACAAGTTCTCAGCTGCAGAGGCCACTTAAGTGCAGTTAATTCATTAGAACAAGAACTTGAGTTAAATACATTAGCGATGAACTGTTCATCTGTAATAAGACTGACTCAGGCTGGTAGTTTCTTGCATAGTTATTATTCAACATGTGTTCTAGACTCCAGGCAGAAGGAGAAGGAAACAATGAGAAATACAGCTTGTCTTTTAGTATCTGGGTTTGAGAATAGTCTCTCCATGGCGCTAACCTAATTTGAGCATGGCGGTGTTACACCTCATAGGCAGGCCACAGTTAGAACGGGCTAAGCACATTTCCATAATACCAGGCCACTCAGGGAAGGCTGGAGACCCAGGAAATTTAAAGAACAATATTAGAGGATGGGTGAAGTCATTTTTAAAGGCTCATGCCTTCAACTCTGGGTTTGGGAATTATCTCTTTACAACAAAGCGAGCCCTTTGTAGGGCTGGTGACTCACCAGCAGTCCCTCGTTCCCTGAGCAAATGAATTAATTGGGCAGTTGCTATTCCTCTCTCCAGACCAGACATGCTCTCTAATTGCCTATTTCCTCCTTCCCAGTTTGGAATGAAATGTCTCCCCATCACTTCCCATATGAAATCAAAGCATGTGTCAGCATCTGGTGGCCTGTAACAAATGTTCTCACTTGTCCTACTCCTGCCCCTCCCCCTCCCACATGCCTTCCACAGTAGTCAATGGATTCAAGCCCCTCTCTCTTCATTTCATGCCCTTTCTAGAGACTTAGAATTTCCAGGGTCAGGTCTCCCAATCTCGTTATTTCTTCTTTAGGTACTGTGCCTACAAAACTCAAACTTCTAAAGTAGTCATCAATAGAGATATTTTTGTTTAAAAAAAAAACCAAAAAAACCATGATTGCAACTTTAAAATCAGTGCTTTCCTTGCTAGGGGGTTAATAAGGCTCTCTGAAATCTCTCTCCAGTCCTAATCAGGTATTTAGAAATGTGTGCATTACAGGATCACTATTATCAATAGGCAAACCTTGCACTACCCAGGGTTAATCTCTAATTTTAAGAAAATCTTATCATTTCTCCCAAAATTTAACTTTAAGAAAACACTATGTAAGAAGTATTCAAGAATACCTCTTAATATTCTTGAATATTAAGGACTTAAACAGCATAACCAAGCAGGATTTAAACAGCATAACCAAGCAGGATTTAAACAGCATAACCAAAATGAATTAAAACATGTTTAGAAGGAGTCAGCATTCTCTAGTACAGTGGAGTCAAGTCAACACCAAGTACCAAAATGCTATCTGGGATCCTTGTTTAAAAATATAGATACCAAAAAAAAATATATATATATATATATAGATACCGAAGCTCCACCCCATAACCTACAAAAGCATGATCTTTGGGGCTAATACCTGGGAATCTTTGCTTTTACGCCCTTCGGTTAACCATTTTGTCTGTCTCCATCTTTTAGGATATAGACTCTTTTTGTCAGTTTTGTTCACTGCTAAATCTGCAGTGTCCAGACCAGTGACTGACACATATTGGTTGTTCAATATTTACTCGTCGAATGAATGAACTCTTTTCTGGAGCCAGGTTTGGAAACTATTGGATCAGTGGATGAAACTTTGAAGTCAGATAGTCCTTGGTTTGAATCCCAACTCTGACAATGATTACCTGTGTGACCTTGGGCTAGTCTTTAATCTTTTGAGGTTCAATTTCCTCTCTTTAAAATGGTGATCATAAATCCTAAAATAAATATTTTTTGACTCAGTGAATGGAGCTCTCAGGTCAGTGTAGGATGGGAACGGTATGTGTTACAAACAATGCCACGCTCAGTAAAGGGCAACCATCGCTGTTATTTGGATATGAAGGTGGAGAGGATTGGACAGTCAGAGGTCATTTTTATAAAGACATGAGGAAGCTCGTGGGAAGGCAAACTGGACATAATGAGGTAAATAGCTGGCCCTAAAAACTGAGACTGCCGTGTCTGGTAAAAGTCATCTAAAGAACCAAATCATCTGGTTCTCTCTAGTGGTAGGAGTGTAGTGTAAAGCCACATAGGAAGTAAGAAAAGAAGGTGATCAGTCTCATTGGTAGTGCAATAGAGTCTTATAGAGACCTGGGACTTTCAGACACCCCTGCAGCCCCAGGATCCCCACAGAGTTTAACAGTCCATCTTTGCCCAACTCCATACTCTCTGCTCTGCTTTCACTCTGCAGTGGCCACGTGCTGGTCTACAGAGTCCAATATTCCCCTTGCCATTCCCTTTCCCTTTCTGAATCTGTGCCTTTCTTTAGCATGTTATCATCTCTCTATGTGTCTCAGGTGTAACTGATAAAATTAGATCCTCTCTTAGAAAGTTCAGTCACTGTCTAGATAGACCTTCCCTACTGAGTAGACTTTTCAGGTCCGACTGCTTCAGACTGCTGGGCAGCTGCAAGAGGTGATTGCTTGTGACAGAATTTCAACCCATGGCATAATCTTTGGTTGGCAGCGTGGCAGAGTCAAGTGGCTCAAAGTTTGATAACATGTGTGGAAGGAGTTAACTTTGGTCATTTTGCCAAGGAGAACTGAGGTTGTCAATTGGCTCTCACGGCTTGGAGATGGTATTTAACATGTATCTATGCCATTCTGAGTGCTTATCAGCCTACTGGTCCCTTCAGGACAGTTTCTACTGAGGAAAGACATTTTATATCCTTATAAATAACCATTTATGGCAATCCTAAACTTTATGTACCTTTCAAAGAAGTCATCTGGTAAGATATTTTAGATCATATCACACTGTGCATTTTTTAAGTTCTTAAATGTAAAAAATCTCTTTCCCCTCGTAGTCATATTGTTGTACATGTGTTAAGCTTGTAGATAACACACACTTAATTGGATTATTCAGAGAGAGGTGATATACAGGCACCTGACCCGGTCAGTGGTTGTAAGCAGAGGGTAGAGCGGACATGAATGCCTTAGGCTGTGTTGTCTCTCGGACTATCTTCCAGCCTTGCCCTTCAGGAACAAACTGTTAGCTTCCTAGTAAAGAAGGGGCTGAAACCAAAAGCAGTAAGTAAGAGTGACATTCTTAGAGGCCAGGATATAAATTAAATACATTTTAAAAATTGTCTTTCATGGCTTTAGGGATAGACTGTAACACAGGTGAGAAGGAAGAAACTTTCTCCAGCTCAACGTGACAAGTATTGACACAAATAAAAGAATATCACTATGACAGCAGCATATGGGGCGTGGCAGAGGACAAGGCCTCCCGCAATCATAAGAGGAAAGCCAGATGGAAAAATGAGAAATAGCACCATTCCTGAGCCGTGGAATTCTGCCCTATCCCCGTCCCACACATGCACATACCCCTAAAGGAGAATTTAGAGGCCAAGTTTCCAGGGATCCTGCTAGAGGGTGATGAGTCTTCTTTTAGTTATCTATGACTGTATATTTGCTCCAAAACTTTGTGACATAAAACAGCAAACATTTATTATCCCACAGTTTCTGTGGATCATGAATTTGAGTGGTTCTGGCTCAGGGTCTCTCATGAGGTGGAAATAGAAATGTCAGTTGTCTTCAGCCATCTGAAGTCTTGACTAGAGCTGGGTGATCTGCTTCCAAGCTCACTCAGTGGTATTTGCCTGGAGGTCTCAGTTCTCACTTCATAAAGCTGCTTGAGTGTCCTTATGATATGGCAGTTGCCTTTCCCCAGGCAAGCAATCCAAGAGAGAGAAAAAGGAGAAAGCTACAATGCCTTTTATATCCTCATCACAGAGTCACACTGTCACTTTCACCTAGCTCAATTCATTAGAAACAAATCACTAAAATCCAGCCACACTCAGGGGAAGAGTATTAAGCTCTACGTGTTAGAGAGAGACATATTAAGAATCCATAGACATGTTTTAAAACCACCACAATTTATACTCTGGCTATAATTTATTTACATTTGTCCCACATTTACTGCCCCCTCCCAAGAACCCCAATGCAGTGTTAGCTTGAAATCCAAGATGATGTCATATAAATGAGATCGAGGCACAAATGCAGGTTCTCAGATATCATCCCGTAAGATCCTTGAGTACAGTGCCTCTTGACTGAAGACCTGAAAACTAAAGAGACAAATTGTTGCTCTCTCCCCTTGCCCTACACTCAGTGGTGGGATAGACACGTGATAACTGCTATAGACATGGAAGATACCCAGGAGTCACTGGTCCATACCAATTCTGAAATCCAATCTAACAGAGGTTGGAAATCTCTTGATTGGGACTCAAAGCCTGGGAATAATTCTCCATGGCTCTTGGTCCTATTCTTGTTTTTGCCTTCTTAGCCATCTTTCTTTTTTCATGAAATGCAACATGTGTTTGTAGCTGAGTAGTTTTCAGAGCCTGATTCCTGTCTGTAGAATTTGGGGGTGGGGAGGGGCTCAAAGACCTCTTTTTATTTAGTGCTATCTCTGTCTGTTTCAGTCCAAGCTGACAGTGTTTCTGCTGACATAATTCTTTAAACTTTGTGGGTCTCCTGTGAATGTTATTGGGCTCCAAATCATTAGATAAATCTACACCTATAGATCAAAATAAGCTCCTCTCTATCTAGGGCTTCTGCTGAGGGACAAAGTCCTTAAGCTTCTTAGAAGCCATATTGTTTGAGGAGAGTTATGAGACATACAGGTCTTCAGGGACCCTTTTTTCTGAGGTAGCACCATTGATCCTTCTGAAATCTTAAGAGGTTTTACAGCCACATCCTCAGCTTCGACGTCAGACCCGGCAGAGCCCTTGGTTTCATATTTATACAGAAGCTATTTCTTCATTTTAACATCTTTCACCATCTGGAGAGGCTGGAAATTTGTAAAGCCAGAACGCTAGCTTCCTTTGGTTTGGCAGACCTTGCATAAATGTATGTCTCTCCTCTCACATTGTACTCTAAGTAGAAATAAAGCAAGAAGCACCTTCAACATTCCCTCTAGAAATTACTTTAGCTTATTCACTCAGTTCATTAAGTCATTTTCTACTTTCCATGTTATTGTAGGTGACAGTGTCTCTAACCTCCCTGACAATACTTAACAAGGATCCCTTCCTTTCAGTTTCCAATAAGATAGTTCTCACTTTCCTTTGAGCCTCTTTGACAGCCCCAACTTCTACAACAGTCTGTTTAAGGTACGTAAGCATTCACGAACACTCTCTCCAAGGTCTTTCTAGCTTCTGGACTTAGTTGCAAAGTCACTTCACATTTTTGGGCATTTATGACAGCAGCTCACTCCCAAGTCCTAAAATCTATATTCGTTATCTATTGCCACATAACATGTTATCCCAAATCTTAATAAACACTATTATCTCACAGTTTCTGTGAGTGATAAATTCAGGAATGGCATTAGCTGAGTGGTTCTCACTGATGGTATCTCATGAGGTTGCAGTCAAGTCCAGGAAGAAGCCACAATATTTAATGTCCTAATTGACATCACATGCTTTCATTTTTGTCACATACACAAGAAACAAGTCATTAAGTCCAGCTCCCCACTCAAGAGGAAGGGTTTTAAGCCCCATTTTTTTTTAAGCCCCGTATTTTGAAGGAGAGTATATCAAAGAATTGCTAGTCATATATTTAAACCACCAGAAGCTGGGAACTATTTTATAATTGATATTGAAACCATATTGTACCCCTAGGGAGACATGGCATAGGAAAATGATGACTACGTTAACATAATCAGAATTTGCCAAGGATTTCAGCTACCAATACACTCTACATAGCTAAATCTAATGAACAAATCTCAGTCCTCATCTTACTTAACCTTTCAATGACCTTGGGCATAGTGGATCCCTCTCTTTACTCCTTGAAACAATTTCTTCTTTTGGCTTCCACGACATCATACCCTCCTGGTTTTTTTCCTGCCTGTATCTAGCTCCTTGCTTTCAATCTCATGTACCACTTCTTCATCTCTCCAACCTCATAACGTTGGAGCCCTAGAGTTCATGCCTTGCACCTCTTTTTTTTTTTATCTACTCAGTCCTTTGGAGACATCATGCAACTCCAAGTCTTTAAATACCATGTGCACTTATAACAGTGAAGATCCCTCATGTAATTCCTCCTCAACTCTAGACTCATACCCAACCCATCTGCATTCAGTGTCTAACAGGAATCATCCACTTAACTCGCCCTAAACTGAGCATTGGACCTTTACCTCAAACACACTCTTCTTACAACCGTCCCCATTTCCAGTCATGGCAACACCATCCTTCTGGCTGCTCAGAACTCATTCATATTCTCTCTCCCTCTCCCTCCCTCATTTCCTTCCTCCTTCTTCCCACATTCTTAATCTGTTGGCAAAATGTTTGTTCCACCTACGAAATACATTTAAAATGTGACCACTTTTCACAAGCTCCACAACTATCACTGTAGTCCAAGCCACTCCTTGTCTCCTGGGTCCTTGCAGCAGCAGCTCACTTCCCAGCTGTGGTTTCCTTCCACTCCTGCCCCCTGGAGTCTATTCTCAGCACATCGTCCAGAGTAATCCTGTCAAACATAAACCAGTTCATACCATTCTTCTATTTTAACCCTCCAATGACTCCTCCTTGTCTCACTCAGGGTAAAAGCCAAACTCCTTAAAATGACCCCCATGAGCCTACACTAACCTGATCTCATCTCTACAGAGATCTCATCTTATCTCCGGCCACATTCCCCTGCCCAATCTTGCTCCAGCATACCACGTGTGATTGTACCTCAGGGCCTGACGCTCCTGCCTGAATACTCTGTTCTTAGATTTCCATACGATTTGCTCCCTCACCTCCTTCAGATCTTACTGAAATATCATTCTAGGTGAGACCTACCCTAACTACCTTATTTAAAGTTGCCTTCGCGATAGTCCCAAATCATCTTTTCTGCTTTATTTCATCCATAGCACTTATCATCTAACAAACCATTCATTTTACTTCTTTTTATGGAATGTAAACTATAAGGGAAGTGATTTTTTTTTTATTGCTTTGTTCACTGTGTTGTTAGCACCTAGGACTACTTTTGCGATGTAGGCATCATTCAACGTTTTGTTGAACGAATAAATGAACTGTCGGTTAGTTTCTTCATCCTTATCTGCATGGAATTCTCTTCCTTCTTGCCTCAGGTCATCTAAATCCTGAATTAACTCCACACTTAGCCAATCAAGACTAGTCCCCCCCAGGAGCCTTTCCTCACTAATTGAGACTCACACTGACCTTCTTCATTTTGACTTTCCTTGGCACTCGTGGTCACAGCCCACATCACAGTATTTTATAGTTATTTGTGTGCTCCATTTTTCTCCATCTTGCTCATATATTTGTGTCATATTTGTCTAATTAGATCCTTGAGAAACCATATTCCTTCCTCTTTTTGAACCATTCTTTTGCCCCTTTGTACTTATGCAACATGCACTTTATAAATCCCTGCTTCGTAAACAACTGCTAACCCATATGACTTTCCTATCCCCACACATCTGATGGAAGATGCTACTTCAGGACAACACAATGTTTTTGTAAAATGCATACAATCATTTTCAATTTATACAGTAATAAGTTCCAGGTAAAACCAGCTGAGCTACACAAGCAACTATGTTCTAATACTCACATACTTATTACATTCTCTTTAGGAAATAGAATCCACTTTTCTACATGGACTGGAAATCCTTAGATGTTAAAAAAAAAAAAATTTAAAAAGCTCCACTGAGATTTAGATTCTTGCCATAATGCTCTAAATCATTTCAGCATTGTGTAAGGCATTATAAAACACTGTAACTTATATGCTCCTGAGCATGTGCCTCTTAAAAATGTTCACCAATTAGTTCATTTCAGAACCTGCTTCTGATATCCCTGAAGGTAAGTGAGAAAAATCCCTTCATATGCAACCAGAGTATAAGACAATATCAAAATTAGTTGTATCAGCTAAATATTGTCTTCAGAGCAGCTATGAATTTTCTGATATTTTGAAATGTTAGGTCCATTAAGTGATTATATGAAGAATTATGCACATAGATTTTTCCCTCTGTAAATTTTACATAATCCTGTGTCTTTTTCTTATAATAGCATGACTCAGATTTTGCTTAGGAGTGAGATAGATTGAAACTGTCTTAATCAGCTCATCTTCATCTCTCTCACCTTACCTTTGATACCATGTATGTCTGTTTTGGTTGCAATCAGTCTTCTTAGATTAATATACTCCTGCACACAATAAGTCTGAATCAGGAATATTATAACTTGTAACTAATTCTTTAAAGAAAAATGTATTTTAAAAGGAAAAAAAGTATTCTAAAAGGAAAACAAAATTTTCTCGACTATATTCACATATTGAATTAGGACTGTCATTTAATAGCATCTGACTCTAACTCAGAGTTCATTAAACTCTTTTATTGAGTTTATTCATAAATAAACTCAACTAGGTATTTCTTTTTTCCCATAAAGAAAACTCATTAATCTGTTGCTTTATGTTGAAACATTTGTTAATTTAGTGTTTTAAATAATTTGGTGGAATATATGAAGCAAAATGAAAAATACTGAACCTATATATCACTTTAATTTTACTGTAAGTTCCTGGCATTGTCTCATACATAGAATTGGAATCTGTTACTCCTGTTTTTATCAAAGTCATTTCTAAAGCATCATCTTAGAGGCTGTTTTGGGGGGGTTTTTTGGTTTGTTTCTTACTGACGTATAGTTGATTTACAATGTTGTGTTAATTTCTGCTGTACAGCAAAGTCATTCAATTATACATATATATACATTCTCTTTTTTTATATTCTTTTCCATTCTGGTTTATCATAGGATGTTGAATATAGTTCAATATATTCTCTGTGCTATACAGTAGGACCTTGTTGTTTATCCATTCTATATATATATAATAACTTACATCTGCTAACCCCAACCTCCCACACCATTCCTCCCTCACCCCCTCGGCAACCACAACTCTGTTCTCTATGTCCATGAGTCTATTTCTGTTTCGTAGATAGGTTCATTTGTGTCATATTTTAGATTCCACATATAAGTGATATCATATGGTATTTGTCTTTATCTTTCTGACCTACTTCACTTAGTATGATAATATCTAGCTGCATCCATGTTGCTGCAAATGGCATTATTTTGTTCTTTTTTATGGCTGAGTAGTATTCCATTGTGTATATATACCACATCTTCTTTATCCATTCATTTGTCAATGGACATTTAGTTGGTTTCCATGTCTTGGCTATTGTGAATAGTGCTGCTATGAACATAGGGGTGCGTGTATCTTTTTGAATTATAGTTTTGTCTGGATATATGCCCAGGAGTGGGATTGCTGGATCATATGGTAACTCTAATTTTAGTTTTCTGAGGAAGCTCCATACTTTTTTCCACAGTGGCTGCACCAACTTACATTCCCACCAACAGTGTAGGAGGGTTCCCTTTTCTCCACACCTTCTCTAGCATTTGTTATTTGTAGACTTTTTAATGATCACGATTCTGACCAGTGTGAGGTGGTACCTCATTGTAGTTTTGATTTGCATTTCTCTAATAATTAGCAGTGTTGAGCATCTTTTCATGTGACTATTGGCCATCTGTATTTCTTCTTTGGAGAAATGTCTATTTAGATCTTCTGCCCATTTTTTGATTGGGTTTTTTTTTGTTGTTGTTGAGTTGTATGAGCCGTTTGTATATTTTGGAAATTAAGCTCTTGTCAGTCGCATCATTTGCAAATATTTTCTCCGATTATGTAGTTTTTTTCATTTTGTTTATGGTTCCCTTTGCTGTGCAAAACCTTGTAAGTCTGATTAGGTCCCATTTGTTTATTTTTATTTTTACTTCTATTGCGTTGGGAGACTGACCTAAGAAAACATTGGTACAATTTATGTCAGAGAATGTTTTGCCCATGCTCTCTTCTAGGAGTTGTATGTTGTCATGTCTTATATTTAAGTCTTTAAGCCATTTTTAGTTTATTTTTATATATGATGTGAGGGTGTGTTCTAACTTCATTGATTTACATGTGGCTGTCCAGCTTTCCCAATACCACTTACTGAAGAGACTGCCTTTTTCCCATTGTACATTCTTGTAAGGCTAACTGTTAAGACAGGGATTTACCACAGGTAGCTACAAAATACATATCATACCTACGTATATGATCATAGAGCTAAGCAGACCTTAGAGATTGTCTAATCCGTGGGTTTATGATGTTTATTTCACTCAGCATAACTGAGAAACACACTGACCATCAACAGAAACTCACCATGATAGTGTATCAGTTTCCTATTGCTGCTATAACAAATTACCACAAATTTAGTGTCTTAAAATAGCACAAACCTATTATTTTACAGTTCATACGTCAGAGTCTGAAATGAGTCTCATGGAGCTAAAAATCAACATGTTGACAGTGCTGCATTCCTCCCGGAGACTCCAGGGGAGAATCTGTTCCTTGCTTTTTCCAGCTTCTAGAGGCTGCCCAGCCTGCATTCCTGGGCTCCTAGTAATGACATCCCTTGGACCTCCCCTTCTCTGACTTTGACACTCTTGCCTCCCTCTTATAAGGACCCTGTGTTTACATTGGCTCACCCAGATAATCCAGGATAATCTACCCATTTAAAAATCCTTACCTTAATCATAACTGTAAAGTCCCTTTTTCAACATTTCCACTAGTTTCAGGGATTAGGGTTTAGACACCTTTTAAGGGAGGAAGAGTGTTATTCTGCCCACTACCGATAATGTTCTCAAGAGAGGGGAGAGCATAGTAGCACATGTTATTTGAAAAGCAAGCAGTATTGCATCGTGGTTAAGACCGTGGACTGTGGTGCCAGATGCCTGTCTTCAGATCCCAGTCTTGTCACTCAGTAGCTGTCAAATCTTAAGCAAGTTATTGAAACTCTCTGTTTTGTACTCTATAAAACCAGAATTGACAATATTAACTACCTCATACTGTTGTTTTTAAAAACTAGATGAATTTACACATGTAAATGCACTTAGAAAAATTCCCGACACATAGTTAATGTCCAATAAATATTTACTTTTATTATGTGCCCTCGTGGGTCTGAAAGGATTCATCCAATCCAAGCTCCTTTTACAGAGGAAAAAATTAAGTCCCAAAGAACTTAACTGATTAACACAATATAGTGCCATTAGATTTTACAACTTGTCACATTAAGATTATTTTGTATTGTTGAACCAGCATCTGATATATCTACGTTTTCAGTCGTGTCAGAATTTTTAAAGTACCTATTTTCTTATCACTAATAATTCTTTTTTTTTTTTTTTTTTTTTTTTTTTTTTTGGTGCCGTGACTCGGATTCGAACCGAGGTTGCTGCGGGCACAACTAATAATTCTTAATTAACCTGGTGATGTTATCAATAACACACTTCACTTTGCTTTAGTAATGGGAATCCTATGAACATACTTCTTTCTCAATTTTCTGTAGCTTAATAGGATTATATAACATCCTGTAATGGATAAGTTATTTTGACAAACGCTCAAGGATTTGAGAGACCCCAAGGCCTAGCATTTCATATGATGAACTTGTCTTTGACTTTTTGTATCTAAGTAATAGTACATATTCCCATTAAAGTGTTTAGATGATTTTAAACCTCTACTTGAAATGTTTGTGAAATGTTCTTATAGATTTGATGTTATCAATCTATTAATTCTGCAACACAGTCAGTTAGCTGTTCCACACATCAAACTGACCATTAGAGTATCCGATTAAACAACCATTCAAGATGATGAATTTTGATTATTTTCATTATGTAGAAATTCTCATTGTTTCTTAATTTTAAAATATCTTTGAGAATCCTTCCAATCTAGGATTAAAATTCTGAGAGTAGATGTTTTATCTTTTATACTTATGATCCTTCCACCTCTATCAGGCTTGAAATGAATCTTTTTTAAATCTCTTTTTACTGATGTGTTAAGGATAAAGTACAAAGAGAAAACTATTTTATATGAAGAATTACTAAGTCAAGGGCATGTTGTTTTATCTTTCGGATGAAATAGAATTTTCCTACTAAAAGTTAAAGTCTCTCTTTTTCCCCCTTAACTAACAAATTGAATAGAGTCATGAAATTTAAGAGCTGGAAAGAAACATAGAGATTATTCCGTCAAAAGCCCTCATTTTGTAGATGACGAAGGGTACAGGGGGCGGAAAGAAAATTGAGCAAGTTAGTTTTAGGCATCTGAAAAAAATTCAATGACAGAATTTTTTTTTTTTGGCTCTAAGCCCAAAACATTTCATTTGATTGTGAACAAAATACATTTTCATTCACTCTAAGCTGTCTCCTCTCACTGCTCTATTCTTCCAAAGGAGGCAAATAAGTGTTAAATGTCAGACAGGCCCTGATGGTACTGTACCCTTTTTCTAAATGACTTTTGCTGTGGTTTTGCTGCCAGCTAAAGATAGCCTTGTGAAAAAAAAAAAAAAAAAAAAAAAAAAAAAAAGATAGCCTTGTGCTCTTGAGATATTTTCAATGACTGTTCTACAAGAAATGTTTATATATGCCTAAACTACTGTGCTTATTCAGTTGTCAGGCATCAACTTTGCATTTTTCTCCTTTTAATATCATTCTTTTTTTAAAAATCAGCTCTGAAAGAAAAAGTGTAAGCCCTTCCTAGATTCTATAACCAGCTCTTTTTTTTCCCCCTGAGTGACCTTGACTGGTTACTTAAACACTATGTTCGACTTTCCTCCTCTGTAAGATGAGGGCAATACCACAAACAAAATGGGGTAATTGTAAGATGAAAGTCGGCTGCATATGTAACTGTGAGTAGTCATTCCTATTAGTTCTAATTGCCAATTAGATATATTTACTGTGGGATGGCCTCTCCCCTAAAACCCACTGCCCAGTCCCCCATCCAGTTTTCCTCCCTTACTGAGTACCTGTGCTGTGTGCTCTACTGACCCTCCAGGAAGTGACTGGCTGTGGAATCACAGAATTAAATACTCCCTTAACTCTTTCTGTTCCTCTCTTTTTAATTTTTTTTTTTATTTTACTTTTTATTGAATTATAGTTGATTGTTATGTCCCTCTCTGTTAGGTCTTTGCACCCTTGTCAACTTCAGTGAGGCCTTCCTGGACATCCTTTATAAATGTGTAATTCCCATCCCCAGAAAATGTGTCCACCTCCCTGATTTATTTTTCTCCATAGTACTTATCACCATCTAGTATGTCATGTATACTTACTAATTCTGCACATTGAGGTATCCTCCCATGAGAATATGTAAGCTCCAATGGGGATGGGGATTTTTGTTGTTGGTTTGTTCACTCTTATATTCCAGAAATTAACACAGTGCTTGGCATATAATTGCTAATCAATTATACTGTTGAAAGGTGATTATGGGACATCTTTTTTTTAACCATGATCTGCCAGAAACTATAAATTTTACATATCCTGTTCTGTTTCTTCCTGAACCATGATTTTATTCATTTAGCATTCATTCAACACATGCTTTTACGTGCCTTCTATGTGCTATGAATACTCTTTGACAGATAACCCCACACAAATTACTGTCTAATTATGAATTGAGCTAAGTGTTTTGTAGGAAAGAGGATAGATTTAGAGGACATTTAACAAAGAAACCTGACATAACTTGAGGTAGAGAAAACTTAATTAAAGACATGTCATTTGAGCTGAGATCAGAAGGGTGAGTAGGGAGAAGGATTTTCAGATGCAGGAAACAGTAAGTGCGAAGGTCCTATGATGGGAAGAGCACAGAATTAAAAGGAGACCTGGGTAGCTCAAGTGTAACACAGATGCTGAGAGGGAGAATAGTGTAAGAAGAGCCCAGAGAGGTTTGTAGGCACCCTAAAGACCACTTTAAGGATTTGGGTTTTATCCTAAGAGCAATGGGGAAGCCATTAAAGACATTTCAACATGGGAATGCCCACACCAGGTTTGTGTTTTTAGAAAATAATTCTGAATATGATAAAGGATGAAAGGAGAGCTGGAAAGATACATGGAGACTATTGTAAGAGTTAGGATCTCCATATGGGAATTTCTCAGGACATTTGTTTTTTCTGAATCCCAAGAATAATCAGTCAAGAGTTCAGCAAAACAGGAAAAAGTCACAAAACCCTACTGATAGAATTAAAGCTCCACGATCCACATAGAGACCGCTGGGTTGAAAGAATCCATTGACATCAAGTGACAAAGCCAGAGCAGGAAACGCTGACAGGGACACGCAGAGTGGAAGGCAAAGGGCAACATTTCTAGGAACTGAGACAGGAGCCCATGGGAGAGAAGTAGTCACAGTCTGATCAGTCAGTCTTGCTTGTAGCTCTTGTCACATTGCAAGGGTGTATCTGTTGCCCTGTATGCTGATAAGGGGGGAGTTGTTCTTACAAATAAAAACAATTAATAAATTTATTCACATAATATCCTTTATACAAATCCTATGTTTGATATTCCAAAAAATAACAAGTTTTTGATGCAAAGTCCTTAACTTGGCAACTTTGACACATGATTCTGAGTAGTATTATTAAGCTTGCTAGGAGATCTGTAGTCATGTTATTTTAATACTCTGCAATAAATTATTCACTAGTGTTTTCTAGTGTTTGAATATTTACTATGGGTTACATTTCAATGTAAATACTTTAACAGAGGCTGTGTAAAGAGAAGAGGATGTTGAAGACACTTCAACACAAAATTAGAAACTGATCTAAAAGTCTAAACTAGCAAAAGCAATATGAATTTCATGGCAAAACCAAAATTGGGGCAAGCAACAGAATACTTTTATTGATAAAAAAGGAAATGAGTTTATAGGAAGCAACATGTACCTTAATGCCCACCTTAAAATTTTTCTGGACAAACTCTTTGACTGCCAGTGAACAATGTAAGAAAATTTTCTACATCTGTAATATTTGTCATGAGTCAAAGATCTAGGCTAACAGGGCAATTAATGCTTTGTTTATTTTTAAATTTCACTTGAAGAATAACTTATTTAATATTTAAGATTTCATATTTCAGTTTTTAAGTGATTTTTATTTGGCATTTAATTTGTAATAATCATCCCTTTATTTAATGTTTTCTGTTACTAAATGTCTTTATCAGGCAGAGATCAATTTTATATATTATTGAAATGTAGAATCCTGTCACAATATGTTGGCTCATAAAAATGATAAAGCATGCATTTATTATTATATTTTTATAGAAAATCTCTGAAACTTTTAGTATAATCCTGTCACAGAAAAATGATGCATGCTTTATTATTATTACCATTCATTATTTTTAAGTACATGCCAATGTCGTTAAAAAGTATTATTACAACTCCCTTACCAAAAAACACATAAATTATTATGAAAAATAAAGAATAATTTATGATTTCAGGATTTCCAAAGAATTCCCAGAATTCTGATTTCTTATTCCTAAATCCTGAAGTTTAATATCAGTCAGGAATTTAAAGCACTAGCAAAAGTGCAAGAAAGAGATGGTAGTATCTTGAACTATAGTGGTAGCAATGGAGAGGGAGAAAAATAGACAAATTCAAGAAATATCCAGGAAGTAAATTTCCTAGGAGCTATAGATTAGCTGGATGTGGGGAATGAGGTAGAGTAGTGTCACGAATAACTTCTACATTTCTGATTTTTGTGGTGGTGGATGTTATTTATAAAGATAAATAGCACTAGAAGACCAGTGAATGCATCAGCTCAGTTATGCTTTGAAAACAAGCATCCAGTTATTACTTATGTAGATAATGGAGGTTCTGAGATAGAAAGCAGATTAGTGATCCCCTGGAACTGGGGGTGGGGATTGGGGTAAGTGGGGACAGGAAATAACGGCTGATGAATATGGAGTTTGTTTGGAGGTATTGAAAATGTCCTAAAATTACATTGTGCTGATGGCTGCACAACCCTGAATATGCTAAAAACCACTGAATTAATTTTATGGTATGTGAAATGTACCTCAAAAAAGTTGTTAAAAAACTGGTTCATTTCTCATTCACACCACATGGCCATTTCAGGTTAGACAGGGGCTCTGTTCCATGACATACTCATGTAGGAAACTAAGTTGATTACATCTCCACCATCTGAAATAGTGATTTCTTTGGCAGGATGGAAGGGAATATGACAAATTTTACAGCAACTCTTAAAAGACTTGTACTTGGAAGTGGTTCATGTCACTTCTGCTCTTATCCCATTGAACAAAGCAATGTCATATGACCACACCAAACTTCAAGGGCACAAAGAAGTACAATCTATGCTTATCTGGACCAGGGATCAGAGGACTATGGCCCATGGGCTAAATCCAGCCCACCTCCTATTTTTGTAAATACAGTTTTATTGAACACAGATACACTCATTTGTTTATGTACTCTTTACATATTGTCTTTGGCTGTTTACATGTCACATGCATGCATCCTCTACAAGTGGTTGTGCTTTTGTGTACTTTACAGTACTGTATAGAGTACAGCAGTACAGTATCTTTAATTCAAGCCCAGGATGTCCGGAAGCAAGCGTAAAAGGAGCGGTATATAGCCGATTGTGTTAGTTGGGTACCTAGGATAACTTTGTTGGACTCACATACAAATTGGACGTACGAACACGCTTTTGGAACGGAATTCATTCATATGTAGGGGACTTACTGTATTTAAATTTCACAGACATGGAAGAGATTGCAAAAGTAGATGTCATCTGTCAGTATCCTGTAAGGTCCCATTTCTCCATGTCTCACACACACACACACACACACACACACGCAAGTATATCACATTCTATCATGACTTCTCTGCTGAACCATCTGGAATTATAACTATTCAGAGAGATAGAGAGGCTGTCAAAAATCTCCTAGGTGTCTTAGAAACATTGAAGGTAACTAGAAAGCAATTGGTATTTTATGTCTGTCAAACTTTATTTGAAAGGCTACCTGCTCAATGAAACCACTATTACATATGCACACTTTGCTTTTCAAATTCCATAACACTTTATTTAGATCTTTTTTATAATAAATTTCATACTCCATCACTAAATGTGTTTATATGCTTGCTTTATCCCTTCTACTAGACCGTAAGCCTCTTGAGTTAAGGTCAGTGGGGTTTTTTTTGGGTTTTTTTTCTCAACAAATGTTCATTTTTATTATTCACTTGTCCTCTTGATCAAACAGAAGTCTGTCTCAAAACTTCAAAAGTTCATCCTGCATTAGATTTATTGAAAAGTGATATACAGCAATTTATGGGAAATTTTATTTGATAGTAGACATTTAATAAACATTTATTGAATAAATGGTATCCTCCAAGGGAAAAAGTTACCTTTCCTTTGGACAACATTTTCAGAAAATACCTCTTTATTTTAAACTTGAATAATTCAGCCTATATATTACATAATTTCTATTCCTATTCACGTCCAAAATAATCAGAATCATTATCAATGAGGTCCTGTGTTCCTAAGACTTCTGTCCTTCAGGCTAAACACCTACTGTCCTTTCAAATATTCTTTACACTACACAGGATTTAGCTTCACCCTGATTATTACCCTTCCGAATGGCCTCAGCTTATCTATCCACCAACAGGCTCCAGATGCCATGGACATAAGGTCTGTGTTTTAATCTTTTTTATAGCCATCAAAACATTCTACATGGTAGTGCAAAACAAAACCAAACAAAAAAGTACATTGCATGAACTTTTTTCCTCACATGAGCTATTAGCTCTATAAGGACATATAATGTGCCATTTATTTTGTGTGTTTTCCTTTCTGCTTACCATAATGAATTCTACATAGTTGGTATTGATAAATGTATTGATGGATGAATTAATTCAGAGAAAAATCAAAAGCGTTTAGTACATTTTTTGAGATTATTTTTGTTGCTCCCAGGTGAAAATATATGTACAGAAACACCTATACTTTCCTTTCACTTTTCAACAATTCAAACTTAAAGGGTCAAAGCTATTAGCTACTATCCGCACAGAATCAAAAATGAATTAGCCTTCTCTATCTCTGAAGTCTCAGGCAAATAAGTTATCGTTTTGTCAGATACTTTACTTTTTGGAAGGTATTCCATGTCCCTGAAATCCCATATTCAAAATTTTATAACAATGCTCATGTCATTAGTTCTCATAGATTAAATTTTTTTAAGTAAGTATTGAATATATTTATGTATTACATACACTTGTGCACATATATGATGTATAATATCATTATTTAAGGCATCACGAGTGACTTAATTTGTAACTGCTTTAAAATATAGCAAAATACTAGAGTCACGTAGACTCAACATAATTATAGTGTAATATAATTTTTTTATTGGGATATAATTGCTTTACAATGTTGTGTTAGTTTCTGCTGTACAACGAAGTGAATCAGCTGTATGTATACATACATCCCGTCCCTCTTGAGCTGCCCTTCCACCCCCCGCATCCCACCCCTCTAGGTCATCACAGAGCACCGAGCTGAGCTCCCTGTGCTATACAACAAGTGTAATTTAATTATATAGCACATATTAATTATAATTGATAGTAACAATCAGTTCAAGAATATAAAAATATGAGAAGATAAATGCTCAAGTAAAACAACTCACCTTGTAAGAATTATTGTTGAAAAGTATCAATTTAACTGTGATACCAAAATGTTATGAAAAATGGCATAAAATATAAGAATAAAAAAATAAGCAAAGTAATAGATAAGGTATACAAAATCTAAACCATATAGTTAAGGCTAGGAGACTAAATTTTATTTGTATGTTTTATAGAATTTTGAAATAAAGCCAAAGTCTAGAGACCCAGTGGTATGGTCTTAAAGATTTAAAACTAATCAGCTAACTTGTAATTGTTGCATAATCTGCCAAGCTTCTTGAGAAATTGGAAATTATTTCCTCTATAACATCCTCCTAAGACAGACTTCCTTTTTGATTTGCACTGCTTCACTCATTGATTTATAAATGCAATATCCGTATAGCTGATTCACTTTGCTATACAGCAGAAACTAACTCAACATTGTAAAGCAACTATACTCCAATAAAAATTTTTTTAATAAATGCAATATAAATAAATATTTATGAATTAATAATAAATTTACATTTATATAAATAAAATATTTAAAATATACAGATATGTAAAATATATAAATAAAATATAATACAAATAAATGTATATAAGTAAAGATAGCCACCCAGAACAAGCTTTCCATTGTAAAGTCATCCCTGTGGGTATTGAAGCACAGGGAGGTGGGATTGAATTGGACAGTACTGAAACAAGTTCATGGAACAAAATTCTTACAACTCTGAATTGTGATTTGGCTTTCTTTTCGAAATCATGCTTCAGTGAAATACTGCAAATCTTTATTGAGTACCTATTATGTACCAGTTACTCTTCTGTGATACAAAAATGAAAAAAAGAATACAGTTCTTGCCCTCAAGGAATTTGGACCCTAATTCCATTGTAAAGGACAATTACTTTGAGAGTTGATTTCCTTTCACTAAAGACTTTGACATTCTAGTTCTCACTTCCTTACAAAATACCAGCCCCTCACCTCCCTTGGATGGTGGGTTGACTGTAGATCTGTGCACTGCATTTTATTAAGCAAGATAGGTAAATGCTGACTCTTCCATTTGGGAAGAAGACAGTCTGAGGTGAGGCTGTCATCCTTAAATATGCAGAAATAACCAGCTGTCATACTGATCCCAACAACAGATTAGCTCTGTCAAGTTTAATTACCTTAGCTTTAGCCCAATGGAAAAAAATTGCCTCACTCCTCCCTTTTTACATATAAGCCATCCAGGCTGATATATCCTGAATGCCTTAGCAGGGCCCTCCAGGCTCCCCGAGACATCCAGTCACATATAATGAACTGTAATGGAGCTAGCTGCTAAACTAAGCCTGATAATCCCGGCCCTTGAGATTTATCCAGCTGTGAAGCATGGACTAACTCTCAGTCAGATCCCAGCTCAGCATTTGATCCTGAAGTCAAATCATTTCCAGTTACCAACCATGTCTAAAGAGAATCACCAACAGTCACCTAGTCATACCCATTTGCATACATGGAACAGATGGCGCACACACGTGCACACACGTTATTCCCGAGTCAAAACCTAGACCTGCAGAGTTTGAACAAGTCAACAAATGCCATGAAGCTGAATCTTGGCGATGGATGCTCTTGCTATCAGAAAGGCAGGGTTTAGGCTGACAATTTAAGGCTTAAATGCCTTTATTGCATTTGGCAGGTGCCTTGTAAGAAATGTTTCCTCTCTGTTCCACCTCCATTACCCGATCATCAGCCCCCAGGGCCTTCTACCAGCACCTACAGAGAGCCTGCGGGTATCACAAAGTTAAATCTCTGGACGGTGACCACATTTTATTAGCAGGAAGCAACAAAGGGAGTTTGCACTCAAGGTCAGAAGTCCGGAGTATGATTTTTAAGCTTCTTCCTTTACCAGTTGGGTGAACTTGAGGAAGAAACGTAACATCACAGAGCCTCAGTTTTTTCATCTATGAAATGCCTATAACAATACCTAACTGGAGAAATTCTAAAATGGGAATATAGCCAAAGAAAGTTTTCATAGAAAATATTTAGACTGCTGCAGCCAGGTCCCCATGAAGTTGCATTGTTATGATGAGAGTTACAAAGTCTCATTCTCCATCTCCATCTTGCAGGCTCAGTGACAAAGAGAAAGACAGTTTTCCCAGTGAAGCTTCACATTAGCCATTCACACAGTGATGAAGGTGTAACTCCTGAAAGCCTGTGTTTCATTTAAATTGAAACTGTAACAGCCAAGGGGCCCTGGGGTTCTCTGACCAGCGCACTATCTCCCTGAAGGCAGGGTCTATCAGAAGCTGGATTATTATTAGAAGGGTGCTTTCTGAAGATGCAGAACTTTTAATTATCTGAGTCTAGATATTTTAGGGCAATACACTCAGATCCATGAACCCAACCTCATAACAAGGATATAGTTGCCACAAAAATTGGATGGGTCAAGTTCTTGGGGTCTCTCTCTCCTGGATAGCACTTAGTGGTCACTGACAAAGAAGGCCTCAGAAATGCTCCTTTGCCTAGGCTTCTGTCGTTGGTGGCAAATCCCTTCACAATTGGCAGAGTCTGTCCTTAAGAAATTCAGTCAAGTTGATATTTAAAGTGAAATCAAGTGTTTCTACCTGGAAACATTCTTGATGCTGAGTGGGGATTTTGCATACCTTTGCTTTGATTATATGCTGATTTTAAAGACATGCCTCAGAGGAATCTCTTATTTCCAAGTTTTATATACATCGTGAGATTTAAGATGGGGGAGGGTGTTAGAAACTAGATATACAGAATCTCATTGATCTATTTTGAAGATTTAATGAAATATATGAAACAGTTGTGAGCTTCTATGTGCTTTCTATATTGAAAGCTGTAGAAATACAACTTGACAATGCTGTTGTAGTGTTTAGGCATGTATTCTTTGGGATAAAGAAGCGTGTGTGTTTAGTGGGTTGTTTTTTGTTTTGTTTTTTGAATTGACAGTTACCTGCATATATTTAAAGTATAAAACTTGATAGATTTAAACTGTGTATATATCAGTGAAATAATCAGCGCATCAAGATAATGAACGTATATCCACCGTCACCCAAAGTTTCCTTCCCCTTTTACCCCTTCCTGTCTTGCCCTCCCCCAGGCAAACACTGATCTTTCAATCACTATAGATTAGTTTGCATTTTCTCAAATTTTATATAAATAGAATCATACTATATATGTTCTTTTATTTTCTGGCTTCTTTCAGCATAATTATTTTGAGATTCATTCATGTTTTTGTGGTTATCAGTAGTTCACTTCTTTTTATTTTTGAGAAGCATCGCATTGTATGCAGATACATTGTACGCATTGTATGCAGATACAGTTTATCTAGTTACATGTTGATGAGCATCTGAGTTGTTTCCAATTTTTGTCTATTAGGAATAAAGCTGCTATAGACATATGCTTTCATTTCTCTTAGAGAAATACTTAGGAGTGAAATGGCTGGATTAATGATAGTTGTATGCCTACCTTTGTAAGGAAAATACCTAACTTTTCCAAAGTGGTTATCCTGTTTTACATTACCACCAGCAGTGTTTAGGAATTCTAATCCTTCCACATTATTGCCAACATTTGATATGATCAGTCTATAATTTTAGCCATTCTAACAAACATGTAGTGAAATATCATTGGGTTTTAATTTGCAATTCCCAAAACACTAATGATGTTTCATGTGATTATTTGCCAGCTCTATGTCTTCTTTGATGAAGTATTTGTTCCTATCTTTCGCCTATTCTATAATGGGGTTTTTGTTGTTAAGTTTTGACAGTTCTTTATGTATTTTGGATACAGGTCATTCATCAAATATGATTTGCAAATGTTTTTCCCAGTTTGTGCCTTGTCTTTTCATTCCCTTAACAATGTCTTTCACAGAGCAGAAGTTTTTAATTTTGATGCAATTCACTATATAAACTTACTCTTTTATGGATCAGGCTTTGGTATCATATCTGAAAAATATTTGCCTAGCCCTAGGCCATAAAAATTTTCCTCTATGCTTTCTTCTAAAAGTTTTGTCATTTTAAGTCTTGTATCTAGATTTATGATTCATTTTTAGTTACTTTTTTGTATATGGTATGAAGTATGTTTCAATGTTTTTTGTTCGTGCTTTGTTCCTTTCCTCATTTCTTTCATATAGATATTCAGGAGTTTCAGCATTATGTGTTGAAAAGACTTTAGTTTCTCTACTGAATTATTTTTGTGACTTTGTTGAAAATTAGTTATCCATATATGTGTGAGTCTACTTTTCAAATTTCTATTCTGTTCTGTTCATATGTGTCTATATTTTCACCAATATCAGTCTTTTATGATTATTGTAGGTTTATAATAATTCCTAAAATCAGGCAGGATTAGTTTTCCACCTTTGTTCTTTCTCAAAGTTGTTTTGGCAATTCTAAATCTTTTGCAGTTCCATATGTCTTTTAGAATCTAGAAATTACTTCTGTGACTGACTTGTGATTGAATTCCATTTTGGTCAGAGGGCAGATCTGTATGATTTGAATTATTTAAAATTTTTGAGGTTTGTTTTATTGCCCAGATTGTGGTCTACTTTGATAAATGTTTTCTGGCCACTGGAAAAATATGTGTATTCTCCTGAGTGGAGTGTTCTATAAACGTTCATGAGATGAAGTTGTGGATGAAGTTGTTCAAATCTATATCTCTAGTGATTTTTCTGGTCTAATTGGTTGATAAATTATCAAGAGAGGGATTAAAATCTCTCTTGATAATTGACACTTTTATTATGAAATTCTGGAGTTTTCTTGGCTTGATATAAATGTGGCCAATCCAGGTTTTTTTTATTAGTGTTAAAACAGTAGATATTTTTCTATCCTTTACTCTTAAGCTCTTTGTGTCTTTATATTTGAAATGCATTCCTTCTAGACAGCATATAATTGGATCTTACATTTTTTAAATCCTACGTGATAATCTCTGCATTTTAATTTGACCATTTATGTCTAATTAATTACATGCACGAGTTTAAAACTAATATCTTGCTATTTGTTTTCTATTTATTTTTTTTGAATTTTTGAATTTTATTTATTTATTTTTTATACAGCAGGTTCTTATTAGTTATCTATTTTATACATATTAGTCTCTACATGTCAATCCCAATCTCCCACTTCATCCCACCACCACCTCCCCCCGACCCCACCACTTTCCCCCCTTGGTGTCCATACGTTTGTTCTCTACATCTGTGTCCCTATTTCTGTCCTGCAAACTGGTTCATCTGTACCATTTTTCTAGGTTCCACATATATGCCTTAATATACGATATTTGCTTTTCTCTTTCTGACTTACTTCACTCTGTATGACAGTCTCTAGATCCATCCACGTCTCTACAAATGACCCAGTTTCGTTCCTTTTTATGGCTGAGTAATATTCCATTGTATATCTGTACCACATCTTCTTTATCCATTTGTCTGTCGATGGGCATTTACGTTGCTTCCTTGTCCTGGCTATTGTAAATAGTGCTGCAATGAACATTGGGGTGCATGTGGCCTTTTGAATTATGGTTTTCTCTGGGTATATGCCCAGTAGTGGGATTGCTGGGTCATATGGTAATTCTATTTTTAGTTTTTTAAGGAACCTCCATACTGTTCTCCATAGTGGCTGTCTCAATTTACATTCCCACCAACAGTGCAAGAGGGTTCCCTTTTCTCCACACCCTCTCCAGCATTTGCTGTTTGTAGATTTTCTGATGATGCCCATTCTAACTGGTGTGAGGTGATACCTCATTGTAGTTTTGATTTGCATTTCTCTAATGATTAGTGATGTTGAGCAGCTTTCCATGTGCTTGTTGGCCATCTGTATGTCTTCTTTGGAGAAACGTCTATTTAGGTATTCTGCCCATTTTGGGATTGAGTTGTTTGTTTTTTTAATATTGAGCTGCATGAGCTGTTTATATATTTTGGAGATTAATCCTTTGTCCGTTGATTCATTTGCAAATATTTTCTCCCATTCTGAGGGTTGTCTTTTCGTCTTGTTTGTAGTTTCCTTTGCTGTGCAAAAGCTTTTAAGTTTCATTAGGTCCCATTTGTTTATTTTTGTTTTTATTTCCATTAATCTAGGAGGTAGATCAAAAAAGATCTTGCTGTGATTTATGTCATAGAGTGTTCTGCCTATGTTTTCCTCTAAGAGTTTTATAGTGTCCGGTATTAACTTTAGGTCTTTAATCCATTTTGAGTTTACTTTTGTGTATGGTGTTAGGGAGTGTTCTAATTTCATTCTTTTACATGTAGCTGTCCAGTTTTCCCAGCACCACTTATTGAAGAGACTGCCTTTTCTCCGTTGTATATCCTTGCCTCCTTTGTCATAGATTAGTTGACCATAGGTGTGTGGGTTTATCTCTGGGCTTTCTATCCTGTTCCATTGATCTATATTTCTGTTTTTGTGCCAGTACCATATTGTCTTGATTACTGTAGCTTTGTAGTATAGTCTGAAGTCAGGGAGTCTGATTCCTCCCGCTCCATTTTTTTCCCTCAAGACCGCTTTGGCTATTTGGGGTCTTTTGTGTCTCCATGCAAATTTTAAAAGATTTTTTGTTCTAGTTCTGTAAAAAACGCCACTGGTAACTTGACAGGGATTGCATTGAATCTGTAGATTGCTTTGGGCAGTATAGTAATTTTCACAATATTGATTCTTCCAATCCAAGAGCATGGTATATCTCTCCATCTGTTTGTTATCCTGCTGTTTTTATTCCCTTTTTTCCTTTCATTCCCATCTCCTTTTGGACTTTTTTTTTTTCTTTTTATCTCCATTTTTGGCTTATTAGTTAAAAATCATTTTTAGTGTTTTTTTTAGGGTTTATAGTATGTATATTTTTATTTCAGCTTTACTGAGGTTTAACTGACATATAAAATTGTAAGATATTTTAAATGTACATCGTGGTGACTTGACATACATATACATTGACATACTTGACATACATTCCTCCCATCTGGTTAATTAGCACGTCCAGCACCTCACATATTTATCTTTTTTTTTTTTTGATGAAAACATTTAAATTCTACTCTCTTAGGAATTTCATTTATGCAATACAGTGTTATCATTTATAGTCACCATGTTTTGTGCTAGATCCTCAGACCTTATTCATGTTATAGCTTAACATTTGCACCCTTTTACCAACTTCTCCTAATCCCCCAACCCCCGGTCCCTGGCAACTACTTGTCTACTCTCTTTCCATGAGTTCGACTTTTTTTTAACTTTTAAATTCCATATATAAATGATACCATACAGTATTTATCATCCTCTGTCTGGATTATTTCACTTAGCATACTGCCCTTGAGATCCATCCATGTTGCTGCATATAGCAGAATTTCCTTATTTCTCATGGCTGAATAATATTCCATTGTATGTATATACCACATTCCTTTATCAATTCATCCATTGACAGTTACATTGCTTTCATATCTTGGCTGTTGTGAATAATGCTGCAATGAACATGGGAGTGCAGACATCTCTTCAATATACTGTTTTCATTTCCTTTGGATATATACCCAGAAGTGGGAATCCTAGATCATGTAGTAGCTCTACTTTTAATTTTTTTAGGAACTTCCATATTGTTTTTCATAGTTGCTGCACCAATTTACGTTCCCACTAAAAGTGCACAACAGTTGCCTTTCTTCCACATCCTCACCAACACTTATTATCTCTTGTCTTTTCAATGATAGCCATCTATCTTTCAATGTGAGGTGATATCTCCTTGTGGCTTTGGTTTGCATTTCCCTGATGGTTAGTGATGTTGAGCACCTTTTCATGTGCCTGTTGGCCATTTTTATGTCTTCTTTGGAAAAATGTTTATTCAGGTCCTTGCCCATTTTTAAAATCAGATTGTTTGGGTATTTTTGCTATTGAGTTGTATGAATTCTTTATATATTGTGGATTTTAACCCCTTACCAGATATATGATTTGCAAATATTTTCTCCCATTCATTAGGTTGCCTTTCAGCATAAAACTTGAATGCATCATAGTCTACCTACAAGTGATACTATAGCACTTCACCTGTATTATAAGAACTTTACAAATGCAGACTTTCATTTCTCCCGTCCTGACTTTTGCACTATTGTAGTCATATATTTAAATTTTATGTAAATTATAAAGCACACACTATATTGTTATTTTGTTTAAACAGTTTAAAATTATCCTTTAAAGATATTTAAATAATAATAAAATATGTTACATTTATCCATGTAGTCACCATTTTAAGTGTTTTTTCATTTCTTTGTGTGAATATCATAGTTCCATTCTATCCTTTTCTTTCAGCCTAAAGGACTTCCTTTAAAATATCTATAGTAGTAGTCTGCTGGTGGTGAATTCTTTTAGCTACTGTACGCCTAAACTTTTTGGTTTTGCCATTGTTTTTGAAAGAAAGTTGTGCTGGGTATAGAAGTCTTTCCTTTAAAAATGTTGGTTCACTGTTGTCTCACTTGCACTGTTTGCAAATAAATATCTTTGTTAATCCATATATAACATCTTTTTTTGCTGATTTGTTTTACAATTTTCTCTTTATCACTGGTTTCTGCTATTTGATTATAATCTGTCTTGGTATAGTTTTATTCATTTTTTTTTTTTAATTTTTATTTATTTATTTATTTATTTTATGGCTGTGTTGGGTCTTCGTTTCTGTGTGAGGGCTTTCTCTAGTTGCGGCAAGCGGGGGCCACTCTTCATCGTGGTGCGCAGGCCTCTCACTATCGCAGCCTCTCTTGTTGCGGAGCACAGGCTCCAGACGCGCAGGCTCAGTAATTGTGGCTCACGGGCCTAGTTGCTCCGCGGCATGTGGGATCTTCCCAGACCAGGGCTTGAACCCGTGTCCCCTGCATTGGCAGGCAGATTCTCAACCACTGCGCCCCCAGGGAAGCCCCTATTCATGTTTCTTGTCTTGGCATTCATTAAGCTTCTTGGATCTGTACTATAGCTTTATAAAATTTTGAAGATTTTGTTCATATTTCTTCAATTATTTCTTTTTTTGCTTACCCACCCACCCACCTGTCTCTCTTTGGGGATTTTAATTACATGTATATTAGGCTGCTTGAAGTTGTCTCACAGCTCACTGATGCTCTGTTATTATTTTTTCTTAATATTCTCTTTTCTTTCTGTGTTTCAATGTTAATATATTCTATCACTGTGTCTTTACTAATACTTTCTTCTGTATTGTCTAATTGGCCATTAATCCTATCCTGTGTATTTTTTATCTTACACATTGAAGTTTTCAGTCTTTACAAATTCATTATGGGACTTGGATGTATCTTCCATGACTCTGCTGAACTGTTGAACATATGGAATAAAATTATGATGATTGTTTTAATGTTCTTTTCTGTTAATTCTAACATTTGTGCTTGCATGGAGTTAATTTTGATTTTTATCTCTTTATATTTTCCTGCTTCTTTGCATGCCTTGAATTTTTATTAGAAGCCAGACATTGCATATTTTACATGCTGGTTGTTTTTGTATTCCTACAAATATTTTAAAGCTTTGCTCTAAAATGCATTTAATTTCCTTGGAATCAGTGTGATTCTTTCAGTCTTCATTTTAAGATGTAAGACTGGATAAGAGCAGTGCTTAGTATGAGGCAATTTATGCTCCATGACCGAGGCTAGACTCTTTTGTGTATTTTCCTCAGTGCCTCATGGATTATGAAGTTTTCCAATCTGGCTATTGAAAACAGGCGCTATTTCTGGTTCTGTTTGAAGTTCTATTATTTCTAATCATTTCGGGTGGGTCTTTCTCCAAACTTGAGTAGTTTTTTCAAACATGTTTTTATTAGTACTCCACTGAATACTGGAACCCTCTACAGCTCTCTGAAATTATTATCCTATGCAGTTTTTACCTTTCTGGAACTCTGTCAAGTTGCTTTGGTCTTTCCAGACTTGCAGCTCTCTCTCCTCAACTCAGGGATTCTCCTAGGCTCTGCCTGGATTCCTCCTCTAGCACCGTGGCCTGAAAACATTTTCTAGGCAATGATTTGGGACAATTGTAGAGTTCACCTCATCCCTGGACTTCGTTACCTGTTGTTTCATATATTTTGTTCATTTTTTGGTTGATTCAGGCAGGAGGGTAAATCTGGTTCTTGTCACTATATCTTGACCAGAAACAGAAATTGTTGGCATGTGGCCTTTTTAGTAATATTCTTCATAACCAAAAAAAAAAAATAGGTCAGATAAGGAAGATGAGGATTTCCTCTACTGTGTATAGTAACTATAATTTTTGTCCATGGCTTGAACTTTCCTAGAGTCCTGACTCTCTTCACCAGCATAGATGGCTCTAGGGCCAATGTCTATCTTCTTATATACTAAGCCAACACTTAGGGAATTCAGATATTCTCTCTCGGTGCATTTTCAAATTACTTAAGTAACTCCATCATAAGCAGTTAGTGAATACATTGGTTGAGTTAGCTGTCACTGTGAAAACGTCATTAATTCTTAAGATGCTTTCTTTTCTACTTTCTGAAATGTAAACTACATTTTCAGTCAGCCTAGTTTCATGGAAAGAGAACTAAGTTTTGGAAAGCACTAGCCACTTCTTTCCCTGCCTTTTCTCAGTCATAGAAGCTTGTTCTGTCAGTATGCCTATGTGTGACATAAGATGGACATGTACAAAAAATAAGTAGGTTGCAACTAAAACAACTCGTTCTTTGAACTTTTGAATGGACAACAAAAAAACCACTGTTTTGCTGAACAAATTACTTCTTGGGCCTGATGAATATAATAAGGCATTCATGGAACCTGCATAGAATCTTATCAGAATCTGTTTCCTGGAAGTTGGTCATAGTCAATATGAATCTATCAAGTCTCTCTGGGGAAACATTGAGTGAATTCTTCATGCATAGTATTTTTTCTATATTCTTTTAACTTTAAATATAACCCTGGTATTATTATTCTCAGTTAGCAGATGAAGAAAGTGAATCTTGGAAAAGTCAAGCAACTATTCCAATGTCATATAGCTGGAAAGTGGCAGCATGCAGGTTGGATTCCTGAAGTCCAATCTGGCTTCGAATTTCTTAGTCTTTCTACTGGATCATGCTGCCTTCAAGATAAACATAACTTTGGCTCAAAGCAGATGTTTCACTGTTTCACTTCTATTATATCATTTGGAAGAGGCATGGAAATTTCATCCAGCATATGTGTTTTGTACTGAATAATTACAACTTTTCTTATTATGATTGATTAAAGCTCAGATATCATCTTTTTAAAATTAATTAATTTATTTTTTGGCTACATTAGGTCTTCATTGCTACACGCAGGCTTTCTCTAGTTGCGGCCAGCGGGGGCTACCCTTTGTTGCGGTGCGCGGGCTTCTCATTGCGGCGGCTTCTCTTGTTGAAGAGCACGAGCTCTAGGCACGCGGGCTTCAGTAGTTGTGGCACGAGGGCTCAGTAGCTGTGGCTCACAGGCTCTAGAGTGCAGGCTCAGTCGTTGTGGCACACGGGCTTAGTTCCTCCACAGCATGTGGGACCTTCCCGGACCAGGGCTCGAACCTGTGTCCCCTGCATTGGCAGGCAGATTCTTAACCACTGTGTCATCAGGGAGGCCCTAGATATCATCTTGACAGTGATTTTTTTAAAGTTGTTTGACTGTTTATTCTGTCTATGAACCTTATGAAAAAAAAGACTGTCGTGGCTTTAGTTACAACCTGTGATTCCAAAACATGCCATTCAAGAAACCACTACAATTTTGGTATTGATAGAAGCCCCAGCAGTAGAAGAAACAAAGTCTTGTCCATGTGAGTGATTTCTTTTGTATAATATAAATTTTCATGCTGAGGATGAGGAAATTTTCAGTAATTTCAAAAGTTGATCAAATGTCAAATCTAAGGAAAGTAGGAAAAGATAGATATCTCTTTTAGATAGATATGGCATTGTAGGAGGATTTCATAAACTAAACAGAGCATTATATGCCTCCTTTTAAGGTCTGTTCTCTTTTCTAAAAGCAAACCAAATAATGTAGATGGAAAAATATTTATATAAAAATGCAGATTTAACTCTGACAGTGCTTTTAAGGAGGTATATGACCTTGGAAAGTCACTTACCTAGTTGAATTCCTTCATTTTAATCAGGAAAATGAGGATAAGTGAGGTTAAATGGTGTCTTCCAACATTATTATTCTGCTCTTTTAAGGTAAAATAAAAATCTCTCAACACATAAATCCAGGAATTCAAGCTTGATGACATTACGTTCTTCAATAGATACCAAAGCAAGCCCTTTATATAGAAAACTTATTTGGTTCCAACATGAGGGCAATTTTCAACTGATTGTCAGAAATACATAGAATTTTCTTTCCTCCACATTTTGTGGTCAGGTTATCCAAGAACATCTAAGCATAATAATCAGATGTTTGGGTCAGTAATAACAAAATAGAGAAAGCAAGCAGGGCATCAACTATGTATGACTCCATTACTGAAAAAATTTTACTCTGGACTTCCCCGAATCTAAGTCACTGTAGCATTCTGATACATTCCTGTAGCATTTCTTACTTTCCTATATGCCTTCAAATACCCTGATATTCACAATTTCCATGGCCAAGAAGGATTCACAGCAAGGACATAATCTTAATTCTTACATAGTATATCCACTATATAAACAGCAGACATGCATATGACAAACACATGGTGAAATTCTCTATCTTCAAAATAGCTCTGCCACATACTGGCTAGTTTCTGTTCTCTCCCCATCAATTTAGCAAGAGGCTGGGAGCACAAGCTAACAAACAAGAAACAAAACAAAACAAAAAACTCTAATAGAAAGCCATCTAGAAAACCACCAAAGAAATAAATTCCAAAAGGAGTGTATTGTCACTAAAACCAAAATAAAAACAGTACAGCATCAGTGACCTCTTCCAAGAACAGGCAAATCACTTCCAATATTTGTTCATAAACATCATTCTTTAATTCTATTTAAGCCTCTATTGAGTAGCTACTGCATGGAAGGTACTGTACTTTTTGTAACGGGGAACAAACTATGGTCTGAGATCCTAAGTAATTTACCGTGTAAGAAGAGAGGCAGACATTTACATACATTATAAATAAAAACAAAATGTGATGGAGGAAAAATATCACAAAAAATATACTTAACATATGATAACTTTATAGACATGTTAAAAGAATTTGAGTCATAGTCACAGAATAATTATTCGATAAATCAGTGGTTTGGAACTATAAGAATACATTATAATTACCTGAGGAGCTTTTTAAAATTATCAGTACCTGGGCCTAACACTTAAAAGAATCTGATTCAGTTGGACTAGGGTGAGGCACAGGTATTTTTTAAAGGCTACACAGGCTGTGCTAATAGACTGGCAGGGTGGAGGACCAGTGCATTAAACATTCTGTTGGTTCCTAGTGAGAACCAGATGCTCTGCATTCCCAACATCTGGCAAAGATGAATAAGTTCTGGTCCCTGCTTTAAAGGTAATCACAGTCTAAAAGGGATATTTGGGCAGCTATTTACATCTGTAACCAATTGGATAACTGAGCCGTTATGGACTTGAAGGGGACTTCTCATGGCATCGGACAAGGCTCTGTCTTCTACAATGACTTGATTAAAAAAAAAAGTTAACATTCATCACATCTGTGGATTATCTGAGACTGGCTTCTCTGGTGGTGCAGTGGTTGAGAATCTGCCTGCCGTTGCGGGGGACTCGGGTCCGAACCCTGGTCCAGGAAGATCCCACATGCCATGGAGCAACTAAGCCCGTGCGCCACAACTACTGAGCCTGTGCCCTAGAGCCCACAAGCCACAACTACTGAAGCCCGCACGCCTAGAGCCGGTGCTCCGCAACGGGAGAGGCCACCTCAGTGAGAGGCCCGCGCACCGCAGCAAAGAGTGGCCCCCACTTGCTGCAACTGGAGAGGGCCCGCGCAGCTATAAAGACCCAATGCAGCCAAAAAATTAATTAATTAATTAATTAATTAATTACTAAAAATTTTGTGTATTTGGAATAATTTAAATCAAAATTCAAGAATATTAGAACACAATAAAAAATAAGATAAATCTTCAAAAGATCCAATAGGCCTAAAATCAACAGGACTAAGATCATATACCTGGGTCCCAAACACCAACTGCATAATTACATCACAGATGAGACATAGCTTAGCAAATGCTAGAGAATCAATGGTGAACTCATTTGGAGTCAACAAAAGGCTGTGGCTACTGAAAAAATTGTGAAATCATAATCTGAATTAATAGAACTATAAAATCTAACGTTACTGATAACATAATCTCACCATCTGTCTCGTCAGACTAAACCTGGACCAAGGCCTCTACTCATGCCCTCCCTCTTAAAAAGAGATATAGATCAATGTAAGAAAAACAAATGGACATTAACCAAGGCTGTGAAAAGTTTTGCACCCAATTTAAATAGAGAATATTGAAGGAACTGGAGTAGAAGTGTAAGAGTTAGGATTCCTTTGGCTGAAAGTAACAGAATGCTCAACTAAAAGTAGCTTCAAGAATTGTCATGGGCTTCCCTGGTGGCGCAGTGGTTGAGAATCTGCCTGCCAACGCAGGGGACACAGGTTCGAGCCCTGGTCTGGGAAGATTCCACATACCGCAGAGCAACTAGGCCCGTGAGCCACAACTACTGAGCGTGCGCGCCTGGAGCCTGTGCTCCGCAACAAGAGAGGCCACGACAGTGAGAGGCCCGCGCACCGCGATGAAGAGTGGCCCCCACCTGCCGCAACTAGAGAAAGCTCTCGCACAGAAACGAAGACCCAACACAGCCAAAAATAAATAAATAAATAAATAAAAATTAAAAAAAAAAAAAGAATTGTCATGACTGAATGTTTGTATCCCCCAAATTTATATGTTGAAGCCCTATCCCCTTTTCCCCAGTGTGATGGTACTTGGGGTTGGGCCTTTGGGAAGTAATTAGGTTTGGACGAGGTCATAAGGATGGAGCCTCCATGATGGGATTAGTGTCCTTATAAGAAAAGAGAACAGAGCTCACCCTCTCTTCACCATGTAAGGACACAGCAAGAAGGTGGCTGTCTGCAAACCAGGAAGAGGACCCACACCAGAGCCTGACCATACTGGCTCCCTGATTTCATACTTCCAGCCTCCGGAACTATGTGACAATAAGTTCCTATTGTTAAGCCACACTGTCTGTGGTATTTTGTCATAGCAGTCCAGGCTGACTACAAAAACGGTATTTTATTTTCTCCAAAAACAAGAAGTCTAGAAGTTGGTACTTCATGCATTGGTTCAGTTCTTAAATGATGTTATCAGGGATCTAAATTCATTCTATAATTCTGCTCCATTATCCTCAACTTCTTGCCTTTTATCCTGTGGTTTGGCCCCTCATGGTTGCAAGGTGGCTGCTACTTTGTCTCTTCACATACTCATGTCCAAATCAGAAAAATGACTTTCTCTTCGTATGCCTTTATTGTTTTTTAATTGGGAAAAAATAGCTGAATACCCTGTATGCGCCACTGTCGGAACATGTGTAGATACCCACCCTAGAATCCAGAGAATAAAGCAACCATGACGAGCTTGGAACAATCATGATTTGTTTCCAGAGACCAGGAAATTCTTGAATATGATGAAATCCAGTGTCTAAATAAAACGGGGGAAATGAGGAATGATTGTTGAGCCAGAAAATCAAGTATTTTTTTGTGATGTTACAGAGAGGAAGGGCCCAATAGCTGTCTTCAAACATTTTAGTGAAATATAAATTGGCCTTATTCTCAAAGGTAGAGCTAAGATCAATGGGAGAAACCCATAGAGGGAAAGATTTTCTTCATACATCTGTGCAAATTTCCCCAAATATTTTGGATTTGCTATCATCAGCGATGTATAAGGATGAAGAAATTCAAGCATTGAAAGGTTTGTTGATTCAAAAGGCCTTTGAGATAACTTTAAACCTATACTTCCAGAAATGAGTTTAACAAAAATATAAATAGATTTTTCAGCATGTGTATATGCCACTGAGCTCATGAGCACTAAATAGGTAAAGGAAATTGATAATAGAAATTCTTCCTTTTTAAAAATACTTTGCATTAGTTTCCTCTTGCTGCTGTAACAAATTACCACAGATTTAGTGGTTTAAAACAGCACGAATTAATTTTCTTACAGTTTTGGAGGCCAGAAATCTAACATGGGTCAGCAGGAATGTGTTCCTTCTGGAGGCTCTAGAAGAGAATCTATTTCCGTGCGTTGTCCAGCTTCTAGAGACTCTTCTTAGTCCTGGGCCTCCACATCACTCTGACCACTACTTTCCTCATCACGTCTACTTTCTCCCTCTGCTTCCATCCACAAAATCATCTCTGACTCTGACCCTCCCACCTCCCTCTTCTTATAAAAGCCCTTGTGATTACCCTGGACCCACCCAGACAATCCAGATAACTTCCCCATCTCAAGATCCTTAATCACATCTGCAGATTCCGTCTTGCCACATAAGGTGACGTGTTCACAGGTTCTGGAAATTAGGACCTTTAGAAACCCATTATTCAATTTATCATGCACTTCAAATAATTTTAATTTGATCTGTTTAGAATGGCCTAAAAATCCCTAATTTCACCCTAGAAAGCAGTCATATTATAACCACCCTTAATGTTTTACATTGACATTAAGGAACTGAATCAACATATTTTGAGATTTTCTATAATACGGATGCACTAGACATTACTGGTTACAAAATAAATACTGACACCAGAGAAACTGTATTTCTGAAATAATAATCTATTACCTTGTAAACACGTTTTCCTTCTTTGGGCCACACTAACTAAAATATTAAATATCAGGAAAAATGTGTTCCATGAGTGGTCACAGGAAGAAGCTATTTCAAATGTCTGTGTTATTACCTTGAACCATAGGAAATTGTTATTTTTCATGGGACAAACACAATTGAAGACAATGAATTCCATATAATTCAACTTTAATATTATGATTCTTTCCATAAGCATCTTCTATAATATTTTATTATGAAATATTACAAAGATACAAAAAAAGGAGGATTATAATGAAAATCCATGTAGCTACCACCAATCTTATCAAATATATCAATAATGTAATATATTTCCTTTTGATAGTTTTTAAATAACCAGAACAATACAGTTGTACACTTTTCCCAATCCCAACCTCTCCTGGGGAGCTATAGAAAATATTCTTTAGGATTTTAGAGCTTCCTAACTGGACACAAGTTTATCTTTCTTCCATGAAAGCAAGACCAATATGTAGTTTCTTTTTGTCCATTGTGCATCAGTTTTTTCATGAAAAATATATTTTGTATGCTGGTTTAATTAGATTCGACTCAAAAAATGGAATAGCCTTAGAACAATCTATCATATGTGGTGGAGGGAAGGGGCAAAGGTAATCCTGAAGGCTGCTCTAAAGTGATCTGATTGAATATTCACACTGATCCAAACCACTCAACCATCTTTTGTCAGGTAGTCTCAAAAACTTGTGAAAGAAGGATTAAGATTAGAATAAAAAAAAAAAAAGAGTAGAATGAGAACAGTGTCTTCAGATAAGTAGGTGATAAAATAGATCTAATATCATTAATTTGTTCTATTTTCTTCTCATTATTGGGTTTGTGTTTATATAAAGCTTATCTCTTTTTATTCCTCTTGTCTACTTGGTATTTAACACACATTTGTGAGATTATCTGCTTTTCCTGGTCATGCCATTTGGGACCCTGGTTTTGAGATACACAATACTTCCTCAACACAAATGGAAAAATCAGTCATGAATATTAAGGGAATGCATTCACAGGGCTCTGAAAAAAGTCAAACAGTTGGGGTTTACCTGATTTAATCCAGAATACAGTTGTTCATATACAAATGTATGTCTGCAACTATAAGTACAGCTACAGAATTAGAGGTAGAATTTTTTTTTAATAAAAGTTTATTGGACTGTAGGAAATATCTACCCCTTGGGCAGAAATAGTTCAAATATCCTTTTCAGTCTCTAATTTTGATTAAAGTTCACATCTTTGCCTTAGGTCTGTGTGCAAGTAGCCATTTTATCCTGAATTATTCTGGCAGCCTTCAAAATTTAGTGAAGGATAGTGAGTTTCTGCTGGAAATGAATGAAAAATTGAAGTTCCCAATGAAGCATATTCTAATTGGAGTTTAAAAGTCTGCAAACTTTTCTTTGGTATTTGAACTCTACAAACTTCTGTTTCTTTTTCAAAGCTTTCCTTGCCATAAACCTAGAGACTATTATACTAAGTAAAGTAAGCCAGAAAGAGAAAGACAGAATATCATATGATATTACCTATATGTAGAATCTAAAAATAAAAAATGATACAAATGAACTTATATACAAAACAGAAATAAACCCACAGACATAGAAAACAAACTTACGGTTACCAAAGAAAAAAGGGGAGGAGGATAAATCAGGAGTTTGGGATTAACATATACACACTACTCTATATAAAAAAGATAACCAACAAGGACCTACTGTATAGCACAGGGAACTGTATTCAATGTTTTGTAATAACCTAAAAGGGAAAAGAATCTGAAAAATTGTAATATACATATATATATATATGTATATCTGAATCACTTTGCTGTACACCTGAAACTAACACAACATTGTAAATCAACTATACTTCAATTTTGTTTTTTTTTTAAAGCTTTCCTTGCCAAGGAACCCCTACATTTCAATTGTGATAAAAAGACTTTCAGAGGTCGGGAAGTAAGAGAATTGGCTTTTGTAGCGTAAGATAGACAAAGAAGAATATTTGTTTACTCATGTTTTAATATCCATTTTTTAACCAGATTTGAGGGGAGAATGGTGATAGCTGCTTCTGATGCAAAAACACCATTTATTTCCACTGAGATAATTTGAAAACTGCTGAACTAGTTATCACCAAACTTTTCAATGTAATTTGTCACCAGCACTGGAGCAAAAATGACTGTAGCCTTCACGCTCTTAAGACTGTATATGTGGGTGTGTTTAAATGCATACAGTTTTCATAGAATTGTACACTGATATATGTAGAAAAGCTTTCATTTGGCAAGTAATTTGATATATGATGAGACTTTCTGATTGAGTGATTGAATCTTTAGAATAAATGGACATGTAAGGATCTGAGGATGAAGCTTTTCAAAATCTCAATTACAAACATCCCACACTTCAAATGCCATCTTTTGTTATTCTAGTTTGTTACCTCTGATTTGCTGACTCCAACAATCCATGGACCTCCTTAGGACCTACGATCCACTGAACTACCACCTCTTCACCTCTTATGTCCTCTTTTTCTCATTACCTGTCTAAATTCCATGGTGTCTCTGAGCTACCTCACCCTCTCTAGCTTCACCTTTTCTTGCTGTAGAGCCATGTCTAGATCCCTGCTTCAGGACACATGCATCCAGTCACCCAACTGCTAAGACTGCTGGCTGTTCTTGGCCCACAATTGAGTTGCTCCCCGCAGGAATCGCCCTCTACTAAAGGGAGCTGACTTGCCCAAGATTACACCTTGTCCCTAGGGTCTTATGTCCAATGACTGATGGATGTAGGGGTACAAAGACCCAGATGTCTCTTTTGCCTCAGAGACATCTCTGAATGACCATCCCAACTCTGTTGTCCCAGTGAGATCAGCTAAGGACTCTGCTCTGTTGCAAACACTTTGCATTTCAACTTCACCCTCTGCCTAATCCTACTCCCTTTACCCCCATGCAGTTTTATTCCCCAGATCGCTGCCCCAGAAAACACCTGCACACACATCTTCATCTCAGAGTCTGTTTAGCAGGGAAGGAGACTTAAACAGTTAGTGTGAGGAGTGGTGCTAGAGGGCAGATTCTAAAGTCAGATCTTGGAATTGGAGCGTCAGTCTCCAAGTTGGCACGAAGGACAGCATCACAGGTAGAAAGTGCAATTATTATGGGTCCTGATCATGTTGCCATGGTGTAATTGTTAAACTACCTTTGATAGGGTATACCCATGGAAGAGAATACCATGAAAGACACAATGTCTCAAGCACTTGAGAGCTATAGGAAATACTAATTATAAGAATATAGAATTGGAGAGCTGCTACTTGGGGTTGTTATAGCATTGTAGAAAGATAATGAAAGGCCAAGGGTAATAAACCACCAATTTAAGGCAAACAGTGAAAGCTTCCTTGGCAACATGCAAAGAATCTCTCATCTGCTGCAGCTGGAGAAAAAAGAAAGCAAAAGATCAGGTCCAGGACTTAACTGGTAGTGGAGTATCATATAAGGTTTAATTCTGAAACCTGGCAAGTCTGCTACACCAAGGTTAAGGCCTTGATTGGGAAATAATGTGACTCTGAGATGAGATGGGAACATATGGGCATTTGAAAATTTTGAATGTCCAGATTTCCCTGAACATTCTGGGGTTGCAAACATGACCCATTCCTTTCTTTTAAAGGCTAGCACTCTCCCCTGGCTTGACCGGAGAAGAATCAGCTTCCAGACTGCACTGAGGTTGTTGGCAGGATTTATTTCCTTGAAACTGTAGGACTGAGAGCTTCAGCTTTGTTCTGTTATCAGCCAGAGGCTGCCCTCAGCTACTGGAGACCATCCATAGTTCCCTGCCACAGTCTTGGATTGCCAAGATGAGCAGAAAAGCAAGAGTCTCTACTGGCAATACAGAGTCTCATATATTGTAATGAGCCTTTTTTTTTTTTTAATTGGGGTATAGTTGCTTTACATTGTTGTGTTAGTTTCTTCTGTACAACGAAGTGATTCAGCTATACGTATACATATATCCCCTCCTTCTTGGCCTCCCTCCTCCCCCCCACCCCCATCCCATCCATCTAGGTCACCAGAGCACCGAGCTGAGCTCCCTGCGCTATACAGCAGGTTCCCACTAGCTAGCTGTTTTATACACGGCAGTGCACGTACGTCCATCCCAAACTCCCAATTCATCCCACCCTCATCCCCAGTGTCCACACGTCCATTCCCTAGGTCTGCATCTTTATTCCCGCCCTGCAAATAGGTTCATCTGTACCATTTTTCTAGATTCCACATACATGCGTTAATATACGATATTTGTTTTTCTCTTTCTGACTTAACTTCGCTCTGTATGACAGACTCTAGGTCCATCCACATTTAGTCTTGAGCCCGTTCCAGTAAGGCTTTACCTTCTCCACTCCTGAGAAACTACTCTTTTCAAGGTCACCAAAGACTACCATGTTACTAAATCCGGTAGACAATTCTCATTCTTCATCTTGTAATACAAGAAAAGTGGATGGACCTAGAGGCTGTCATACAGAGTGAAGTAAGTCAGAAAGAGAAAAACAAACACCGTATGCTAATGCATATATATGGAATCTTAAAAAAAAAAAAAAAATGGTACTAATGAACCTAGTTGCAGGGCAGGAATAAAGAGGTAGACATAGAGAATGGACTTGAGGACACAGGGTAGGAGGGTGAAGCTGGGGCGAAGTGAGAGTAGCATCGACATATATACGCTACCACATGTAAAATAGTTGGCTGGTGGGAAGCAGCAGCATAGCACAGGGAGATCAGCTGGGTGCTTTGCCATGACCTAGGGGGTGGGATAGGGAGGGTGGGAGGGAGGCTCAAAAGGGAGGGGATATGGGGACATGTGTATGCATATGGCTGATTCACTTTGTTGTGCAACAGAAACTAACATGGTATTGGGAAGCAATTATACTCCAATAAAGATCTATTTTAAAAATTTAAAAATTAAAAATTAAAAAAAAAGAAACATTTGACACAGTTAATCACTCTTTCTTGAAACACTGTATTCACTTGGCTTCTAGGACTCCATAGGAGCCCGGATTTCCTTCTACTTCATTGGACACTTTCTCAGTCTCTTCTACCAGTTCCCCCTCATCTTCATAATGCCTTATTGTTGGAGTACCCAATGATTCATTCTTTTGACTTCTTCTCTTTTATCGAGCCTTCCTCCTTTGATAAATTCACTTGTATGGCCCCCAAAACAATATAAAAGCTAATGACAACCATATCTATACTTTTTACCCAGCACTTTCCTCTGGATTCCACACTCATATATCCAATAACCTTTGCAAAATTTACACATGAATGTCTAACAGGCATCTCAAACTTATTATATCTAAACCTAAAATCCAGCTCTTCATTCCCCAATCTTCTCCTTCTACAGTCTCTCCCATCTCAGTTAATGACTATTCTCTCTTTCCATTTTCTTAGTCTAAAACCCCTGGAGTTATTCTGGAATGCACTCATTCAGGCACTGTCTTAGTCCATTTGGGCTGCTATAACAAACTACCATAGATTGAATGGCTTATAAACAACAGAATTTTATTCTTACAGTTCTGGTAGCTGAGAATTCCGAGGTCATGATAGATTTGGTGTCTGGTGAGAGTATGCTTCCTGGTTCACAGACGACCATCTTCTAGCTATGTCCTCATATGGTGGAAGGGGCCAGGGAGCTCTCAGGGGTATCTTCGGGAAGGGCACTAATCCCATTCATGAAGTCTCCACCCTCCATACTTAATCACCTACCAAAGGCCCCACCTCCTAACACCATTACATTGGAGGCTAGGATTTCAAAATATGAATTTTGGGGAGACACAAATGTTCAGTCTGTATAACACACTATATCCAATCTATCAGTAAATCTATCAATTGCTTTCTTTCAGAGTATTCAGAGGATGACCACTTCTCTCCTCTGCCACCTCCCTGCTCCAAGCCACGAAATCTCTGCACTTGATTATGGCAACAACGGTCTCCTAATTGGTCTCCCTGATCCCACACTCACTCCTTTATAGCCTATTCTCAATACAACTTCTGGAGTAATCCTCTTAAAACAGAAGTTTCATATATTATTCTTCTGCTCAGTACTTTCCAAAGGCTCCCTGACTTACTCCAGTGAAGGTCAGTCCTTCTAAGGGTTTATCTGCCCTGTGTATTCTGGCAAACCCCTTAGCTCTCTGAAATCATCTCCCAGAACTCTCCCCCTCTCTCATTTTATTCTAGCCACGCTGTCCTCAAACATCCATGCATTCTCTGCCTTTAGGCCTTTGCAGCTTCTATTTAATCAGCCTAGAATGCTTCCCCCACATATCTACCTTGGTTTTTTTCTCTTCTCCTAAATCTTTACCCAAATGCCACCTTCTCAGTGAGACCTTCCCTAAGCACATTATCTAAAATCACATCATGTCCCTTCCTACACACATGCTTCCTACCCTTTTCCCTCCTTTATCTTCATAACACTTTCCACTTTCTAACATTTCATAATTCAGCTACTTCTTTTTGGTATTGTCTGTCTCTCCTGACTAGACCTAAGCTCCGTAAGGGCAGAGATTCCTTGCTGGGTTTTTGGCACAGTGTTTATATTCCTAAGGCACAGAATAACCTAGAACACATAGCACATAGTAGACATTCAATACGTGTTGAATAAATAAATCAATAAAGGATTAGATGAATGAGTAAGTGAATGAATGAATATAACTAAACTCTCTGTATCAGTCAGGGCACAAGCAGGAAGAATATGGAAAATTCAAATGGGGAAATTTAGGTAAGTTTAAAGAAGGGAGTATTTACAACATGGAAGGGACTAATAAGGATGGTGAAATACCCAAGAGCCAGGAACCGTGGGGTGGTGTTGTTATCTCTGTACCTAAAGGAGCAAGGGCAGGAATCAGATGCTAGAATAAGAAGAGAGTAGCTGTAAGAAAAGTCTGCCCAGCAGGAGTTGTGGACTTCGGTTGAGGGATGCAGCCGATCAGAGGTGACCCATTAGAAATGGAGCCTGGAAGATAAACACCCAGACCTCTGCTTCCTCTTGCCTCATGTATCCTGCTGATGCCGTCCATTGGCCAAACCCAACTGCAGGTCATGGACCAGGAAGGCTGTTGATATAGCCCCAAACAGTCAGTGCCCAAGCACAGAGCAGGGTAGGAAAGGTTGGAAAATGAACTGGAAAGGAAAATGGAAACTGTCCTGGACATCTGCTTTTACCCTCTGTCACAATATTTTATAGGATGGATAGAACAAAAGTATTCTTTTGAAATTAGCATACATTTACTCTACAAGGTAAATTTCATTTATGCTAGAAACTTCATCTCAGACTTTCATTTCCCATTGCCTGTTGGTCATTTGTTTCCTTTTGAAATAAAAATACTCAATCCTTGGGTGATTTGAATTATTTTACTTTAAATCACTACTGTTGAGACTGTTTTCCCCAAATCAAATACTAACCTTTAAGAGAATGTCTAGAGGCTACATTCTTTGGCCTATTCTATTTAGGTGACTAGGAAAAAATAGCATTGAAATTTGCTGAAAGCTTCTTTGGAAATTTTTTGAAATAAGCCTTTAAAAAAAAATGGAAGCAAAGTAAAATAAAAGCAACTGAAGCAACAGCCCTGCTTGGAAAGATAAAACTCAGCCCTGGCTAAAAATAGAATCCATAACTGCTGATGAGCAAGAGAAACATCTGGTAGAAAGAATGTATTTATCAGGTGACACTTTTGAGAAAGTGCTTAAAACATTTAGGACTTCATAACCACACCAGTATACAATGCCCCTAAGAAGGTGGAACAGAAAAAGAACAAAGGTTTGGCATCACTCATGATATTGAGGGTATGATGTAAATGGTCTTAGCTTTCCGTCCTGTTGTATTGGGACTTTCTACCTGTGAAAGGCTTCCTCTGTCTTCATTGTGCCTTTACTTTAAGGAACTTAAAAGAGAGAGAGGCGAGAAACATACAGAAACACATACAAAGAAAGGGTAATTACTGACTCAACAAGGAGGTTAGGAGGTGAGATAAGAGTAATAGTCCCTGGAATGACTGTGACCCAGTTCTGGAGGCTACAGTGTGAGTTCTCTAGACCTGAAGGGCACTGGCGTAACACAGAATTGAGTAATAAGTCTAGAGATCTCTAGGGATTTTGTTTGGGGCCATTGAATGTGGTGGTGCTACCTGGGGGTGCAGATAAGCATGCATTTGCCATGGAAACGCTCAAGAGGACTCCTGTTTTCCTTCTGAATTTCATTACTCTGCAGTGTAGCTCACTCTTCTTTATGTCCTGAGCTCTGGGGATGTGTGATCTATTTCTCTTTTCTCTTGTTTCTTTCTCACAACTCGAGCATGCTACTTTTTGCCCCCTCTTTTTGGATCTGTGATTTTCTCTCTACCGTCTTTTATCAGCAAAGAACGTGTGCTCAGTGTGATGGCTACTACCCATTAATAAATGTTGGCTAATTTCCAGTAAACCCACTGCCAAACCACCAGGTCACTTTCTACCCTTTCAGTGAATTCTTGGCCTCTCTGAATCACTGACCCTACCGTACTGTCCTTCCCCATCCCAGTAAATCTTAACTGTAAATGACAAAGAAATTCATCTTTCTTACTTCTCTTTATCCTTTCTCACTTTTTTGAGCCTCAGAACTCCCTTTTCTCCCTGCAGCCCAGACCCCTGCTTCTAGCTATCCAGGCCTTTAATCGGTTTGTATCTAACTTACTTCAAACCCTGTTCCATCTGTCCTCTTTAGATCTTAGCCAGATTATTTTCTCTATTGTTATCTACAAAATTGGGTAATAATAGAAGACTAATTTAGGACAACTTTGTTTGGGGAGCTATTGAATTGGATGCCACTGCTTGTGTGCCTATGTAGACATGCATTTGCCTATGGAAACAGCAAGTTTTTTAGGTCTAGGGCCTGCTCCATTAAGGATCACGTCTGACCTTTATCACCCTGCAAAGTAAAGTATTGTTCTCCCCACACCAGAGATAAAAATCCCGAGATTCAAATTAAGATCATAGTGTTGGTAAGTGGAAGAAACATATAATGAAACTACTTATCTAATTTAGTACTTCTCAACCCTCATTGCTCATTGGAATCATCCGTATCAGTCTTTTTCAATATTTACTGCACACACATCACCTGGGGATCTTAGTAAAATGCAGATTATGGTTTAGTAGAACTAGCGTAAGTCCCAAGTTTCCAAATTTCTAATAAGGTTTCAGGTGATGCCAATGCTGCTGGTAGTCATGGGACATATCTTGAGTAACTTAGAGTGCTTGTAAGAAAATATTTTTGCCAGACCCCAACAAACTAATTAAATCTTTGAAGACAGGGGGCCAAGCAACACAATTAGAAGTGCATCAGAAATACGATAGATTGGCAACTGCACTCCAATAAAAAAAAAATAAGACAGACTGATAGATGGCTACATAAATATGTGATAAAGCAAGACTATAGCAAAATATAAATTTTAAGAGCTAGGCGGATATATGGCTATTCACTCTAAAGTTCTATACATTTAAATTTTTTACAATAAAATATTAGAAAAATGGGTTAGGAAGAAAACCTTTTGGGGAATCTGAAACACTTTCTCCCCTATGGTATATATTAATTATCCCTCCTTCCCCACAAAAATAATCCTACCTGTTACACCTTTAAACAATTTTTATTTTATTCATTTTTGCTGTAAAGTTATTTATTCCTGTTTCACTGATAGAGACAGTTCCAGTCTTTGAGATGATTTACTATATTGCAGAGCATGAAATTTGGGGCCGGCAAAACATACCAATGTTTAAAATTTAAATCTACTCTGCCCTTTACTTATTAGTGTGCAATTTTTAGCCAAATCAATTTACTGTTCTTAGTTTTATAATCTGAAGTTTGGTATACTGATAATAGTAATAATAATACTTTCTTCATAAAACCGATGTGGCAAATTGACATATTTTAAGGCATCTCTTCTTCCTATCTACTTTTTAAGACACAGAACCCAACCACATAGTCTTTGCTGTCCCAAACAACTATGTTTTGTAGCACATGGCTTGTTACTGAACTACCACCACCCTCCCCAGCACACTCACACAGAGACACGACTGATGGACAAGTTTTAGACTAATAGCCAGTAACCCTGACCAGCCAGTGACATCTGGCTTGTAACCTGGTTCAAAAAGATTCACTAAAATCATAAATATCTCTCTCAATAATATAAACCAAGAGACTCAGAGAGAGGTGGCAGTTGGTAGTGGGTTCCAAGCTAGAAGATCATATGGACACAAAGGCTTGAGATCATCTCCATTTGGGTCAAATTTATGATTGCTACGTATATAAAGTTTATTGAGGGAGGAAGAAAGAAGTAGCATGTAAGCACTGAGAGGCAGAAATGTGAGGCAGCTTCTAAGATGTGAATAAAATAGCACCAGTCTCTGACATTTTAGTTTCTTGTTCCAGTGAAACCTAAGTGGTCTTGGTTCTAATCTAGGTTGTGCCTAAGATTCCATGTTGAATCCTTTCACTGAACTCCCCTTTGTTTGAACTAGGCTGAATGGATCTCCAGCAATCAGGATAGACTACAGTATGCTCATCTCAGTGGTTTAAAATAACAAACATTTCTATGCCTCACTCTGTTCAAGTTAGCTAGGGCTTGTTCCATGGTATCTGAGGTTTCAGTTAAAAGAAACTTCTTTTTGAAACATATCAATGATCAATTACACAATGGCAAGCCACTGTGCATTGCTTTGTAGCTACTGCATCAAAGTCATACTTGTCATTTCTGTTCTCATTTCACATGACCATACGTGAATTCACTAGGGCAATACCCTCAAAGGGGGCACTGAATATTAGCCAATAAAACAATCTATCTATCACAAGATAATTGTTTTTTTAATTTTTTTTCCATAAAAAGATCATTAAATGAGAGATAATGTACAGAAAATGGTTGTACATAATGGATAATAAATCAGTGTGATATTTGTCCTAGTGAAAGTCTTTGCCCATCGAAGGCCTTTCTCAAAGTGTCAAAATGATTTTTATTCATTTGTTCTTCAGATATATGGAGTGTCTGCTATATGATAGGCAGGGTGCTAAATGCCAGAAATAAAATGAAGAACAAGGCAGACACGGATCCTACACACACGGTGCATAGGGAATAATGGGGAATAAAGAACAACAAGTAGGCAATTCCAATGCCTATTATGATGCCTTAGATAAGACAAATACTGGGTGCTTGAAAACATAGGAGGTGAATCTCATTTAGATCTGGGACATGCAAAATGTTTCTTAGAGGAAGTGGCAACTGCTGCAAACCAGAAGAATGGAAGGAATTAGTCAGGCAAAGGGCAGGAGACAAGGAGAATTTTCTAGATAAAGGGGCCAGCAAATTTGCAAACCCAGATGTGAAGAGAGCATGAACAATCAAGGAACTGCAAGAAGGGAGAAGAGAGGGGACAGGCAGGTGTAAGCTGTGCTGTGGAAGTTGGACTCTATCCTAGACAATGAGGAGCCTTTCAAGGGCTTTAATGGCTTAAAGGTATTTAAGGTTTAAGGAAAGGAACTGCAAATTTGTGTTTTTCAACACTGAGAACATAGTAAGTTTCTAGGGCCTAAGGCCCACTGTGAAAGCCATGCATTTTTAGCCAATGCTTATCTCCAACACACACACCTGTGTTTATTAAAGGAAAAAGAATGGACTCATGTTTCAACAGAGCTATGTGTTCTCTCCGTTTCTCATCGTAACTATTTTGTAGGTGGGATACAGTGGGTGGAAGTGGGAGCAAAAGCAGTGAAATGGAAATCAGACAGGCAGGTTCCAGCCCCAATTACTTCCTCAAAATGTGCTTTGGAGCAAGTCACTCAACTGCTCTGGAAAATGCTGATAAAAAGCTAACTTAAGGTCTTTGAAAAATATAAATCTATTTAATATGGGTGCTATTATTGGGATGTTTTGAATACCATTAAGTTTTTTAAAAAAAAATCTGTGTAATAATCTAGTTGTGAAACAAACTAGATTAGTGTGGCATAATATTGACTGGTATCATATGGATACATTTTATTACTAAGCTTTGTGAAATAAGATACTCAGGTGGTACTCTTCAGGTATTATTATTAATACCTGCAGTAATGGAGTAAAACAAGAACCCGGGGGAGACTTGACTAGCCTAACCCAGGAGCCATTTCAGAATCCTGAACTTAGTCCATTTACATGCATTGTCCTTTCCTAGTTTGGGTTGGATTTTCCAATTTGCATTTGAAATTCAAAATGTCAAGCCTAATACTCCTGCTTCATCTCTGAGGGCATGACATGGCCTTTATAACTAAATGTTAAAACATAACTCGATGCCTGATAGTTGCAATTCCATTTTCCAGTCCTTGGTGCTGTCAGAGGCACTGTGTGATGTGCTGTCAAGCCAGATTGGTCAAGCTGCACAGAATAAAATCTCCTCTCTGGATACTATTCTTGAAATAAGGAGCATCTCATAGGGACTCCACTTGTCTCACAGCATACCAGCAATGTCTAGGATTCATTTTTATCTCTCTTCCTTTAGACTAATTCACCAGAGAAACCCTTCTGGAGGATGCAGAGAATCAAGCTCCACAGAGGTTGCTAAAACTCATTTTTAAAAAAATTTTCCCTGTTGAGCAAATAATTTGTTTTTCAGGTGACGAATCTGCACAATAGAAAACTGTCCTGCAACTAGGTAGATTCATGCATTTGTCAAGAATGGCATTCCATAGTCTGCAGTGATTTGCTTGGGTGGGAGCAGAAATATAGTTAACATGTTCCAGTATAAAGGCAGCTTAAAGATTCAAGAGAAACATAAATAATTATCAAATGACTTGAATAAGAGATGTTCATGTAAAAGCTAGAATCAAAATTATTTTTCAGCTCAATGACCTAGTTCACTATGGAGATTATCAAAAAGCTACCTTAGTAGGTGCTGAATAAAGACAAAAATATTTTTTTAACTTTCATTTTTCTTATTCTTTTTTTTAGAATAAATTTATTTATTTATTTATTTTTGGCTGTGTTGGGTCTTCATTGCTGCACACGGGCTTTCACTAGTTGTGGCGAGCAGGGGCTACTCTTCGTTGCGGTGCGCAGGCTTCTCACTGTGGTGGCTTCTCTTGTTGTGGAGCACAGGCTCTAGGCGCGCTGGCTTCAGTAGTGTGGCATACGGGCTCAGTAGTTGTGGCATGCAGGCTCAGTAGTTGTGGCTGGCGGGCTCTAGAGCACAGGCTCAGTAGTTGTGGCACACGGGATTAGTTGCTCTGTGGCCTGTGGGATCTTCCCGGACCAGGGATAGAGCCTGTGTCCCCTGCATTGGCAGGTGGATTCTTAACCACTGCACCACCAGGGAAGTCCATATTTTTCTTATTCTTAATAAGATTTTTCATCTTCTTTTTTTTAATATGAGTGATCTATGATGATCTTTCATTTATTTATTTATTTATTTTTTGCCACGTGGCATGTGGGATCTTAGCTGCCCAACCAGGGATTGAACCCACGCCCCTTGCCATGGAAGCATGCTGTCTTAACTACTGGACCACCAGGGAGGTCCCATAAGACAAAAATATTTTTGCCAACATATTAATGAATGATGAATCTTCATGAAACCAAAAACATAGTAGAAGTTATGGCTTCTCTTGCAGTAAAGAACACAAAGTGGGGACGGGGGAAGTTAGAAAAAAAAATGCATATGGTCCTGACCTGTCAGTGAAACTTTAATAAATGTGGAAAGTTAGGAAAATGGAAATAATGTAATGAAGAATTTTCCCTTCTGGTAGTAGCAGAGTTTGTTGCAAACCAAATGTCTGTCTAACAAAAACTAGAAAAACCAGGCAATTTTTAAAAATTGTGTTTGAAGGCCTTATGGCATTACCATGACAGCCAGGACCTGAAGGCATGGGCTTCCAGAGAAAAGCCATTTTCTTTTCATTTCTTTCTTCTCCCTTCAGGCATTTATCAGGGATCCAGGACAAAAAGGCAAAGAAGCTAAGGAAATATCAGTGGGTAAGAGGTTAGGAAACTTAGCAGAACTTTTGGAAGTCTCATGGAAACAGAGTAATACAAATATATTTCAGAGCCTACCAATTTGTGGAAGGGCTGGTAAGTATCACAGACTGCTAGCTAAGACCCAGAAGGGCCACATCCTAGGAGTAAGAACACCTGAACAGACCAAGTATCACAAATTCTAAAACATTAACTTGAAAAAGCACAGTCCTAAACTCAAACTGCCTGTCCCAAAACAAAAGTAAGTCTTCTCTGGAGAAGGACAACCTGAGCCAGAGTCTCAAGACATACACACAATTTTTCATAATGATGTCTGGCATTCAGTCAAAAATTATTAGATACGCCAGGAATAAGTGCCAAATGACTGAAAGCAAGGTCAAAAAATATTCAATACAAGCAGGTTCTTAGGTGATCCAGATATTATAGTTACCAGGTGTGAGATATAAAATAGCTGTTATTAATATGTTCAAGATAATAGAAAACAAGATGGAGAATTTCACCAGAAAACTAGAATCTATAAGAGGAGTCACATAGAAATCCTAGATCTGAAAAACAAATAACATTTAGAACTTAATAAATGTGTTTAAAATAGATTAGACCCAGCAGAAGAAGAGTGAACTCAAGATAGAACAAGAAAAGGACCTAGAAAAAAAAAGAATGTAAAAGATACTTGTGACACAATGAAAAGCTTTGGTATATGTGTAATCAGAGAGGAAAGCAGGGAGAAAGCAATTTATCAACCAAGATATTTTCAAAACTGATTTTTAAAAAATCACGCCACTAAAGCAAAAAGCTCTTTACTCTCCCCAAGTGGGTTAATTTTAAAAAGCCACACCTAGCCATAGTGCAGTAAAACTCCTGAAGGGCAAAGACAAAGGGGAAAATTTTTTAAGCAGCCAAGGAAAAAAGATATATATGCTTTGCAGAAGCAAAGCAATGGAAAGGAGTATTTTTATAAGGATGGAGGGAAAAATAACTATCAACATAGAATTCTATATCCAGTAAAAGTATAAAAATATACTTAAAGAATGAATATCTAAAAAAATGTTTTCAAATAACCAGAAATCAAAACCAGGTGATGTTTTTCACCAGTAGACTTGCATGAAAAGAACCTAGTATAGTGACTACTTCAGGTCAGAGGAAAACAGTCCCAAATGAAAATGTGAAATTGCAGGGAAAATGAAGAGCAGCTGGAAGAGTAAATATGTGAATAAATATACATAAATACTGATTTTATGAGATCAGTCTTTGGGGGTAGAATATAGGTGAAATACAAAACATGACAAAATTGCACAAAAGTTAAGAAGAGCAAAGAATTAAGGGTTCTTAGGTTCCTGCCTCATCTGGAAAATGGTAAATATTCCAACTTATACCAGATTTAATAAGCCATGCATTCATTCTGTCATCTCTAAAATAACACAAAATGAAGAATTAAAAATATAACTTGCAAACTAATAGAGTGGGAACATTGAATAATAAAAAGAATGCTAATTGATCCAAAAAAAAAGATGAAAAGGAGAGGAAAGGAATACGATGGGTGGGATAAAAGAAAACAGATAAAATGGTAGATTTAAAACCAAATTCATCAGTAATTAAATTTAAATAGAATAAGTATTCCAATTTAAAAACTACAATTACCAAGCTAGATTCTAAAATACATTTAAGCATATGTTACCTATCAGAGACACACCTTAAATTTAAAAATATATATATATATTTATGTATATATACACACACACAGAGAAAGATTATAACAGTAACCAAAAGATAACTAGAGCAGATAAATAGTATAAACAAGTAGACTTTAAAGCAAGGGGTGTTACTAGAGATAATAAATGAAATTAATAATGAAAGTGGCAATTCACCCAGAGGCTGGATTTTTTTATGAAGACAGAATAGTTGATTGAGCTTTGAGTTCCTGTCAAGTTTTTTCAAGAGTTCACAAAGTTATAATTTATTAAACATTTGTTTCTATAATTATCAGTTCATAATTTGTCTCACTAAGGATAGAAACTCTATTCATTATTGTATACTGAAGATCTAGCATAGAGCTGAGCACAGAGTAGGAACTCAATAAGTAATTTTTAATTGAATAAATAGATGGATGGGATTGATGGGTGGATGGTCAGGTTGGGCCTCGGAAAAGCATTATATATTGTCTACATGATAAATAAGAGTATACTGTTCCTGGACAATGAATACGTAATTGCAGATTTTTTAACACTAATTATAGATTTTAATAATGTAGTGAGGAGATACCAGGGGCATCTGAGTTATAAAAATAAAACAATAGATTTAAGTAATTATAACAACTTGACAATGAGTATGGCATGTTAGAAACTTTCTCAAACCTGATTAAACTTCCCCCCTCACCTTCTATTTATTTCATTTGCCACTAGTTCTTTGTATACATCTTTTCAACATCTTCATGGGAAAACAGGTTGTTAGTAGGAAAAATGCAGGAAATCCTGGGTCCTCTAGCCAAATGCCATCAAGTTCCCACAATTTCCTCTAACAGTTACTTAGTTAAATTTATTGGTTCTATGGGATATTTAAAATTATTTTCTCACTGCCAGCTGCTGCCCTCTTATTTCTTATATTGTTTAGACCTCGGTTATTTAGCTAATGAGGTAGTCAAACACAAATGGTATATAGAATTAAGATTCTCTTTCAGTAGGAATCACAGCTTCCTATTTCAATCATTACCTAGGTTTTACTGTTGATCATGTTCCTAATTCTTCTTGATCCATCTTGGTCCATGTCACCAAACCAAGTTGTTATAAAGAAAGAAAATGAAGACATTCTTTAAGGAAATCCATCCTGATAATGCTGTGTTCTCTAGAACATTTGAAATCTTTAAGCATCTGCTCAGTTTTAGTTTTTGCACAGAAAAGTACCTGCTTCATAGTCATAAATACACTGCACATTCCTGCAGACCTATAATTGAGTTAGTTTGGTTTCCCTGGCAACCACCACGATTAATTAGAACACTTGAGCATGGTAAGTATATAGATGCAGAAAATATTTCATGTATAAATAGTGCAATCTGTTTATGCTCAAAGGAATTTTCCCCTTCAGTTGACAAATGGTTTTTTTTTTATTCTTTTTGTGTGGATTAATCACATTTTCTTCCTCATAAACTCTGTAAGTAATATTCAGAGATTAATGTTGATTGAACTTCTTCAGCCAGTGCTGGCACTTGTTGGGTGTTTTTTGGCCTGAGTCCTGGGCCCCTGCTGAGTGAGGCATGATTGTGTCCACAGTGCATTTAGTGACAAAGCTGATGAAAGCATCCTCTGGGTCCCATCGACATCCCTGTTCTTTTCATAAATTAGTTTGTGGTACAAACAGTTGTGTGTAAGAATGCATGTGTTAAAATTGGTTTCTCCCTATGATAAACCTCGCACAAAACCAAAAGAAGTTCATCAATCTGTTAAAAAAAAAAAAAAGTCCTCCAGGCAATTAATATTTGTTTCGCATTAGAAAGTAAGATACAGAAGCTTTCATTTATTAAATATTTCCTTAATGAGTCATTCATTTATCCCAGTGTACCATACAGGCTATTTTATTTAATCTTTGTAGTAATCCTATGAGACTGAGACTGTGAACTTCATTTAGAGATATGCAAGCAGAGGCCTTAGTAAGTTAAGCAAATCACTCAGAGTCACTTACACATTAGCAATAAGTTTGGAGTTTGAACCTATGGAGGTTCATCTAAATCAAAAGCCTAGGCATTCGTACCTCTGTGCTGACTATCACCACTTTTCCTCTGGAGTGGCCATGGAAGAAGGAATAAGAGAGATTCTGACTTTACATCAAAATAGGACACCCTAGCTCTTGGTTTACACAGAATCCATCTCCACCCTTCTTCTGAAAGGATGTGGAGTACATGTGTGATGTGTCAACATTTCCTTTTCCTGAGACATACCTGACCCCAAACTGACTTTTCTTAACCAGCTAACTTAAAATCCAGTTTAACTGGATTTTAAGTTTGCTCTCAAGAAATATTTTTCAGCATGAGTGAGTAAATCTTGTCCATCCACATGGCAGTGAGTAGAGTGGAAAACGCACTGAGCTGGTGGTAAGGAGTTCTTTCCCCAACCAGCTGTTTATTTTAGGAAAGTACATTTTTTCAATGTTAAAAAAAAAAAAGATAACATCAGCTATTACCACTTAGAATTTTAGAGCTGATAGAGGCTCTAGGAATTTCTCTTAGAGGTAACAGTATAAACTCCCCTCCATTCAGTCTGCCTAGAAAATACTCCCTAGGGTTCTCCCATTTCCTTCCAAGCTTATAGGCACAGTGCTACCTGGGGAAATTCTCCCTTTTCCTGCCTTGGCTAAGTTCAGTGCAACCCTAAGAAACAATGGGGATTCTGAGCTATTGTTTCAATAATTTACGTATTGGAACTAGCACAAAGACACTAGGAATGGTTAATCAACAGTCCTATCTCTGATCACTTTTCCATTTCACCATTTTCCTCTTGTGTTAATAATAATTTTACTATTTATCGTATAATATCTAATTTAAAAATCTAGTTCATTTTATTAAATTCCAATATATGTTATTCTGAGACCTCCTGAATATTTTTTTAAATTAATTTTTATTGGAGTATAGTTGATTTACAATGTTGTGTTAATTTCTGCTGTACAGCAAAGTGAATCAGCTATACGTATACACATATCCCCTCTTTTTTGGATTCCCTTCCCATTTAGGTCATCTCAGTTCCCTGTGCTATAGAGTAGGTTCTCATTAGTTATCTATTTTATACGTAGTAGTGTATATGTGTCAATCCCAATCTCCCAATTCATCCCACCTCTCCTTCCCCCCTTGGTAGCTATGTGTTTGTTCTCTGTGTCTGTACTGAGACCTCCTTAATCTTAAATGGGATTCAAGATAACTAGTTTTTACCAGAAACTTGACAGAACTTCCTTTTATGTAAGCTAGTCTCAGTTGTAAATATACATTTCCTACTATCATATTTTAAACTAGGAAATGCATTCACAACATTTTATTTTATTTTTTATTGACACTAAGTTTATGTTTTTAATTGAGGCATAATTGACTTACAACATTATGTTAGTTTCAGGTGTATAACATAATAATTTGATTTCTATACAGTGTGAAATGACCACCATAAGTCTAGTTAACACTTGTCACCATACATAGTTTGAAAAAAATGTTTTTCTTGTGATGAGATCTTTTAAAATCTATTCTTAGTAACTTCAAATATTCAATAATACTGTATTATTAACTATAGCCAAATATGCTGTACTATATGTCCACATGACTTTTTATTTTATAATTGGAAGTTTGTACCTTTTGACCCCCTTCATCCATTTTGCCCATCCGAAACCCCCTGTCCCTGGCAACCACCAATGTGTCCTCTGTATCTATGAGCTTGGTTTTGGGTTTTTTGTTTTTAGAGATTCCATACGTAAATGAGATCATACAGTATTTATTACAACATTTTAGACACTAACTTAACTGCTCCAACATTGTTGGTATTTCTTGTCTTGACATTAGATTATGTTTCTAGTATAGACAGGTGCTCACTTTTAAGGTTATCATCTAAATTGACTTTTGCTAAAAACATAGAAAGTTCTGAAGGTTGTTCTCATTAAATATTGCCAGCACCGAGAATCTGTACAGTGCGCAGAATATCTAGCTTGTTTGTCCCCTCCCTCCCTCCCTTCTTTCCTTCTTTCCTTCCTTCCTTCCCTCCTTCCTTCCTTCCTTCCTTCCTTCAACAGACGTTTGTTGGATTGAAATACCAACATTTAAAAAAATACACTAAAAGTGTTTATTTCTAGGAAATTTAGAAGTATATTTGAGGAATTAACCAGATGGATTAATGTAACCAATGTGGTTTTGCTCAACGAGATGAGGCTTTAGTTTGTTTCAACAAATTATATTCATAAAAAAGTTAATCCTTTGGACATTTGAAAGATTATGGGTTATTAAGATGGTGCTGAAAAAAGAGTTTAAAAAATTGTAAAGACCAACCCTGATTCTTTCTGTGATTCATCCAACTAAGAGTACGTCTATGACAATTGCATCAGGCACAATGTGGAGAGAAAATGGAATCAACCTTAGCCGTTAAGGACATCCTCAGATCATAAACATCTACACTCACTCATTACCTAAAAAAATTTTAACTATATTTTCAAAAATGACAAAAAAATAATACTGGCTAAAAGCTCTATAAAGAATTTGGCATATTATTTATCACTTCTTATGTCAAATGCTAATGAAACAAATGACTATGTATAAAATAAATAAGCCACAAGGATATATTGTACAGCACAGGGAAAATAACCAATATTTCATAACTTTAAATAGAGTATAATCTTTAAAAATATTGAATCACTATGTTGTACACCTGAAACTAATATAATATTGTGAATCAACTATACTTCAATAAAAATAGAAACATTGATTGACTATTCTCTCTTATTTGTCTTTTTGTAACTTTTAAATGATACCCCTTAATTCTTTTAGCCTATGCTTTGGTAGACATATGTCCATTTTATCCATGTACTTTGCTTTTTTATAGATATGTTATTATATCACCTTGTGCCTTGTCTTTCTATACCTAAGACTCTTCACCATCTATCTCCCTTCACATAGCAACCCCCAAACCTACGAACTCTTGTCAAATTTCATCAAATTTCTTCGTATCATGAATCTATAGTTTTTGACCCCAGAAAAAGGACTAATTTCGCTCATGGTTCAAGGAATTAATCCCATAGAAGTGCTTATCAGCAGGTCCAAGGCAGGCTCCAGGTAGATAAAAACCGGTCCTGACAATCTAAAAGTCCTACTTAATAAGCAGGATTTACCAAAGAGCAGCAATCCTTCTTCATCAAATAGGTGGCAGAACTGTGGCTCTAGGGCAACACAAGTTCTCTTGGGCTCAATAGCCTCCAAATATATAACAGAATGACATTTGTCCCCTCTGGTGTCATTAGTTTTGTTCTGTTTTGTTTTCCGATAGTTTCCAAAACAGTACCTCAAATGTACCCAAAGATCATTCATTTGGTTATAAGCATCACACGACATATGCCCTTATGTACCCTGGCTCCCAGCTGTCACATCCATGAAGTGTCCCTGCCACAAGTGCTCAGACTGACTGTCATGAGAACCCCAATACACGAGACAGGCGTACAGCCTCCAGTGGTCCCAAAGCTGCCATTTCTCAGGGAGCCAAAACAGAGCTGGGTTCTGTGTAGAAAGCAGAGGGAGCATCTTCCTTTCTAGCTCTGAGCTACATTTTGTCACCTGGTACCTAAAGCAGCTTTGCTTAAGAATAGAGACCCAACATGTTCTCATAAATAGTGTTACAATTAACAGACCTTGTCTCTTAATCATGGAGCTCCCAACCCAGTCCAATGGACCAGAAAGAGAATTGGAGATAAGTGTAAGTTTTTCTCTTTATCCTTCAGCTTACATTAATAAGTGTCTCCCCAAAAGCATGATCTCCCCTAGATACCAATTTTCTGTCTCTCCTTTTGGATCAGAATTCTTAGACATCACTATTGTAGCATATCTTTTTTTAAAATTGAAGTATAGTTGATTAACAATGTTGTGTTAATTACTGCAGTACAGGAAAGTGATTCAGTTAAACATATATATATACATATATGTATACACACACATTCTTTTTAAATATTCTTTTCCATTATGGTTTATCATAGGATATCGAATACAGTTCCCTGTGCTATACAGTAGGACCTTGTTGCTTATCCATCCTATATATAAAAGCTTACATCTGCTAACCCCAGTCTCTCACTCCATCCCTCCCCCAATCCCCAACCCCTCCCCCTTGGCAACCACCAGTCTGTTCTTTATGTCCATGATTCTGTTTCTGTTTCATAGGTAGGTTCATTTGCATCATATTTTAGATTCCACATATAAGTGATATCATGTGACATTTGTCTTTCTCTTTCTGACTTACTTCACTTAGTATGAGAATCTCCAGTTGCATCCATGTTGCTGCAAATGGCATTATTTTGTTCTTTTTTATGGCTGAGTTATATTCCTTTGTACATATGTACCACATCTTCCTTATCCATTCTGTCGATGGACTTTTAGGTTGTTTCCATATCTTGGCTATTGTAAATAGTGCTGCTATGAACATAGGGGTGCATGTATTTTTTTTAATTCTAGTTTTGTCTGGATATATGCCCAAGAGTGAGATTGCTGGATTCCATTTTTAGTTTTCTGAGGAACCTCCATACTGTTTTCCACAGTGGCTGCACCAACTTACATTCCCACCAGCAGTGTAGGAGGGTTCCCTTTTCTCCACACCCTCTCCAGCATTTATTTGTAGACTTTTTAATGATGGCCATTCTGACCAGTGTGAGGTGGTATCCCATTGTAGTTTTGATTTGCATTTCTCTAATAATTAGCTATTAAATACCACTATTTTAGCAGAGTCTTTGTTTGGGGGAAATCTATAATAACTGAGCCTCTTAGTTATACAGAAAAGAAAAGTAAACTTCCATATTTGAAAAAGCAAGACATTTTCATGGCGCTTTTAAGCAACACATTTTTCAGTGTCTACTAATCTAGAATTCAAGAAAAAAATCAGAATCCAGAACAGGATCACCATGGAGAATTCTTTGAATCCTGAAGTTTCCATTTTTTGAACTGAGCTTAAGATACTATGAGCAGGATCTACTCCCTGTAGAGAAGAAGAGAGAGAGGAGCCAAGTCACAAAACTGGGCTGGGCTCCAGCCACTGAAGGGAGCCAGCATACAAACCAGGAGCCAGGAGAGAAACCCAGGCACAGAGACTGGACTCCTCCCCTGGGGAAGAGTGGGAGGGGCCATCCCTGGAAAGGGTCTACCCAGGCTCAGCGTTCATTGACTCACACTTAAGACTGCAGATTTCTGACCCTCCTCTGTGACTATTGGTCCTTAAGCAAGGACTGACCCTCCAGCTGTGTCATACCCTCTTTGACATGTAGCAATCAGAATTGAACTTGTTATCACAGGTGAGGAAAAGCCCTCGCCAATACCCAGATGGTATTGTATAAAGACAGCAGTATTTGCGTTTTGGTTTTCAGCAACCTTCATGGTTGGATTGTGCCTCTACTAGCCTGTAAATTAATACTTTCATTCCAAAGTCATTGGTTCTGTAACACCTCAGAGCGACCCTCAGCTGGAGGTCTGATACTGCTTTTGACGGGTTCCAAGGTATTTACTGGATATTAAGAATTAAAATAGTAATAAAATAATACTAATATAATCTTAAAATTAGTAATACTAAAATAATGGTAAAGTTAAAATAGTAATAGATGTTACCTTTTATTGGGTCCCTGCTTTGTGCAGGTGCTTTGGAGAGTAGGGAGAGCACTGGGCAAAGGGCGTCAAGACCAAGTAGCTCCCAAGCCATGCTCACAGGAAGGAGATTGTCCTCTTTAGTACACTCTCTGTGAGCAGCACTTACACCTGAGTCAACCTCCCACCTGTCATTTGAGTTGGCATTGCTCATGCCTAATGATTCATGACTAACTTGGGAAGCATACAGTTTACAATGCCCTTGCACACACAGCATCTTCCTTAATACAGCAACACTGAGAAGTACACAGTATAACCATCTCTTATCCTTTCCCACTCCAGCTCTCAACACACACACACACACACACACACACACACCTTTTTTTCCAGAAGAGGGAACTAAGACTTAATGAGTAAGGTCACACAACACAATGAGTGTGGCAATTGTGTGGTGACTGGAATCTGTGTCCTTCCTCACATACATCCTCTCCTTTCTCCTTCCCCAGTATCTGCCTTTTCTTTTAATTTAAGGATAGTTGATTTACAACATAGTGATTCAATACTTTTATAGGTTATAGTTCATTTAAAGTCATTACAAAATAAAGGCTATATATCCTTGTGCTGCACAATATATCCTGTTGCTTATTTATTTTATAAATAGTTTGTATCTTTTAATCTTGTCTCCATATTTAGCCCCTCCCCCTCCCCACTGGTAACCACTAGCTGGGTCTCTATATTTGTGAGTCTGTTTCTGTTTCGTTATATACATTTGTTTGTCTTATTTCTTAGATTCCACATACAAGTGATAAAAGAGAATTTTTCTTTCTCCATCTGACTTATTTCACTAAGCATAACACCCTCTAGGTCCTTCCATGTTGTTGCTAAGGGCTGAATTTCATTCTTTTTTATGGCTGAGTAATATTCCATTGTATATACATACCACAGTCTTTATCTATTCACCTGTTGATGGACACTTGGGTTGCCTCTATATCTTGGTTATGGTAAATAATGCTGCTGTGAACATTGGGATGCATGTATTTTTTCAAATTAGTGTTTTACTTTTCTTTGGATATATACCCAGCAGTGCAACTGCTCAATTATATGGTAGGTCTATTTTTATGTTTTTTTAGGCCTCCATACTGTTTTCCACAGTGGATGCACCAATTTATCTACATTCCCACCAATGGTGTGCAAAGGTTCCCTTTTCTTTACATCCTTGCCAACATTTGTTATCTGTGGTATTTTTTTATGATAGCCCTTCTGACAGGTATGAGGTAATACCTCACTGTGGTCTTTATTTGCATTTCTCTGATGATTAGTGATGTTGAGCATTTTTTCATGTGCCAATTGGCCATCTGCATCTCTTCTTTGGAAAAATGTCTATTCATGTGTTCTGCGCATTTTTTTCCTTTATCTTTTTCTTAATTGAAATAGAGTTGAAGTACAATATTATATAAGTTACAGGTGTACAATGTAGTGGCTCATGATTTTTACAGATTATACTCCATTTATAGTTATTATAGGATATTGACTATATTCTCTGTGTTGTACAATATATCCTTGTAGCTCATTTTTTACATAATAGTTTGTACCTCTTAGTCCTCTACCCCTATATTGCCCCTCCACCCTTCCCTTTCCCAACTGGTAACCACTAACTTGTTCTCTATATCTGTGAGTCACTTTCTTTTTTTGTTATATTCACTAGTTTGTTGTATTTTTAGATTCCACGTAGAAGTGGTATTGTATAGTATTTGTCTTTCTCTGTCTGACTTATTTCACTTAGCATAATACCCTCCAAGTCCAACCATGTTGCTGCAAGTGGCAAAATTCCCCCATTTTTTATGGCTGTGTAGTATTCCATTGTATATATATACCATATCTTTATCCATTCTTCTGCTGATGGACATTTAGTTTGCTTCTGTATCTTGGCTATTGTAAATAACGCTGCTATGAACATTGGGGTGCATGTATCTTTTCAATTAGTGGTTTTGTTTCTTTCAGATATATACCCAGGAGTGGAATTGATGGGTGATATGGTAGTTCTATTTTAGTTTTTTGAGAACACTCCATACTGTTTTCCAAAGTAGCTGTACTGACTTACATTCCCACCAACAGTGTAGGAGGGTTCCATTTTCTCTGTATCCTTGCCATCATTGTTATGTGTTCTTTTTGATGATAGCCATTCTGACATGTGGGTGAGAAATCTCATTGTGGTTTTGATTTGCATTTCCCTGATGATTAGCTGTGCTGAACATCTTTTCATGTGCCTGTTGGCCATCTGCCTGTCCTCTTTGCAAAAAATGTCTATTTAGTTCTGCCTGTTTTTAATTGGTTTTTTTTTTATGTTGAGTTGCATGAGTTGTTTATATATGTCGGATATTAACCACTTATAGGTCATATCATTTGCAAATATTTTCTCCCATTCAGTAGGCTTCCTTTTCATTTTGTTGATGGTTTCCTTTGCTGTGCAAAAGCTTTTAAGTTTAATCAGGTCCCATTTGTTTATTTTTGCTTTCATTTCCTTTACTTTAGGAGATGGATCCAAAAAAATATTGCTGCAATTTATGTCAAAGAGTGTTCTTCCTGTGTTTTCCCTGAGGAGTTTTATTGTATCCGGCTTTACGTTTAGGTATTTAAGCCACTTTGAGTTTATTTTTGTATGTGGCATTAGAGAACGATATTAGGAGTCAGTTTGTAATAAATGGCCTTTATTATGTTGAGATATCTTCCCTCTATATCCACTATGATTAACATTTTTATCATGTGTAGATGTTGAATTTTATCAGACGCTTTTTCTGTGTCTATTAAAATGATCATGTGATTTTAATCCTTCCTTTCATCAATGTACTATATCATATTGATTGGTTTGCAAATATTGAACCATCCTTGCATCCCTGGAATAAATCCCATTTGATCATAGTGTATGATTCTTTTTTATATATTGTTAAATTTATTTTACTAATATTTTGTTGAGGATTTCTGCATTTATATTTATCAGAGCTATCGGCCTATGATTTTCTTTTTCTGTAGTGACTTTGTCTGGTTTTTGGTATCAGGGTAATGGTGGACTCAGAATGAATTTGGGAGTGTTCCATCCTCTTCAATTTTTCTGAATAGTCTGAGAAAGATAGGTATTAGCTATACTTTATATGTTTGGTAGAATTCCCCTGTGAAGCTGTCTGGTCCTGCACTTTTGTTTGGTGGGAGTTTTTTAATTATAAATTCAATTTCACTACTAGTGATCAGTCTGTTCAGATTGTCTATTTATCCATGATTCCGTCTTGGAAAATTTTATTTCTAGAAATTTGTCCATTTCTTCTAGGTTGTCCAATTTGTTGGCATATAACTGTTCATAGTATTTCATCTGCCCTTTTAAGAAGGCATTCTTTGTTGAGTTGTAATGGGAATGGGAATGAGAGGGATGCTTCTGACCATCTCAACACTAACAGACCATTCCTTTGCTTTCCTTTTTAAAATCACATCTTTGAAGTCAAAAATAAACTCTGACAGGTTTTTGTGTTTTATGATTTGTGTTTTTGATCCTCTATCCTGGGTAGGACAAGAAGTAGGCACTCTATGTGCATTTGCTTAATATACGCTTGACCAGCTGCAGAGATGCAGAAAGTTTGTGCAATGGATCAGATTTAAAGGGCATATCACTCAACCATAAAAAGAAACAAAACTGAGTTATTTATAGTGAGGTGGGATGGACCCAGATTCTGTCATACAGAGTGAAGTAAGTCAGAAAGAGAAAAACAAATACCGTATGCTAACACATATATATGGAATCTAAAAAAAAAAAAATAGTTCTGAAGAACCTAGGGGCAGGACAGGAATAAAGATGCAGACGTAGAGAATGGACTTGAGGACACAGGGAGGGGGAAGGGTAAGCTGGGACGAAGTGAGAGAGTGGCATGGACATATATACACTACCAAATGTAAAATAGATAGCTAGTGGGAAGCAGCCACATAGCACAGGGAGATCAGCTCGGTGCTTTGTGACCACCTAGAGGGGTGGGATAGGGAGGGTGGGAGGGAGACTCAAGAGAGAGGAGATATGGGGATATATGTATGCATATAGCTGATTCACTTTGTTATAGAGCAGAAACTAGCACACCATTGTGAAGCAATTATACTCCAATAAAGATGTTTAAAAAAATAAAATAAAGGGCATATCTGTGGAGGAGCTGTCTGCTTCCTGTTTGCTAGCTTTCTGTGTTATCTGTTTGTATTATTTAATTTAAATTACCCAAGTACCCCTGCATCAGGTCCCATTTCCAGTAACTGTTGCTATGTGTTTATGTGCCATAGTTGTTATCAAAGCACAGAGCATAAACAAATTGCTTAGTATATACTTTCTGAAACTAACACAAAAAAATTGTTCAGCGGTGTGGAATCAGATGCTCATTTACTCCCTGAGAGCTTCTGAACACAAGGTTTAGTGCCCCATGATAGAAGGATGAGGAGAGGAGTAGCTATTTGGTAGAGGGATGGGAAGTGGAGTTACAAGTCTAATTGTCCCAAGTGTCCATCAACAGGGAATCAGGTCATTCCCACCACCTGGCCACAGGGCAGGTGATGCTGAGTTCCTCTTCTCACTGCAGATGCTGGGATGATGCAGGACTGAATCACCACACTCACCCATGACACAGCCAGAAGTGGCTCAGTAGCACCGCAGAGGGAAGAAGCGGCTTGAGAGCTTCCAGCACCCTGGAGAACACACATTTCCTCCAGGCCACTCTGGGTCACCTGCACAGGGACAAACACAGCCCCTGTGTCACATGTCTGTGTGGGTGATCACACACACACACACAGAGGCATACACCTACTCTTGACAGATATCAGCCAATGTGTGGCTAAGGCAGTCCTAAAACAACAGATTAGAGAGATATATTTCATGCCTGAAATGGGACAGATCTTCCTCCAGCTTACGCCTTGAAACGATACCTTTAAGAGATTTTATAGGCCACACAGTGATGATTGGTGCAGAGCAGGTGGTAGAAACACATTGTGCCCAATGTCCCCTGTCCACCAACGACACTCCACAAGCATCAGGCCTTTGAGCATCTGTCAGGAGGGAAAAAAATTGAAACAGCAACCATCAAGACTCTCTAGCCCAAACCAGTAAAAAAAAAAAAAAAAAAAAAAAAGTCCTCTTCCTGTAGCCACTTATGAAGGGAAAATCTTTTATTACCGTTCTTTCGTGATGCTTAATGCTATTGTGTGTGAGATGTTCTACAATTTGCTTTCACTATTTAATACCACCTCAGTATAAAATTGAGCTGAATTCTTGACATTCGTTAGCACACACAGGTCCATTTATCTCTGTCCCCTTTTTTGCTTGAGGAACCAACCTTGCATTGCAAAAAAAAATGTACACAGATCCCATAAAGACCCACTGATAGAGTGATAGATCTTTTTTAAACAGTGGGGCATTACAGGATTTTATGAAGCAGTAAAACTTTCTCCAGGCATGAGAAGTACAGGCTGACAGAGACCATTTTATCTATAAGGCATTAAAGTGTAAGTGCCACATCGAACAAGCATAATAGAAGAGAAGAAAATAATAATTTCAGGAAAGGTGGCCAAGTCCTCAAGCAAAAAGGATCAGACCAGGAGGTACCTAATGATCTTCAAGAAACCCGAGAAAGAGCTAGTCTGTACAGTGCCTGAGTTTTCAATCAGAGGAACATTCGTTGCCACTCTGCCCTCCAACTCATTGCAAAAAGCAGCAGAAAATTGAAGTAATTCCAGAAAGCCTTTTCTGAAGTGAATAGTTTAGACACTAAGAGAGAGGATACTATTTTCTCATCCCATCCTGCCTCATTCTCCCCATCACTTTAGCAACTATATATGTAGCTCTATTTTTCCACAAATATCTACTGAGCACCTACTACATACAAAACAAGGCATTATATGCTGGGTAGGTAATAGCCAGGTCTTTGCCCTCACAGATTGTACATTCTTATGGGGGAAGAGGCGCAATACTAACTAAACAAAATAAACTAGATGATTTCAGATTAGCCTAAGGACTGTGAAAGAAATGAAGGGGGATATTATGGGTTATTGAGGAATGGTGGGGGAGAAAACTTTAGATAGTGTGATAGGAAAAGAAATGTAGGAAGTAACTATATCATGGGCTTACCTGGATGCCTTCATTCCTTTGTCTCATAAGAATCTCATTTCTGGAAGGAATCTCCAGTGTTTAATTCATTCTAATTCTCTCTCTTCAGATAGTTTGGCTCATAAGTCTTTTCTATTACAGGGATGTCTGTCCTATTTTAAAGGAAACAGATTCCAAATACTATTTTTTTCTATTCTAGGTTCTAAGTGTCTTTAGTCGTGACCTTGAGTTTACCTTGAGTTTCCTCATCGCTTAATTTAAGCATCTATCTGGGTTTTTCATCTTTAGTAGGGGACCTAAAAACTGTTATTATCTCCGTAGCAGGACTTCTGTTCTTCAAGTGTTTACTTTCTTTATTTAAACTTTAGATACCATTACTATTTTCCAAGCTTTGGTTTTGCTGAAGTGACCTCTTCTGAGATATCTCAAGTACTCCATCTTGCCGTACGAGTGCTCCATTTGGACAGAACTGTAGAGTTCTTGATCTAAACTCAGCATGCAAAGCTCAGCCACTTGGAGATGGCCTCAAATCACTGCTTCAACCAAGGATACAGATCATATCCAGGACCGCCTACAACAAAACTGTTCCCTATGCTTCACTTAATCTGTGTTTCCCTCGATATGACACTAACAGATGGAAGTTTGAGTTGGGGAAGTGATTCCTTAAGACTTGCTTCGTCATTTCACGTCACTGTTCAAATTGTCCAATGACCTTGCCTGAGATATTATGTCCCCCTGACCTCCAAACAGCCATGAGGCTATTCTTAATTACAGAGCTTTCTTCACATACAGAGCTGTGTCTCCACATAGCCTACTCATTTCTCTCACCCTCTTTAATCCTGTATCCGTCTACCTGTCCTCTACCATGAAGCCACGTTTATTTGTTTTGCCATATTTTTCTCCATTTTTCTGAAATCCTACTGTGATCATTATCTGAATTTCTCTTTCAGAGTACTTCATATGTAGCAACATAGATTCTGTTATATAACTGGGGATTGAAGATCCAGACAACATACAAACACCATGCATGTAACTATATAGGAACATAAGTAACTATATATGAAATGCACCAAAGTAGCTATATATGAAATGCACCAAAATACAAGTTTAGATAATAATACATAACTATATTGTATATACTATATTATGCATTATATATTAGATGTTCCACATTATATATAACTATTATTCTCCTGAATACATTCTGTGGCATATGGTAAGTATTCACCGAATACTTACTGAATAATAAAGATTTTCAATGTTATTTTAAAAAAAAAACGACTTATAAATACAGAGAACAAACAGGTGGCTGCCAGAGCAGAGGAAGGTGGGGAGGGGGGAAATAATAGATGAAGGAAATTAAGCAGTGCAAACTCCCAGTTATAAAATAAATAAGCCATGGGGATAAAATGCAGCGTGAGGAATATGGTCAATAATATTGTAAGAACTTAGTACGGGGACAGCTGGTTACTAGACTTGTGGTGATCATTTCATAATGCATGCAAATGTCAAATCACTATGTGGTACACCTGAAGCTAACATAATATTGTATGTCAGCTATATTACAATAAAACAATATTTCCACTGTTTCGCCTTATTTTGAAACTCTTGTTGGTTTGGGTTTAAACAAATGGGTATAAATCTTTTCACAGAAGACTTCTTCCCACTTGGAAATTGTTTTCACATAAATTCATTTGTAAAGGTTATACAAGAAAAAAAGCCTATTTTAATGCATGTTGATTGGAAAAATATATTACATAATATCTGTATCTTACATAATATCTTCTGAAAAATATTCAGGAAATATGGTACCAGAAGCGCAGCCTAGTCTGCCTATAAAACTTGTTTGATAAATGTCGCAGAAGGAAACCAGAGGTCACCAAATTAATTACATAACTCCATGATGCTCACCTGTCCTGGACTCTGGCTAGACATAAAAAAGTGACTTGTCCGCTGCAGAGGCCCGGGTATTAGCCACAGTGTTGGTGGTGGTTTGAGTGGGACCTCTGCCCCTAGACTAGCCATCTCCATCCCAGCAGGGCGCTTTAGTTACACCAGTGCCAGTTGGTGGGGAACAATGTGGCCAGCCTCTGGCATAAACTTTTGTTTTCCTAACACTCCTGTCGGTCCTCATATCATTTAGCCGTTGAGTTCATCATCCTGTAGTCAAACACACCAGGGAATTCTAAATGGTGTGTAAAGAGAGCATCTGTCCACTGCAGGATGGGCACATCTGCACCCATTAATTTTTCATCATTTCCTCAAATCAGAGGTCAGATGTTCACAAGGTGCTAATGTCCTGGCATCTCTTCATGTCTCTGAAGCAGATCTTGCAATTATAAGAAAATGATGTAGCTCCAGCAGGGAACATGGAGAGTTGTAGAGAGACTACCTCCCACTTTCAATGGGGAGGAAAAAAAAAAAAAAACATTTTAAAAGATTATATCTTCAAGGAGAATGGAAACAAGGAATCAGCTCGCTGCTTATTAGACATGGGATAATCATCTTTGTTATTTCCTATATGCTTGTTTAGAATAAAATAGGCACGATTTTCTTGCTTGAGAGCTCCTTCTTTGGTATTGTTCTTAGATGTAATGGCCCGTAACATTATCTTATTTTTCTTTTACCTGCTAATAGAACTGTCTTACCAACTATTTTCTTTTTTCCTCTAGGTATTTCTTAGTGTTTTACATTTACATCATCTTTCATTTTATTCCAAAAGAGGAAGGTAATGATTAGGTGCCTTTGGACACCTACCCTTAGCCACTCTATTTGCTGAAGATTTCTGATCCCTTCCCTTTCATTCTGCCACTTGGGGTCGGGTACAAGGAAGGGAAACAATTTACAGAAAGACAGATAATCATGACCTTTGTACGTGGCTGGCAGGGATTAAAGTCTTCAATGAGCTAACAAACATTTGCTGTAGGGGAGAAAAACCCTTATGCAAATATTACCTTCATATATAGAAGCAAACTATTCTCAGAAACATCACCTTGGTTAATTACCAATCTCATGGTGTGTTAAATATCTAAAAATAACTGTTGATTGTCCTTCTTTGCAGAGAGTTGAAATCACAGCAGGAGGACCACGAAGAGAAAAGATGCTTTTAAAACTTGGATGACTTCCCAGGACTTTTTTTTTTTTTTTTTTGGCTTCTCACTTTCCAAAAATACAAGGTAACTTCAGAGATTTCCCAAGCTGTCAAAAGGTTTGGAGAGCGTGTGTCGGCTTGCTCATCGCCCCTCAGGAAACAGGCTCTCTGGTTTTCTTCCCAGCCTTGCAGTCCGTGTAAGCATTTTGCTAACAGTAGGTCAGCTGTTCCAACTTCGCAGTGGCTATCAACACAGACCTCGTTATCAAGGGTAAGAAAATGCTTTATTTCAAGCCTGGTTTTCTTGAAGTCTCCCCTTTGTTAGAAACCATAGCCATCACTGCTCTTGTGAATATATTTCATCCAACAACCTTCCTTCCTTAAATAAAATTGCCTGGCTCCATTCCAGAATTTTCACAGCGACTCTAAACCACCGCCAACAGCCGGCCCTGGCACCCTCAAGGTAATTATCTAGTGGACATAGTTGGTACAGCACTTTTCTTTGTTATTAAAAAAAAAAAAAGTAGTTTGGCATCCTGGCATCCATTGAACTGTTTGAGTACTTGCTCTCTTTGCTCTTTATCGATCAATGACTACAGACTTTCTGTTTGTTTCTGGGGAGCTAATGTTGATCCAGGTGTTACAGGATGCAAAAGGACACATAAGGATGGCATTTTAGATACGCACAGCACTCTAGTTGGTGAAGCATTTTTATAGATGTCGTGTTTTCCTTCCAGCCACAGATTAGAGAATATTAGAGACAGTAACAATCTATTTTGGGTGATAGGACTTATACACATTCACATTTTTTTAATAGGGAAGGAAGCTAATATTTACCTAACATTGCCCTAGATATTGTGGTAAATTTATATATACATATATATTATATATATTAATACATATATAATATATATTAATACATACAAAATTAGATATACATATATAAATATATAGTATAGTAATTATATATTTATATATACATATATGTTTATTATATATACATATCTGTATTATATGTATATATGCACATATATTTATTACATGTATAAATTTATATATATATATTCTAATTTCTCCTCCCAACAGCCTTTCAAGATAAATTTTACTGCCCAAATCAGCCTCAGAGAAATGAAGTAACTTGTCCCAAGTCCAAGCCAACTCCAACATCTGTGTTCCCTCTACTAAATCATACAGACAATTTATAACAAATATTTTCTGTAGGAATTTTTTAAAAAGGACTACTGCCACAGGGTAGTGGTATTTCAGTGTTCCTCGTACGTAGTGATGTCCCTAAGGTCAGCTATGGGGAGGGCCAGATGGGGTTTCACAGAGCATGGGCATCTGCTGGGTCCTTAGCCCAGGTTCTGATTCTCCCCTTCACTATATGACCAAGTGCAAATGAAATTCCTGTCCCGATTTCCATGCCAGCTTCCTGCGTTAGTGGATGGGTTCAAGTTCCTGACCTACCCATGAGACTAGGCAATTTGTGTTAAGTACCAATTTAGATAACTCAGAGAAGATTCTAATTGGTAGGTTTTGACCAATGATGAATAATATAGATAGTCCTGCATATGAATCCTTTCTTTTATCTTCAATCTCATAAGCACTAATTCCCAGAACCAGACACTGTCCAATTTGGGAATTAATTGGTTCTGCTCTACCTACTAATTTACCCAGAAAAGAATTGTACAAGTAAAGTGAGTTTAACTCATACTGGTATAAAAGGATGCCCAGATGAAAGCAGCTTCCCAATTGTCAGAAAACAAGCATACATGTATACTGCTAGTGGGACTCTAAATAGTAAGAGCAGTTATACAATATGTGCTCAACTCCCTAAAAAGTTCATACCATTTTTCCCCCAAGAAAATAGCCTCTAGGAATATGTTAAAGGAAACAGAGTTTTGCAAAAATCTATTTATGAATTCAGTTGGTCATCCCGTATTCACACATTATATTCATACCTAATTGTGGAGTTTTAAAATTACTGTGGTATTATATATGTACACTAAACAATACATAATTAAAGTGTACAACTCAATGAATTTTAGTTTATGTTTCCACCCATGAAACAGTCAGAAAAATCAAGATACTGAATATTTCTATCACCTCCCACTGTGGGGTACTTTGTAGTCTGTAGAATTTAACGTAAATGAAATCATACAGCACATGTTATTTGGTATCTGGATTCTTTCAGTCTGCACAATGATTTTGAGATTCTCCCATGTTGTTTTATGTTTCAGTAGTCCTTTCCTTTTTATTGCTAAGTAGTATCACAGTATATGTATATATACCACATTTCGTTTATTCATTCTCCTGTTGATGGGCATTTGGGTTATGTTCAGTTTGGGATATTACATATAAAGCTGCTATGAATATTTGTATACATATAAGTCTTCTTATGGACAGATGCTTCATTTATCTTGGGTAAATATCTAAGGAGTAGAATGGCTGTATTATATAGGTGTATGTTTAACTCATTAAGAGAAAATTTTCACACTACCTAAACAAAAAACAATTAAGTAAATTAATGCTATCTCCAAATGGATCACTATGTGATAATTTATAATTAAAAATGATGATTCTGAGGAATATTATGAACATGATATAATGTTTACAATATATCGTTAAGTGAAAAAAAATTTAGACTCTCAAACAGTATATATGATTTTTAGAAAAAGGATTTGAAATATGTACAATGCTGTCAACAATGATTATCTGTAAGGATAATTTTCAATTTTTTCCAGTTGCCTTTCTTTTCTAAATATTCTAAGACAGACATGTATTATCAGAGACATACATAAATATATTTATAAATGTGTCTACCATTTTACTGTTTACCAAGCGTTTTTCACATATGTTAACTCTGGTTAATCCTTACAACCGCCCTGTAAGTGGTCCCAAAGGAATTTATTGCTGGAGTAAAACTATACATTGTGAGTTTAAAATTTGCTAGCACATAAAGCTCCCTCTTCAAGTGTTTTATTCAAAAGTATAAAATTTAAAAAAACTCACTCTATCCTAGGCTTACTTGGCACAATCTATGTGTAGAGGTGCTTGAGGAGAAAAAACATCACGGTGTGTGCCAGTGAAAGAATTGTTCTGAGATGCCTTTGTGTTGCTATGAGTAATCGTAGAGATGGAAACAGGGATGTAGGTTTTAGTCTCTCCACGTCTATAAATAGGCACAGGACATCTGTACATAGAAGATGAAGGATGCTTTTTCTTTGTATACCTCCTCTTTTCCTTCATCCACCATCTCCTGCTCTCTCCCCATCTCTTACAGTGTTTTGCTCAATGAACGATGAGTGATCCCAACTCTAAGACCTAAGTTAGGTAAATCCAGGCCAGTGCCACGAAGGCCTGGTGGTGTTTAGATACTGTAATGAGTGCTCTCTCAAGGTGCCTGCTCTGACCTTCCTTCAGAGAGAGGCTTCTTCATGAACTTTTCGTTGGAAGCGTGCAGACTAACCAGAGATGTGGAACTCACACAGATGCAGCCACGGTAAAACAATGCACACACCTACCTTCCTTCCTCCAAAATGTCTAATCCCTTAGTACTTGGCGCCTCTTTATTTTTACAGCATTTATACAATTTATTTAACTTACTTTATCCAAACTTGCAATATGATTTGATACAAAATGTTTCCCACCCAAAGTATAAGCTGCCTCTTATTTCTCTTCTTAGTCATCTCTGCGTCATTTGTAGAGCTCAGCCTAGTGGCTTTGCGCCTGGTAGGTGTTCAATATATTTGTCGAACTGAATTTGTTTCACTGATTCACAGTCCATTTTACAAAATGCTAACGGATGAATGTACCTTAACAAACTGTTTTCATCATACTTTTTCTGGCATTATGATCTTCACGAGCACACCCGCCCCCGCACTGTCACCTAACGTCAGTCTTCTTAGTGCCAGCCCAACGCGGACAGTGGACTTCCTGTTTGCTCTGTAGGTTCACTCTATGTTGCCCCCCCAAAATTCTTGTTCCACCCCAGCAAGAGAAATACCTGCCTAGGCCTCAGCATCTTTAGTATCATAAGTCTTGGGTGTGATCTAGTTCTGGCATGGAACTCCTCCGAACAGTATCAAGAATTGAGAAATAGTACTCTACTTGCAAGCTAACAAGTTAGCCTGCCACATTTTCGTGGATTTGCTGATAGAAAACATAAGTGTCTTGTGTCAGAGACAAAGGACATTTATTACTCACAGCAACAGCAAGTGCCAGAATATTAGCATTTTAGCATTTGTGCTGGTTCTCTGACACAGGGACAGGAAGAAGGCCAGATGAACCCATCACATACAGTAGGTTCCATTCCAAAAGAAGAACCCTGAGTTTAGGGCACTGGAGTCTTTTATAATGATCAGAAAGCATGCATACATACCCTTTGCTCCAGGGGGAGACACTATCACTGTCTTCCAAGACTGTAAGTCAATCTGTCCTTTGCTGTGGAGGGGAATACAACCTCTACCTTCCAAGAATGTTTGTTGTGCAAATCTAGAATTAAGAGCTTGCTTCCTAATTGTGCAGAAATGCAAGAGACCCATGGAGAATTGTCTCCCAACAATATCCACCCCTCATTTCTATGCCATCCCTGCTTCTCATTTCTTTGCCATGAGTATCTCATGCCAATGCTACTCTGATTAATCTGACCAACAGAGTCTGGAGCAAAGTCCATTCAATTTGTATCATATAGCATTTAATAACGGCTACAATGAACAGGACTCCAGGCAGCAGGATAAGGCCAACCTGCAATAGTAACCTCAACTATTCCTCCCAGGATCCCAGATCCAATCAGCTGAACCCACCATATAAGCCACCAGGGTCTACTTTAGAAAGTCAAGTAGCTTTCTCTCTACGTTTCTATATTGACTTTTCCACTTGACCTGAGACATCCAGGCACAGCAGGATGTATGAACCTTTGCCCAGACTCTGTGCCTTGGCCCATAAGGAGGAAGACTAGAGCAACTGCATCATCCATAACAACTCTGGCCAGTGAACTGGGGCTAAAATGTATACTTTCTAGGCTAAAGTTTTCATCGTTGATGACATCAGTCCATGTCAGAGACAAATTTCTTACCAACTTTTCTAATTGCATGGTGCCTATCATATGAATAACTCTACATCATATGCATAAATGTCTACAGAGTGAGCATAAATAAAGAATCGGTTATGCCTCCAAGAAGTCTCCCCCACCAATATCTAAGGGTAGCTTTATTTTAGAGACATCTTGCCGTCATCTGGGGCTACAGGATTTATTGTTGGTGTTTTCTTAAATACTTGAAGGTCTGTTATGAACACCTGTAAAGTACAAGTCACTATGTTTTTAGAGAGAGACAAGTCAATGAATGTCAGGCTTTCTCACAATACAGTCCTGAGGTCACCATGGTACCACTTGAAAGAATTTATAATTGCTAGGGCCTGCCAAGTGGAACCCACATCAGTCTGATGGCAGAGGTTGACAGTCCCTTCAGTATGACCTCCTAGTCAGATGGCAGGTCTTAGGTTTTCCAGCTCAATTGGAATAATTGCCTTGGAGGGCTTCCAAAGAGCAATCCATCCAATCTGTCATGTTTATCCACACCACACACTGGGTAGCATTTGCCTGCCCCATGGAATGATGGAGAACAGGGTAGGGAAGACATCAGAAGGTGATGACAGGTGGACCCTGGGACCATCCCCTGTTGTTTCTAGTAGACTTGGCAGCAAGGTTAAGAGGAAATGTGATCAAATCATGGTCAGGACTCTCTGGTTGGGAACGGCAGACCCAACACTGGGTTAAATATATGGTACTTGCAATAGCGTGGGAGAGATGCAACAGGGTGTTTTTTTTGTTTTTTTTGTTTTTTTTTGAGAAAGTCTCCAATGGTAACTCTGGAAGACAGAGATCATAATATCTGCCCGCCGTCACATCTCCCAGGGTCTAATGTTTTCCCTCCCCACCCCTACCCCCCAAGATTGTTGTTCTCATTCCACTGCCACAAATGTGGCCTGGTCCCCACCTGCACTCAGAACTTTTGTCTAAGAGAGTGAAGTGCAAGAGGGAAAAGTGAATTTTTATAAATCTCACAGAGACTCATTATGCCCCTAGTTTTGGCCTGCGTGGGCCTCCATCAGGGATTCTGCGAGCAGTACACACAACCAAGAGGTAATTTTTTATCTTTAAAGATCTTAGACCCTCTCAGTCAAACGAGACTCCAAAACCGGAACCAGAATTAAGTTTCAATCTCCTAGGTCCCCTTCAGGCTGGCCTGTCATTCAGCGTATGGGCCAACCAGGCTGACCTGGGGCTGTCATTAGGGAAAAGGAAAAACATCATGCCCAAGAATAGTCAGGGAGATTTACAAAATAGCTCTATATAATTTTCTAGTCTTTTTATCCTAATCATAGGAAGCAGCTAAGAGAAGATGAACTCTCTCTGGGGAGAAGTCATTCAGGGAACAAATGCCTTACTAAGGTGCCAAGCAGGTTAGGGGGTGGAGTCAGAACTCCTTTTCTGGCAAGTTTTGAGGAGCCATTCCAAGCTTGGTAATAGCAGGTGCGTGTATATGACAAGCAATGTGGGAAGTCCATCAAATATCCTTACTATACCACTGTTGAATGGTTGTTGCAATGCAATGTGTAACAATGCACCTCATTTTCAGTCTAAAAATGATCTGGAAAGCTGAAAAGATGGCACAATTAGTTTCAGAGTCCACATAGTATGGCCAGAGTCAGCTGATTGGACTGGTACACAACGTGGTTACCTGCATCAGCAGCGTAAAGTCCTTTGTGCCCAGTCTATGGAGACTGGTGCGTCACTGCATATGGTATGATGAGGGACCCAGGCAGATGTGTGGATTTGTGTACTTCAGGCTCCATGAGCAGCTAGATTACAGTTGGTCTCATCAGAGAACAGCCCTTACCATGGGCATCTTTGTGAGTGACATAGATGGTTCAATCAGAAGTCCCCAAAGTACCTTTAATCTGCTCCAAAGGGTGCCTTTAATTTGCCCAAAGTTTGTCTTTAATCTGCCTGCCTTTGGTTTTCTAAGTGACAGACCAAACAGCCAGACTATTGGCAGCAGCTCAAGAATAAGTAAAAATATAACACAGTTTATGAAGGCAGGTTTTGGCCAGAGCTATGAGAACAAGGCTGTGTTCTGTCCACTGACTGGCACAACTGCATCCATTTTCACTGCTGTGTAGCTGAGTGGACACCATCAAATATCACCTTGACCAAACCATCTGATAACCACTTCCCAGTATCCAGGAGAACCTCTGGAAATCGACAGTTCCACTGAGCCAGTGACTCTGCTACAGGTTGAAGTTGGGAATGAAATTCCCCCCAAATGAAATAGCTGTCACTTTTTTGCAGACACTGCTGGAGCCAGGCCCTCTTCATTGTTGAATATGCCATTTTCCATCGAAAAGAGTCTTGAAAAAAAAAAAGAAAGAAAAGAGTCTTGTTGGGCCCTCCTACCTTGTCACTCTGTAAGTAGGAATTGATCCACCCCAAAATAGAAATATCAGGCAACAGAGTATCAAATCCTCCATGAGTTCAGGGTTCAGTGTTGACAAATCCCAACAGCAAGCCAATAGCTGCTTTTCAAAAAGGAGGCAAGGAAAAAATCCTAAGGAGGGACTTCCCTGGTGGTCCAGTGGGTAAGACTCCCTGCTCCCAATGCAGGGGGCCCAGGTTCAGTCCTCGGTCAGGGAACTAGATCCCGCACGTATGCCGCAACTAAGAATCCGCATGCCACAGCTAAAAAAAAAAGATCCCGCATGCTGCAACTAAAAAAAAAAAAAAGATGCCAGCGTGCCACAACGAAGATCCTGAGTGCCACAACTTAAGACCTGGCGCAGCCAAAAATAATAATAGATAGATAGATATGTAAATAGAAAGATAATAAAATCCCAAGGAACATTTCCAGGTAGAGGCTGGCTCCCTTTGCCAAAGGCTCCAACTGGTAAAATCCTAAATCATAGAGAATTGTAGTTCAAAGTGGTCTTCAGAATTAAGGACCCCAAAGGCATGATTACCTCTTGACATGCAACAATTTCTGATCAGAATAATCCTGTCTGGCATTTATGGGACAGAGAATTAAAAGCATATGACACATTAATTCTTCCTTTACATCAGATGTAGAAACAACATCAGTACATTGAATGTGCCCAAGGCCCCACCCACAAGGTCATGCTGGCTTTTCTTTCCCACTGAGACCCATGGTTGGAGTTCAGGTGCCCCCTCCCTTCGCAAGATTGAGTAGGATGGAGACCTGGATGCCTATATCCAACAGAACCGTAGGAGTTTAAGTCCATTCCCTCCCAGAAGTTCCCTAGCATGTTTATTCTGGTATATATGGCTTTTGGTAGTCTTTGGGGACAGGGAGACCTCAGCCCTACCTCTGGTCATCTTCTTAAAGTAGCTGAGGTTGGAGTAGAAGAGGAGGAAGGAATCAGGTGGCACCAATCACAAGGTATGTTTACTTTCAGTTTTGAGCAATATGGCGTCTTCTTGTGGCTCAACCAAATAAAATTGGTTTTGGGAACCCATTAACTCAGCAACCATAGGCACATTATTGTCTGCCTAGGACCACAGGGTTTACATTTTTTGTGGACTTGGGCTTGACTTTCATAATAGCACCTTTTTTTTACTAGATAATAGGTATAAAGATTTATCAAACACTTTTATGATTTATGGGTACTGCATAACTTTCTACTTCTTAAATAGGTAAAATTGTTGTCCTTTTCATAGTACTTTTATTGAGATATAATTCACATGCCATAAAATTTACCTTTTTAAAGTATACAATTCAATGGTTTTTCTTATTTTCATATACTTGGGCAACGATCGCCACAATCAATTTTAAACCATTTTCTTCACCCCCAGAAGGATCCTCATAACCATTAGTAGTAACTACCCATTTACCACCACCAACATCACCACTCCCAGCACTGCCAACCACTCACCTACTTTTTGTCTTTACAGATTTGACAGTTCTGGACATTTCATATAAACAGAGTTATGCAATATGTGGCCTTTTGTGTCTGGCTTCTTTCACTTAGCATAATGATTTCAAGGTTCAGCCATGTATTTTTTTTGCAATTTTTTATTATTGAGATATAATTCACACAATATAAAATTCACCGTTTTAAAGTGTATGATTCAGTGTTTTTTAGGATAATCGCAGTGTTGTGCATCCATCACTACTATCTAATTCCAGATCATTTCCATCACCCCAAAGGGAAACTGTACACTTGTTAGCAGGACTCCCAATTCCTCACTCCCTCCATGCCTTGACAAGATTCATCTATGTTATACCTTGTTTCAGTACTTCATTCCTTTTTATGGACAAATGTTCCATTATATGAATACCATAATTTGTTTATCCATTCATTAGCTAATGGACATTTCAGTTCTTTTTACTTTGTAGCTATCATAAACAAGGCTGCTATTAACATTCATGTACTAGTTTTTGTGTGGACATATGTTTTCAATATTCTTGGGTAATATTGGGTAGCTAGGTGTGGAATTGTTGGGTCATATGGTAGCTTAATGTTTAACTCTTAAAGGAACTACCAAATAGTTTTCCAAATCAGCTGCACCATTCTACCATTCCATCAACAATGTATGAGGGTCCTCATTTCTCTATATCTTTACCAAATCCTTGTTGTTATCTGCCTTTTTGATTATAGCCATCCTAGTGTGTATGAAATCATATCTCATTGTGGTTCTAATTTGCATTTTCCAAACGACCTATGACATTGAGCATTATTTCGTGTGCTTATTTGTGTGCTTATGTATCTTCTTTGGAGAAATGTCCATTTACATCCTTTGCCCATTTTTTAATTGGAGTGTTTATGCTTTTATTATTGAGGTTCAGACATTCTTTATATATTCCATGTGCAAATCCCTTATCAAGCATATGATTTACAAATATTTTACCTCGTCCTGTGGGTTGTCTTTTCATTTTCTGGATGGAGTCCATTGAGGTACAAAAGATTTTAATTTTGACAAAGTCCAATTAATCCTTTTTTCTTCCTTGTTCTTGTGATGTTATATCAAAGAAGTCTTTGCCTAACCTAAGGTCATGAAGATTTACTACTTTGATTCCTTCTAAAAGTTTCAAAATTCTAGTACTTACATTTAGTTCTGTGATCTATTTTGAATTAGGTTTTGTTTGTGTATAGGGAAAGGATCCAACTCTATTCTTTTACACATGGATATCAGTTGTCCTAGCACTTTTTAAAAAGACTATGCTTCCCTTCATTGAACTGTCTCAATATCCCTGTTGAAAAGTAGTTGACCATAAATGAAAGGTTTATTTCTGGCGTTTTGATTCTATTCCATTGATCTGTTCTTACACCACAGTAGCACATTTTGTTAAGGAGTTCACCTTAATCCAGAGCATTTTCTGCCCCATTGTCATGGTGACACCTCGTAAATTCTTAACTGATTTCAACACAAGGATTAAAGGAGTTTTCTAGGACAATGAGCCTAATTACAGCGATGTATCTGAATTTTGGGGGGACAGTTTCTCATTCTCTAATGGGTCACTTTCATCACCATTGAAACTCAATCTGGGGCAGCAAGAGCCTGCTGCCTTATCTAGGTTTTCCACATGATCTTGTCTTTCTCAGGGAAATCTCCCAGAGGAGGCTAAACACCCTTATGCCTGCCAAGTCCTCCTGTTAAAAAAACTCCAAGACCTTTTACTGTCATCTTCAAGTTGATCTAAGGTTTGCATAACAGGCTGCAAGAAGGGCTGAGCCGTAAGTTGGGCCTGCTGTTACCTTTCTTCCTTCACAAGTGTTACATGCCCGGCCTTCCTTCTCCCAAGTGAATCAGCCTATATGGTAACAAATTGCCTAGATTCTGACCACGGTGGCTCTAAGTTTCATGATTTTATAAATGTACCTGTCTATAAGTATGAAGAGTCTGAAATTTTACTTTACTTACAAGCTAAAAAGTTAGCCTGCTGCCTTTTCATGGTTGTCGGCAGAAGAAAAGAGATCACTAAATCAGAGACAAAGGACAGTTTGTCACTCCAAGTAATAGCACTAGGCAGAGTAACAGAATTTGTTCTAGTTACTCAAGGCTTTATTCCTACGAGGTGCTACTAAGAAGAACATGGGATATCATCACATGCCGTGAATTGCAGAGCTCTGGGAAGCCAGTCTTCTATAATGGGCATAATTATGTTCACCCTTTGTTCTGGAGGGAAACCCTCTCTTTACCATCCAAGGCTTTAATCAAATCTGCCTTTGCTCCAGAGGGAGATACTCTGTCTTCTAAGACTGTTTGCTATATACAGTCTTAAACATCGGTAAAAAGATAATTTGTTCCTTTTAATTTTATTGAAGTATAGTTGATTTACAATGTTGTGTTAATTTCTGCTGTGCAGCAAAGTGATTCAGTTATACATATATATACATTCTTTTTTAAAATATTATTTTCCAGTATGGTTTATCATAGGATATTGAATATACTTCTCTGTGCTATACAGTAGGACCTTGTTATTTATCCATTCTATATATAAAAGCTGACATCTGCTCACCCCAGCCTCCCACTCCATCCCTCCCCCAACCCCCAACCCCCAGCCCCTCCCCCTTGGCAACCACCAGTCTGTTCTCTATGTCCGTGATTCTGTTTCTGTTCCATAGATAGGTTCATTTGTGTCATATTTTAGATTCCACATATAAGTGATATCATATGGTATTTGTCTTTCTCTTTCTGACTTCACTTAGTATGATAATCTCTAGGTCCATCCATGTTGCTGCAAGTGGCATTATTTCATTCTTTTTTATGGCTAAGTAATATTCCATTGTATATATAAACCACATCTTCTTTATCCAGTCATCTGTTGATGGATTTTAGGTTGTTTCCATGTCTTGGCTATTGTAAATAGTACTGCTATGAACATAAGGGTGCATGCATCTTTTAAAAGATAATTTGAACAAAGGCTGGTCAATGTGTCACTTTGCAAGATGTACAGAAATATGAGGGACCTATAAAGAATTGTCTTTCAACGAGCAGTGAGTACCAAAGTTCAGAATGTTTTTCTCCTGCTTGTGGGATTTTTCTTAAGCTCTTACTGTAAAAACATCAAAAACATGCATTCTCAGAATGGCAATAAACTATGGGGCCATAGATCCTATTTAGTTGATTTTTTCTTTTAAGTTTCTCTAATAGAGCCTATTTAGTGCCTAAACCAAGAGATTTTTTTATAGTATTGGGCATTTTATAAGTGTCCTGGTTTAACTACCCCTCTCCTGTTAGATATTTTAGTGGATTTTTGTTTGTTTGGTGATAAAGGAGGGATTGTGAAAGGGGTGTGTGTGTGTGTGTGTGTGTGTGTTTTTACTATTCTTTGACTTTATTATTTTTTTGACTATTTTTTAGAGTAGTTTTAGGTTTACAATGAAATGGAGAGGAAATTACAGAGAATTCTCATATACCCTTCACCCCCAAACATACATAGCCTCCTCCATTATCAACCTCACTCAACACAATGGTACATTTTTAAAAGGATGAACCTACATTGACATATTATAATCACCCAAAGTTCACAGTTCATCTTAGGGTTTATTCTTGGTGTTGTACATTCTATGGGTTTGGAAAAATGTATAATGATGTGCATCTATCATTATCATATCATACAAGTATTTTCACTACCTTAAAAATCTTCTGTGCTCTACTGCTTTTTATTGTCTCCATAGTTTTTTATGTTTTGTTTTGTTTTGGCTGCGTTGGGTCTTCATTCTGTGCGCAGGCTTTCTCTGGTTGTGGTGAGCGGGGGCTACTCTTTATTGCAGTGCGCGGGCTTCTCATTGCAGTGGTTTCTCTTGTTGTGGAGCACAGGCTCTAGGCACACGGGCTTCAGTAGTTGTGGCACGCGGGCTCAGTAGTTGTGGCGCATGGGCTTAGTTGCTCCGCAGCATGTGGGATCCTCCCGGACCAGGGCTTGAACCCGTGTCCCCTGCATTGGCAGGCAGATTCTTAAACCACTGCACCACCAGGGAAGCCCTGTCTCCATAGTTTTGCCTTCTCCAGAATGTCACATAGTTTGTATTATACAGTGTGTAGTCTTTTCAGACTGGCTTCTTTCACTGAGTAATATGCATTTAAAGTTCCTCCATGTCTTTTCATGCCTTAGTATTTCATTTCTTTTTAGCACTGAATAATATCCCATTGTCTGGACGTGCCACAGTTTATTTATCCATTTGCCTACTGGAGGACATCTTGGTGGCTTCCAAGTTTAGGCAATTATGAATAAAGTTTCTGTAAACATCTCTATGCAGGTTTTTATGTGGACATAAGTTCTGCATCTATTTTCAAACTTAATCAGATCTGTATGTATTCCTCATGATTTTGCAATCTTTGAGCTAAAATTGCAGCTATCTTTAATACTGTCCACTTACAAGGTATGGAAAAAGTAGGACCATCACATTAAAAACTCCAGTATAGAAAAGTGGAACATGGGACGTAATATCTAGTCTCATATCCTGCCTTCTAGGAAAAGCACAAACTTCTTGTTGAAATAACCTGGTGACCCTGAGTTTTATTCTTTGGAAGAATTTCTCTTCGCCACTATCTTTCATGACTTAGAAGGGCACTGAGCAGGGCTTTCCGTTAGGGGCCATTCCCCTTAGCAGACTCTTTATTGTTGGCACAAAAGTTGCCTGAAAGAAAGGGAAAGTTATAAACCTTAAAATGTGGTGGTAACTGAGCCAGTGGTAAACATAAGAAGTGAGAGACAGTGTCAGGTATATTTCATTTACTTCTTTTTTTAAAAAAAATAAATTTATTTATTTTATTTATTTACTTCTGGCTGAGTTGGGTCTTCGTTGCTGTATGGGGGCTACTCTTCGTTGCGGTGTGTGGGCTTCTCATTGCAGTGGCTTCTCTTATTGCAGAGCAAGGGCTCTAGGTGCACGGGCTTCAGTAGTTGTAACACGTGGGCTCAGTAGTTGTGGCTCGCGTGCTCTAGAGCGCAGGCTCAGTAGTTGTGGTGCACAGGCTTAGTTGCTCCACGGTATGTGGGATCTTTCCAGACCAGGGCTCGAACGCATGTCCCCTGAATTGGCAGGCAGATTCTTAACCACTGCGCCACCAGGGAAGTCCCTAGTTCATTTAATTCTGACATGGGACTCAGTCCTATTAAAGCACACCTTGGTTCATCCAGGCAATGGCTAGTTCTCTTCATAGTCTGTGGTAGATCATAGCCATTGAAATCTGTGATACAATAAATAAGAGAGCAGAAACATTTTTAAATATTCATAAATTTGCCATGATGGATTAATTGTTCATGAACATATTCCTACTTTCAGTCCTTGGATATAGATTACACATGGTGAAGAAAAGAAACTTTGTAAAGGGATCATTTTCTAAGTTCAGTGGATCCTTTATTTATAGGCCACTCTAGGGAGGAAAAAATTATCACCAACTCAGGATCCTATAAAAAGGAAAAGAGAAAATGATCTACAGAATTTGATTCTAATAGAGAGCCTGGATAATTTTGTAAAACCCATGGTGCACGCACACACACACACACACACACACACACACACACACACACATATATACATACACACATGCCCATACAGACACATACACAAACATATACATACATTTATGGTAAAGTTCATCTAATAATCCATCCAAATAAATAAGTGGATGTCCTCATGCCTAAACACCTTAAAGTGGCTACTTATTTCCAAGTGGCTATTTATTTAGATGGTAGCCAGTAGCTCTGATACTTCTTAAGCCCCCCTATTTATCTTTTTCTAGTCCAGTGATTCTCAAAATTTGTAGACATATAATCATATTTTGTAATAAAATACACAAAAACTCCCAATAAATAAATAAAAGCATATTTATTAGTACATTTTACATTTGCAAGTATTAAATTCAAATTTATAATATATACTTGTAAAGCTAATCAATAGGTAGTCAAGTTAATGCATGGTTTATCTGCAATGAGTTAATGTTCACATAACACATTTGAATGTGCATTTTTTTCTTTTTAATTCAAGTTTTTAAATAGTTTGAAATAAAGAAGAAAAGGAGATTTGAAGCATTTGTGGAACCTAAAAACACCTCTGAGGAATAAACATAGTTTGAATGGCACAGTCTATTTCACTTAAAGTTTCTGTGAAGCAGTGTCTGTAATGGTTTAACTTGATTGCAGTTACAACGTCTTCCTATAATTCCCTTTAGAGCAAAGTAACTTCAGAGCTATTAATTCACTTTAAAAAAATTATCCTGGCTAATTAAGTGACTCCAAAAGTCATCAGTGAGTTGTGTCTAGTAGATGCTAAGGACTGATCATAGGTCTATCGTATTTCCCTTTGAGACACACTTCTTTGAAGTTTGTCAACATGGGGATTGCTATTTTCAGTTTCCCATTGCTATAATCCTATTAAATTTTAGCTTATAAGGGAGTGTATTTGATGTCCTATATGAACAAGCCAGCATACCCATGTTTATATAGGAAACTGGAACGCTGGGTGGTGTGTGTGTGTAAGAAGATATATGGATAACCATTGATAAAATGAAAAACAAAATATCAATAACCTCCTAATATAGAAAAATTTGGACATTCTTTGGGCAAACATATTAGACAGCTAAATATTTGGAATATTTTTGCTCTGTTGCACTCCCAAAGAGAAGTGATTGTAAAACCTAATTAATAAAATACAACAAAATAAACATGATTTAAAAAATAAAATACAACAAAATAAACTGGCTTAAGAAGAGGGTCGGAGTTCAAATTAGCTCTGTGACCTGGGAAGCAATTTAATTTCTCAGGGCAGCCCCTTTTTCAGTTGCATAATAAAATGGTTTAACACCCTGTGGGTCTCAATAGGAATCACCTGGGATTTCTTAAAGATCCTCATTCCTGGGGCTCATCCCACATCAAACAAATCAGAATTTCTGGAGGTGAAGTCTAATTTTGGTATTTGATATTTTTTTCCTCAGTAGTTCTGATGTACAGACTGGGTTGAGAACCATTGCTCTAGCATGGTTCTAGAATCTAGTTGGCCACTAAGATCCTCTTCCATGCTAAGTCTCTTCTATTATTTTAGCTCAGTGTCCCTCAAACTTTAATTTGCCTCAGAATCCAATTACCAAAATCAAGAAACTAGAAAAAAAATACAATAAAATAAAAGAAATAACAAGAGAAGAAATAAAGATAAAAGCAGAAATTCGTGAGGTAGAGAAAACTAAAACCATAGACCTAATTAACAAATCAAAATCCTTTTTAAAAAAATAATAGTCAAATTACCAGCCACCTTGGAAGGAAAAAAAAGGGGAGAAATC